>NW_021703774.1:140169704-140492274 GCF_005190385.1 Monodon monoceros
ATATATATATATATATATATATATATATATATATATATATGTATATCGTTGCTCCCAAAGTCCACCTCCTCAATTTGGGATGATTCGTTGTCTATTCATGTATTCCAGAGATGCAGGGTACATCAAGTTGATTGGGGAGATTGAATCCACTGCTCCAGAGTCTGCTGGCAAAAATTTCCCTTTCTCTTCTTTGTTCGCACAGCTCCCGGGTCTCAGGTTTGAATTTGGACCCACCTCTGTCTGTAGGTCACCTGAGAGCATCTGTTCTTTGCTCAGACAGGACGGGGTTAAAGGAGCAGCTGATTCGTGGGCTCTGGCTCACTCAGGCTGGGCGTAGGGAGGGGTACGGAATGTGGGGCGAGCCTGCAGCAGCAGAGGCCGGAGTGACATTGCAACAGCCTGAAGCATGATGTGTTGTCTCCCGGGGATGTTGTTCCTAGATCAAGGGACCCTGGCAGTGGCAGGCTGCACAGGCTCACAGGAGGGGAGGTGTGGAGAGTGACCTGTGCTTGCACACAGGCTTCTTGGTGGCTGCAGCAGCAGCCTTACCGTCTCATGCCCGTTTCTGGGGTCCACACTATTAGCCGTGGCTCGCGCCTGTCTCTGGAGCTCCTTTAAGCTGTGCTCTTAATCACCTCTCCTCGTGCACCAGGAAACAAAGAGGCAAGAAAAAGTCTCTTGCTTCTTAGACTGCTCCAGACTTTTTCCCGGACTCCCTCCTAGCCTAGCTGTGGTGCACTAGCTCCCTTCAGGCTGTGTTCACGCAGCCAACCCCAGTCCTCTCCCTGGGATCTTACCTCCAAAGCCTGAGCCTCAGCTCCCAGCCCCCACCTGCCCTGGCTGGTGAGCAGACCATCCTCTCAGGCTGGTGAGTGCTGGTCGGCACTGATCCTCTGTGCGGGAACCTCTCTGCTTTGCCCTCTGCACCCCTGTTGCTGCGCTCTCCTCCATGGCTCTGAAGCTTCCCCCCTCCACCACCCACATTCTCCGCCCGCAAAGGGGCTTCCTAGTGTGTGGAAACCTTTCCTCCTTCACAGCTCCCTCCCACTGGTGCAGGTTCCATCCTTATTCTTTTGTCTCTGTTTTTTCTTTTTTCTTTTGCCCTACCCAAATACGTGGGGAGTTTCTTGCCTTTTGGGATGTCTGTGGTCTTCTTCCAGTGTTCAGTAGGTGTTCTGTAGGAGTTGTTCCACAAGTAGATGCATTTTTGATGTATTTGTGTGGAGGAAGGTGATCTCCACATCTTACTCCTCTGCCATCTTGAAGCTCCTCTCTGCCTGGCAATTTTTAAATCAAATGCCAGACATTGTAAATTGCATCTTACTGGGTGCTGGATATTTTTGCATTTATATAAATATTTCTTAGCTTTGTTCTGGGTTGCAGTTATTACTTGAAATCAAACGTTTGATCCTTTCAGATCTTTCTTATAAACTTTGTGAAGTGTTATTATCAGCATTTATTCTTGGGCTCTTTTCTCATTACTGAGACAAAACTTCTCTGAGTACTGTACCCAATATCTCATGAATTATGAGGTTTTCTGCTCTTACATGTGAGGACCAGAACTTTTCCTGACCCTGTGAGAAACTCAAGTTTTGTTCCTTCTAATCCTTTTCATGGTGTTTTCTATGTATAGTTTCCACACATGGATGTCCTCATCAGTATTCAGATGAAAACTCTAGAGAAACCCTTTACAGATATTCAAAGCTCTATTTCTGTGCAGCACTCTACAGTACTCTGTCTGTGAATTCTAGCTATCTTGGCTTTCCAGAATATCTAGCTTCTTCTCAATTTAAGGAACCTGCTGGGATCTTCCTGGGTACCCCACTTCCTTTCGCTATAGCCTGGAAACTAACCAGTAGGGTGGGAAAATCATTGGGTCATTTCATTTGTTTCTTGTCTCTTAGGATCACTGTCCTTTGTTGCCTGACTTCGAATGTCTTAAAAACTGTCATTTCAACTATGTTGCTTTTTAAAGATCTGTTTGAGGTAAGGAGGTGAAATTTAATCTTTATTCCTCTATCTTTACTGGAAGAAGATGTCTTCCCCATTCTTAAATTTTAAAACTTATTTTTTCTCAAATAAGTATTTATATATTACTGCTAATATGGTTAAAATCGTTGCTGGAAACCATATTACAAGGCAAATCTTACTCCAGTTGCTCCTTTCTCTTTTTGTTTTAAAGAATATCTTAATTTATATGCAAGCACATAATATAACATGTGATATTGAAAATGCCTGAGATTTGGAAATAGAAGGTCTTGAGTTCAGCATACAATCAGAGTAGCAATGTAGCTTCAGAAAAGTTACTTAACCTCTCAGAAACTGCAATAACAATACTTATTTCACAAGATACTTTTCAGTATTAAGTTAAATAATGAATGTAAAGAGATTGGCTCAATTCCCTGGCACATATCAGGTAATCAAAAATTGTAACAATTAATACTTCAATTAGAAGAATTATGTTATCAAAACCAACAGCAATAGTTAGTATAGTTGGAAACTTAAAATTATGTGCTTATTGGGCAGTAGGTAGATAAGAGGTAAGAAATTGTAAAATAGGAAAAAAAGAGACTCAATATTTTTCAGCAAATGAAGAACAAAAATGCAATTTAACTGCCACTTATCTGACCATGTAACTACTGTTACTGTTACATAATTAATGTCTCTAACATAAAATAAGCAAGGAAAGATAATTTGTGCTGATTTTGTTTATCATTTTAAATGCATCTATGGTAGAAATGTGCTACAAACATCATATAGAAGCATCTATCAGAAAGAATAAGTGCTAATTTAGGCTCTATCACAGTTGTAAACATTATAAGAAACAAGTGCTTTGGCCTCATGTGATAAGGTATTGCTTTCTAATTTTGGCATCCTCACATTTACAGATAGATTATTTCACTTTGTGGTGATAAAGTTTGAGAACGCCTGTACAGACCCCTGAATTGTTTATCAGTATGGACTCATGGTGATCCAAGGCTATTACAGTAGTCTGCACAAAATAACATTCTAAAAATGAAAAATAAAAGGTAAAGACACTAACTCTTGATTCACCAATTGTTTTCCCTTAAATATATATCATTTTTCAAGTCCTAGTCTGGTTCTCCTTTACTGTCCAGCAAACTCTGGAATTGTTTACTTTTATTGGCCGTTAAAATGAAATTATTTGAATGATAACAATAGCCATACTAACAAACATACAAAACAAGCAAAATTAATGTAATTTATTGAGCAGCACCTCAAGGATTGTTCTAAAGGCTTTGTAACATGCTATTATATTTAAGCCTCACACAAAGTTGTAAAATACAGGTAATTTGTTAAATGAGGGAACAAGTTCAGAGGGCTTGTCACTTGTCTTAGGTTCCCCTTTGAGTGTTAGAATCAGACCTGAAACAAGGACTGGATTATTATTATTTTTTCATTATGTTACACTAGGTTTTAATATTAACCATAGTTAAAGATAATTTTTACAATGTATATGATGTTGAAGTAATCATTTAATGCCATATGAAGCCAAACACTGTGATTTTTAGATAATCTGCATGTGTGTTCCTTCCACAAGTGCATGTGATATAGAATTATATGGGGATAGATTTGAAATTTATTAGCATACTATTATTATCACACCTCTTTTGCTGCTAAAAGAACTATGTAATGGTTCATGACTTGGCCACGGCTACACAGACTGAGTATCACAATTAAAACCCAAATTTTTCACATGTTATAGCTAAATATTGTGCAATAGAAGGCAGGTTGTAGTTTTGTGGAAAGATCATTGGATTTGAAGTCATTAGACCTAGTAGACTCAAGATTTGGTTTGGTATTTAACTAGTTTTGTGGCCCTGGGTAAATTACTTATCCTCTGTGAGCCTCATTTTCATTATCTAGGAAATGGTGGTTATAATAAAATAATACCTACATTACAGGGTTGATAGAAAGATTATATGAGACAGTGTATGCAAAAGAGCTTGACAAACTCTAAGGCACCATACAAATGCAAAGCAATGATGTTGTTATCACGTACTGCAACATGCACTGGATCTACACATAGTAGATTATACACCAGATTATAATCTTCCCCTCAGGAAAAGGGAAAGTAGTATGGAAAATTCTCTAGAAAAAAGAAGTCGTACGCAAGGGGTAAATATAAAGGTTTTAATCTTCTTTCCCATTATAAAACATTTCTCCCAAGCCTTCTTTGGAGATCTCCTTTGGGGAATAGGCAAGTCCCTGGAGTAAATTCATGGAAAGAGACCATATGGTAGAACATGATATTGTATTATCCTTTGCTGGAGCAGACTGCTTTTCCATCTTTAGGATGTCAATTGTTGTTTTAAGTTTCTGTTATATAAAAAAAGGACATTGTATATAGTAAGCAGGATAGGAGGTACAGTCAGCTAGAACTGCATATGAAACTGCAAACCAGTGCTCTCGAGTCAAGCAACTCTCTAAGGCAGAGAGATATGAAGATCTTGTACCCTCTATGCTGTGGTGTGAGAGCTTCTGCTTACCTTAAAGAGACTGTTCAGCTGTTTCCACTGCCCTGAGTTTCTGAGTTTCCTTTACAGAGGGAACTTGCAGTTGGTGCTGTCTTCTCAGAACATGTATATTGCAATTATATTTATTTCATTAAGTCCCTAATTGTTTTGTTAACAATATAGCTTGCTGGGGGTTTAAACAAATGACAAAACCTTCATGTGTACTTCCATGAAACCTTGGCAGGATTAGACTCCATTGGGTGGTTCTTTCAATGGCAGTAGCCACATTGATGCTGCTGGAGAAATATTGGCTGGTCTTCCTTTTCTCTTCCTTTTTCTGCCACTTACCTTCATGGACTCCATTCTGTAGTCATGCAAAACTGACATGTTTTCATGGTGTGTTTCATGTATATATGTACTTCCATATCTTTGCTCATATTGAACCTGCTGCCTGAACTGCCCTTCCCCACCCTTTTTAAGTTGCCTCCCCTTTATTTATTCTTCAAAGCTCAATTCAAATGCTATTGGCAAAAACATTCTTGATCTCCCCCAGCAAAATTTCTCATGCCTCTGAGCAGTACTTGGCCAATTCCTCTCTTTTAGAATTTACTATGTTTACTTTTCCTCCCACTCCCCTCATTCTACTACTCTATGAAGGCAGAGGCTCTCTTATTCATGTCTGTATCTACAGTATGTATCCCAGTACCCGGCATTTGGTAGGTTCCCAGTAAAGTCTGTTTAATCAATGAATGAATGGAGCTTCTGGGAGCAAGAATCAGGCTTCCTGGATTTGAATCCCAGCTGTACCACTTATTAGCTATATGATGTGGGGCAAATCCTCAAACTCTCTGTGTTCCTCATTTGTAAAATAAAATATTAAGATGCCTCCTCTATCAGATTGTTGTGAGGATTTAATATATGTCAAATATGTAGAATAATGTGATACACCAAGTTCATATCTTCTTGCTATTCTGAAAAGGGTGTCTGTCAGAAGACGTTAGCATGACTGCCTGTCCATAACTCGATTTATCCTACTGGTTTTATGTCTGGTATTTTTTGATTTCTAGTTTTTATTCTGGTAGTTTGCTAGTTGGTCAGATCTCTTCACTGGGTGAGCTTCCATTCTTCATCTCAGCCAAAGAGATGGACACTGCTGCGTAGGGCAGACTTCTCTGATGCAACCTGCATGACTGATTTCTTTTGGGATCTCTGCCGTAACAACTAAGGTACTTTGTGTTGACTAAAATTCTGAACTAGAGCCATAGAACTTACTTGACCTTGGACTCCAGGCCTTAGCTATGAGGCTAGACCTCAGCTGGCATCTACTTTAGTCCTTAACTGCCTGCCCTAACCACTCTGCATAGGGTTTAGCACATAGTAGTACATTCTTCGTGAGTATTTGTTAAATGAGTTAGGAAATGAATGAAGATTAAATATAATTATTTTTATTTTACAAATAATATAAAATTATCTATAATTAATTATTACAGAAAGGATATAATATAGAAAAGTGAATTTACTTTATATTCCTGCCTCTTAGAACCACTGTCGACAGTTTTGAGTGTATTCTTCTAACCTTTTACCTATAGGGTTTTTTTTTTTAACAAATTTTGAGTTGGTACTAATTCAGTGTCAGAACCACTCAGTTAAAAGGGTAACAACTAAGGGAAAGGGGTAGGCTACATGAAAATGGGCTGTTGGGACACTGGGATCGTAGATATTGTTCAGGTGCTTCTGAGTCTATACTTTTTGTTTTTGAAGTTTTGGTTCAAGAACCAATTTAAATTAAGACTAACAGTGTATAAAAAGTGCCTATCTTGTCTTATCCTTATCAGTATTGTCTCATCATTACAATAATACTAATTTCGGTACTTGAAACTTTTTATTTCATTGCTTTATTTTGAATATCTTTAATTGTTAAAGAGTTTAGAATTATTATTTTCATACGCTTATTGGCTACTACTATTTTTCTTCTCTAAATATGTCTTTTGTCCATCTGTGTCAGTTTACCCTTGCTCATTATGTATTGCTGATGTTAACCCTTTTTCTTTGGACTCTGGCAAACTAAAATTGTGTTTGTTTATATAGGTTCCTCAAGTTTTATATAAGTCAAGTTTACTGATATTTTACTTTGATTATTTTGTTTGTTTGCTTTTAGGTCTAGGAAGTTTTTTTCATCTATGTAACAGATAAATATTCATAATGATTTTCTACTGCTTCTAAATTTTTAAATTTAAGCATAATATACTTCGATATACAAAAAAGTGGATACACTAAAAGCGTGTATTTCATTGGTTTAACATACCTGTCTATCCAGCATCACCTAGATGAGGAAATAAAACATTACTAGCATCCTAGAGTCTCCTAACCTCCACCCTTGTTTGTGCTCAGTGTCTTCCTCCATGGTAACAATACCCAATTTCTTTTTTTTTAATGTTTATTTATTTATTTGGTTTTGCTGGGTCTTAGTTGCGGTAGGGGGCTCCTTAGTTATGGCCTGCAGGCTCCCAGTTGTGGCTCACTGGCTCCTTAGTTGCGGCACATGGGCTCCTTAGTTGTGGCATGTGAACTCTTAGTTGCAGCATGCATGTGGGATCTAGTTCCCTGACCAGTGATCAAGCCTGGGCCCCCTGCGTTGGGAGCACGGAGTCTTAACCAATGTGGCACCAGGGAAGTCCCTCCCAATTTCTAACTATAGATTTTTTATTACCTGTTTTTCTATTTCATTATTTCATGTAAATGTAATCATATGGTATGTATTCTTTTATACTTAGCTTCTTTTACTCAAAATTATATTTTGAGATACATCCATATTATTTCATGTAGTAGAAGTTTGTTCATTTTCATTGCTATATATTATTCCATTGTGTGAAAATATTGCACTTTATTTATCCATTCTACTGTTTATAGACATTTGTGAAATTTCCAGGTTTCAGATGTTGCAAATAGTGCTGCTATGAACATGTCTTTGGTAAATATATGTAAGCGTATCTTTTGGATACATACCTAGAGGTTACTTGGTCATGGAGTATGCATTTGTTCAGCTTTAAATAGCCAAATTGTTTTCTTAAGTAGCTGTGCCAATTTATACTTCCTCCATTATATGAGAATTCTCTTTTTTCCCAACAGTTAGTTTTTTTCATTATTTTCATTTCAGCACTTCTGGTTGCTGTGTAGAAATTTCTCACTGTGACTTTACTTTTCATTTGCCAAGTGAAAATGAATAGCTAAAGAATCTGAGCACCATTTATGTAGTATATTTGGTTTTGATATCCTTTTCTGTGAAGTGCCTATTTAAATCTTTGCCCACTTATCTTTTATTGGGTAGTCTGCCGTTTTCTTACTGATTTGGGGAATCCTTTATATATTCTAGGTAAAAGTCCTTCATCAAATATATAATTACAAATATTTTATTCCATGCTGTGGGTTGATTTTTCACTCTTTAAATGGTGTCTTTTGATGAATGTAAGTTCTTAATTTTAGTATAGTACAATTAATTAATTATTTTTCTACTAAGGTTAGCTTTTTTGTGTCCTGTGTAAGAAATCTACACTCACTCCATGAAATTGTTTGCCCGAATTTTTCTTTGAAAGCTCTCTGATTTTACCTTTCATGTTTATATCTAAATCTACCTAGAATTAATTTTTGATATATGTTATGAGGTATGAATTAAGAGAGACATGTGCAGCCCCAAAACTCAGCAAATGTCCTGTTGGGGAAATGAGCCATATGCTTGAGGCTTTTCAAGTTTCTTTTTGTCATTCAAGCCCTTGATTACTGCTCACAGCTTTGCTGGCTTTCTTTTAGGGCTCTTCTCCTTGGAACACGCCTGCCTCAGTCTGTACCCAGAGTCAGAAAATACCCTCAAGGGGGAAAAAATGCTTTGCAATCTGTTTACCTCATAAGGTTTGCCCCCCTCTTTGGGATTTCAGATCATCAAATCGTTTTTGTAATTTATCCAGCTTTTCTCATTTTTCCAGTGGAAGCATTGGACTGCTTTGACCTACTTTATTCTACCTGAGGATAGTTTATCTTATATGATTTTTGCAATTTTACTAAATATATATAAAATATTACATGATATATTTGGATACATTAGCATACATTGTAATAAATATTTATATATCATATATTGTATAGTCATATATAATGTAACTATATATTATAAAATATATTTAATATATCTAATTTATATAATATTAGATAAATATTTAATATATCAAATATTAAATATATATGTATATATAATTTTAGTATCTTTCTTTGATTTTAGTTTAGGGTGTGATCATGAAAAAGTAACTATTTGCAAAAGGAAACATTTTATCTACTTCATTTCTTGAATTATTTATCATTTCCCTATTTATCTCTTATGATTTCCTTACCATATCTTAGATTCTTACACATCTGAGTATTTCTGGAAAGTTTTGTTGTTATTCTAGTATTTATTTTTTTAGCAGATCTTTATTGAGCCCTCCCTGTATTCCAAAGTCTGTGCTGCTTTATTAAATAGACACAATTTCTTCTTTATTGACTTTGGCAGGCTAGAGAAGGAAAAAGATATCAATAAAAAAATCATAAGTGTCACAGGTACCCCAATATTCATTGCAGCACTATTTACAATAGCCAGGACATGGAAACAGCCTAAATGTCCAATGACAGATGAATGGATAAAGAAGATGTGGTACATATATACAATGGAATATTACTCAGCCACAAAAAAGAATGAAATTGGGTCATTTGTAGAGATGTGGATGGACCTAGAGTCTGTCATACAGAGTGAAGTAAGCCAGAAAGAGGAAAACAAATATCATATATTAACACATATATGTGGAATCTACAAAAATGGTACTGATGAATCTATTTGCAGGGCAGGAATAGAGATGTACACGTAGAGAATGGACATGTGGACACAGTGGAGAAGGGGAGGGTGGGATGAATTGGGAGATTAGGATTGACATAGATACAGTACCATGCGTAACATAGGTAGCTACTGGGAACATGCTGTAAAGCACAGGAATCTTAGCTTGGTGCTCTGTGACGACCTAGATGGGTGAGCTGGGGGTAGGGTGGGAGGGAGGTCCAAGAGGGAGGGGATATAGGTATACATATAGCTGATTCACTTCACTGTACAGCAGAAGCTAATACAACATTGTAAAGCAATTATACTCCAATAAAAAAAATCACAAGTGTGAATGTAAAATAAGTTCCAAGGTGTGTCTGATGCTGATGGTCCAGGGACTATACTTTGAAAACCACTAGATTGATCAATGCTGTTGACTGATGTGTTTTCCATCTGAACTAGTGTAGATGTGTTTCCAGTGTTTCATTTCTGGGTTTTTGCTTTTTTTGGTGAGCAATAATCTTCCTAACATTGCTCTATAATGACCAAATATGAGCAAATATAGGTATTCCAGTAAGGGAATTGATGCTTATTTCCTCATGTACAGAGGAGGTAATGGCAAGTGTATTTCTTATTATGCCACAGGCAGTTCTATATTTATGAAGACCAGTTACAGAAGGAGCCCTTATGTGTTGTCTGACTGAGTGATTTTACTGGCAAAATTTGGGAGATAGGAATATCGTCTTTGTATAGGGAGGGCTAAAGACTATCTGTCTGAGTGATTCTGTGGGCTGCTTTCTCCAAGCCAAGCAAAAAGTCAAAAGGCAAAACCTCAGCTGTGCATGTAAGATCCTTTCCTATTTCTCAGAGGTGGTGGTGAGAAAGGTATCCCCCATTGCCCTATAATAATAGGGCCAACATAGAGAGGAAATTAGGAAGGATAAGAGTTTTACATGATTTTATGTCACCATCATTCCAGACTTCCTCTGGAATATTAAATTTTAATACTTCATTTTGATAAAACCCAGGATATATCCTCCATCCCAGGTTCAAATTATTCCCTTATTTTCCATTTAGATTCATTTCTTCTACTGTATAGTGAGTTCTTTTATGTTATGAATCATGTCAGAACACCTCAGGGTCCTAAGATGTGGCAGCCATGGGAATGCATCTCTCAGATCCTCTACTCTTGGGAGCATAGTTGACTGACAGCTAGAATTTTATTCCCCCAGATCCACTGCCACATTCACCCTGAGACCATACATCTTGTAGACTGCTTCCAGTCAGTGACTGAACATGGCATGGGTACGAGTGCTTGCAACATTCTTGTGTGATTAATGACTCCTCTAATGGCCAAGTTTAAATAGAGGACTCTCTATTGGTTTGACCTAAACTCTCTTAGAACCATGTTGTCATCTGAGATTCTTCCTACCCAGTTGTTCTTCATTCCCCCATCCTTTCCCAGGATATAAACTGTGCTTTGTGGTCTGAAGGTTCTTCCTGCTGCCTCTCCCTTAGTCTTTCACAGTTATTTCCCTCAATAGATCTGTTACCTGCCTAATGGCACATGCTCTTCAGAAGAGTTGAATTAACACAGGTGGTACTGAGAAGGGGGTGGTACTAAAAATAAGATGAAGTTTTAGAAATGGTTCACTCACTGCCCTGCAGGCAAAGAGGATGCTATCCTATCCCGGGTGTTATGTGGGATACAGATATTTCCTGGTACAATAGGTGCCAGGAATTGAAGGTGCCAATCCAGTTGAAGAATTCACCAGTGATGGCCTGGGAAAATGTGCCAGTGGAGGGGATTGCCCTGCAGCCATTTTAAAGATATAGGGAAAACAATGTCTACAAGGACTGTGGAGTTGGCTGCCTATTGCTAAATTCTATTGATGTCACTTAGAAGGATAATGAGAATTTGAGGTCTGTTAACAAACAGTTAAGAGTGAAGTATGAGAGCCAGAGGACTCCTGCAGTAGAAGAGTAGATTCAGTGGAGAAGCAGACTCAGTACTTGATTGTTAGAGTGGCACAGGTTCAGAAATGTTTGAATGCCCAGCCAAAGGATGTCTGTTATATTAAGGTCAGAGACGTGTTTGGAAAACCGGAGATCCTGACATATGGGACGTGGACATCTGGATGGGTGTCTTTGAGAATTTGGCTCTTGAGATCCATTTGAGCCCTCAGAGCTAGAACTTCCTTAGTCCTGGAAGGTACTGCCGTGGCTGCACCCCCACAAGGCAACAGGTGCCCCCTTGAGGAGCTGCCCCCATCTCTTGTCCTGACTGTCAGGCTATAACTAGGTTTGAATCCCAGGATGGTAAGACTTGATAGGCCTAATTAGGAAGAAAAGCAATTATACACCAAAGGAGCTACAACAATTAATTAGCATTTCTGCCAGGAGCCAGGAGATTGGATTTTGAAGGTGGTTGATTAAAGAGACCAAAAAGTAAGAGTGGATATGCAGGAATTAATTTACTGGTATGTATATTCTCAGGATATACGATTTATTATCCAGGTAACCATCTCACAGGAATGGGCTAAATACTGTGAGGTAGCTCTTGAAAGCCTGGAGAAAGTGATGGCTCATAATCAATGAAATGCCTCAGTACCCTGACACATAGTAAAGGAAGAATACAAAGGCGAATGGAAGTGAGCCTCTTGGCTAGGATATATTTTGTGAGACCAGAAGACTCACCAGTGGACTATGTTCTACAAAAGAGGATCTGGGACACACAATTCTCTAACACCATCAGGTATACACTGGTGAGAGGAGCACCAACATCATTAAGATATCCTGGTGGATCTCTTCCACAGGCCATGAGTGATGGTAAGAGAGCCTGTCGTAGAGCTGGACTCATTAATATCCTTTGTGATAAATAGGGATTTGAAGTAATAGAGGCCAGGTGGTGGTGGTTTACCACCAGGGACCAGAAGGCCATAATTATCTTAATGACTGGAAAGGTTTGTGGGCCAACCAAGGGGGCTTGACCTTCAGGAAATTGATAGCCATTAGACATGGTGTTTCTGGGGACTTCCCTGGTGGCACAGTGGTTAAGAATCCGCCTGCCAATGCAGGGTACACAGGTTTGATCCCTGGCCCGGGAAGATCCCACATGCCACGGAGCACCTAAGCCCGTGCACCACAACTACTGAGCCTGTGCTTTAGGGCGTGCATGCCACAACTACTGAAGCTTGTACGCCTACAGCCCGTGCTCTGCAACAAGAGAAGCCACCACAATGAAGAGTAGCCCCTGCTCACCATAACTAGAGAAAGCCCACACACAGCAACGAACACCCAAGGCAGCCAAAAATAAATTAATTAAAAAAAAATACCATTGCTGGAAATCTTTAAAAAAAAAAAAAAAGACATGGTGTTTCTAGTGACAAGCTAGATAGATAGCCAATAAATGTGCTGCTTAACATCCACAACCAGAAAAAGGCAAGAATGGAGGATGGCAGCTCTCTCTCCAAAAGTCACCATCCCTTGCTCAGTTCCTGGACCTGAGTCAATTTTCAGATCTAGAATCCATTGACTGAAGAGATAGCCAGGTTTCTTGGAGGGAGGATCCTGTAGTACTGCAGCATATACATTCTGTAATGATTTCCCTAGTCCTTCTCCGGAGGACCATAAATGGTCCTCTGGTCATTTATTTGGGTAACTATACATCAAGGAAAGGGAAATAACCAGATGTTTTGAGTATATTAGATACAGGATCAGAGTTTAGATTAATATCCTGAGACTCAAAATGTCATCATGGTGCCTCTGTTAGAGTGGGGACATCTGGGAGCCAGTAATAAATGGAATCATGAATAAGGTCTAACTCACAGTGGCTCCACTGGATCCATGGAAAAAACAGATAGTCATTTCCCCAATCTTCAAGTGTGTAATTGCGATTGATATACTTGGCAGTTGGCGTAATACTCACATTGGGTCCTTGGCTTGGGAGGTAAGAACTATTGTAGTAGAGAAGACCAAGTGGAAACCTTTCAACTGACCATTCCTCCAGCCAAGATTGTAAATAAAAAATAAAATCACATCCTGGGGGTGGGTAGAGGGAATGGATTGGTGGGATTAGTACCACTATCCAAGTTCTAAAGCAGGAATCAAGAAACTTTTTCTATAAACGACCAGATAGTAAACATGGCTTTGTGAGCCATATTATCTGTCATAGCTATTCAACTCTTCCATTGTACCATGGAAACACCCATAGGCAGTGCTTAAATGAATGATTATCACTGTGTTCTAATAAATATTTACTTATAAAATCAGGCAACTGGCTGGATTTGACTTGTGTGTTGTAGTTTAATGATCCTGTGCTAAAGGATGCATTGTGGTGTTACTATCATATGTCCATTTTATTCACCAATCTGATCCTTGAGAAGACCAGATGGATTTCATAAAATGAGTATAGATGGCAACAAACTCAGCCAAATAGTTGCCCATTTGAAGCTGCTAAGACTAATGTGGTATCATTGCTAGAGAAGATTAGTGCAGGTATGTAGTATAGTATAGAGTCATTGATATGGCAAATATATTCATTTCTATATCAATTAGAGAAGAGAATCAGAAAGAGTTTGCCTTCACATGGAATGGAAAACAATACTCATATTCACTTTCAGTTTTGCCCCAATGCTATGGGTTTCTTTTAAACATCTTTATTGGAGTATAATTGCTTTACAATGGTGTGTTAGTTGCTCCTTTATAACAAAGGGAATCAGCTATACATACACATATATCCCCGTATCTCCTGCTTCTTGGGTTTCCCTCCCACCCTCCCTATCCCAACTCTAGGTGGACACAAAGCACCGAACAGATCTCTCTGTAGTATGCGGCTGCTTCCCACTAGCTATCTATTTTACATTTGGTAGTGTATATAAGTCCGTGCCGCTCTCTCACTTTGTCACAGCTTACCCTTCGCCCACCCCATGTCCTCAAGTCCATTCTCTATGTCTGCGTCTTTATTCCTGTCCTGCCACTAAGTTCTTCAGAACCATTTTTTTTTTAAAGATTCCATATATATGTGTTAGCCTACAGTATTTGTTTTTCTCTTTCTGAGAAAAGTATCATGTCATCTGCAAACAGTGACACCTTTACTTTTCTTTTCCAATTTGGATTCCTTTTATTTCTTTTTCTTCTCTGACTGCTGTGGCTAAAACTTCAAAAACTATGTTGAATAATAGTGGTGAGAATGGGCAACCTTTTCTTGTTCCTGATCATGGTGGAAATGGCTTCAATTTTTCCCCATTGAGAACGATGCTGACTGTGGGTTCGTCATATATAGCCTTTATTATGTTGAGTTAAGTTCCCTCTGTGCCTACTTTCTGGAGGGTTTTTACCATAAATCGGTGTTGAATTTTGTCAAAAGCCTTTTCTGCATCTATTGAGATGATCCTGTTTTTTCTCCTTCAATTTGTTAATATGGTTAATCACATTGATTGACTTGCGTATATTGAATCCTTGAATTCCTGGGATAAAACCCATTTGATCATGGTGTATAATCCTTTTAATGTGCTGCTGGATTCTGTTTGCTAGTATTTTGTTGAGGATTTTTCTTTCTTTTTTATAAAATTTAACTTAATTTAATTTTTAATACAACAGGTTCTTATTAGCTATACATTTTATACATATCACTGTATATATGTCAATCCCAATCTCCCAATTCATCACACCACCACACCCATCACCCCGCGCCACTTTCCCCCCTTGGTGTCCATACATTTTTTCTCTAATCTGTGTCTCAGTTTCTGCCCTGCAAACTGGTTTATCTGTACCATTTCACTAGGTTCCACATATATGTGTTAATATACAGTATTTGTTTTTCTCTTTCTGACATACTTCACTCTGTACGACAATCTCTAGATCCATCCACGTCTCTACAAATGACCCAATTTCGTTCCTTTACATGGCTGAGTAATATTCCACTGTATATATGTACCACATCTTCTTTATCCATTCATCTGTTGATGGGCATTTAGGTTGCTTGCATGACCTGGCTATTGTAAATAATGCTGCAATGAACATTGGGATGCATGTGTCTTTTTGAATTATGGTTTTCTCTGGGTATATGCCCAGTAGTGAGATTGCTATGTCATATAGTAATTCTATTTTTAGTTTTTTAAGGAATCTCCATATTGTTCTCCATAGTGGCTGTATCAATTTACATTCCCACCAACAGTGCAGGAGGGTTCCCTTTCCTCCACACCCTCTCCAGAATTTGTTGTTTGTAGATTTCTGGATGATGACCCTTCTAACTGGTGTGAGGTGATACCTCACTGTAGTTTTGATTTGCATTCTCTAATAATTAGTGATGTTGAGCAGCTCTTCATGTGCTTCTTGGCCATCTGTATGTCTTCTTTGGAGAAATGTCTATTTAGATCTTCTGCCCATTTTTGGATTGGGTTGTTTGCTTTTTTAATATTGAGCTGCATGAGCTGTTTATATATTTTGGAGATTAATCTTTTGTCCATTGATTCATTTGCAAATATTTTCTCCCATTCTGAGAGTTGTCTTTTCGTCTTGTTTGTAAATTCCTTTGCTTGGCAAACGGTTTTAAGTTTCATTAGGTCCCATTTGTTTATTTTCGTTTTTATTTCCACTTCTTTAGGAGGTGGAACAAAAAAAATCTTGCTGTGATTTATGTCAAAGAGTGTTTTCCTATGTTTTCCTCTAAGAGTTCTATAGTGTCTGGTCTTACATTTAGGACTGTAATCCATTTTGAGTTTATTTTTGTGTATGGTGTTACGGAGTATTCTAATTTCGTTCTTTTACATGTAGCTCTCCAGTTTTCCCAGCACCATTTATTGAAGAGGCTGTCTTTTATTCAGTGTATATTCTTGCCTCCTTTATCAAAAATAAGGTGACCATATGTGCATGGTTTATCTCTGGGCTTTTTATCCTGTTCCATTGATCTATATTTCTGATTTTGTGCCAGTACCATACTGTCTTGATTACGGTAGCTTTGTAATATAGTCTGAAGTCAGGGAGCCTGATTCCTCCATCTCCGTTTTTCTTTCTTAAGATTGCTTTGGCTATTCAGGGTCTTTTGTGTTTTCATACAAAATGTGAAATTTTTTGTTCTAGTTCTATGAAAAATGCCATTGGTCATTTGATAGGGATTGCACTGAAGCTGTAGATTGCTTTGGGTAGTATAGTCAATTTCACAATGTTAATTCCTCCAATCCAAGAACATGGTATATCTCTCCATCTGTTTGTATCATCTTTAATTTCTTTCATCAGTGTCTTATAGTTTTCTGCATACAGGTCTTTTGTCTCCTTAAGTAGGTTTATTCCTAGGTATTTTGTTGTTTTTGTTGCAATGGTAAATAGGAATGTTTCCTTAATTTCTCTTTCAGATTTTGCCTCATTAGTGTATAGGAATGCAAGAGATTTCTGTGCATTAATTTTGTATCTTGCTACTTTAACAAATTCACTGATTAGCTCTAGTAGTTTTCTGTTGGCATCTTTAGGATTCTCTATGTATAGTATCATGTCATCTGCAAACAGTGACAGTTTTACTTCTTCGTTTCCAATTTGAATTCCTTTTATTTCAGTTTCAATTTCAGTGCTTGTGATTCGTCTGTTTCTATTTTCTATTTCTTCCTAGTTCAGTCTCTGGAGGTTGTGCTTTTCTAGTAATTTGTCCATTTCTTCCAGGTTGTCCATTTTATTGGCATAGAGTTGCTTGTAGTAATCTCTCATGATCCTTTGTATTTCTTCAGTGTCAGTTGTTACTTCTCCATTTTCATTTCTAATTCTGTTCATTGGAGTCTTCTCCCTTATTTTCTTGATGAGGCTGGCTAATGGTTTATCAATTTTGTTTATCTTTTCAAAGAACCAGCTTTGACTTTTACTAATCTATGCTATTGTTTCCTTTATTTCTTCTTCATTTATTTCTGATCTGATCTTTATGATTTCTTTCCTTCTGCTAACTTTGGGGGGGGGTTGTTCATCTTTTTCTAATTGCTTTAGGTTTAGGGTTAGGTTGTTCATTTGAGATGTTTCTTATTTCTTGAGGTAGGATTTATTGCTATGAACTTGCCTCTTAGAACTGCTTTTGCTGCATCCCATAGGTTTTGATTCATCATGTTTTCATTGTCATTTGTTTCTAGGTATTTTTTGATTTCCTCTTTGATTTCTTCAGTGATCTCTTGGTTATTTAGTTGTGTATCATTTAGCCTCCATATATATATTTTTTTTTTTTTACAGATTTTTTTCCTGTTATTGATATCTAGTCTCATAGGGTAGTGGCTGGAAAAGATACTTGATAAAATTTCAATTTTCTTAAATTTCACAAGTCTTGATTTGTAACCCAAGATATGATCTATCCTAGAGAATGTTCCACGAGCACTTGAGAAGAAAGTGCAATCTGCTGTTTTTTGACGGAATGTCCTATAAATATCAATTAA
This sequence comes from Monodon monoceros, assembly GCF_005190385.1. Lineage (NCBI taxonomy): Eukaryota > Metazoa > Chordata > Mammalia > Artiodactyla > Monodontidae > Monodon > Monodon monoceros. The sequence continues at coordinate 140,187,431 of NW_021703774.1, forward strand.
GTCCATCTTGTTTATTGTATTATTTAAAGCTTGTGTTCTCTTATTTATTTTCATTTTGGATGATCTGTCCATTGATGAAAGTGGGGTGTTAAATTCCCCTACTATGATTTTGTTACTTTCAATATCCCCTTTTATGACTGTTAGCATTTGCCTTATGTGTTGAGGTTCTCCTTGTTGGGTGCATAAATATTTACAATTGTTATATGTTCTTCTTGGATTGATCCCTTGATCATTATGTAGTGTCCTTCTTTGTCTCTTTTAATAGCATTTATTTTAAAGTCTATTTTGTCTGATATGAGAATTGCTACTCCAGTTTTCTTTTGATTTCCATTTCATGGAATATCTTTTTCCATTCCCTCACTTTCAGTCTCTATGTGTCCCTAGGTCTGAAGTGGGTCTCTTTTAGACAGCGTATGAAGAGATCTAGTTTTTTAATCCAATCAGCCAGTCTATGTCCTTTGGTTGGATCATTTAATCCATTTACATTTAAAGTAGTTATCGATGCGTATGTTCCTAGTACCATTTTCTTAATTGTTTTGGGTTTGTTATTGTAGGTTTTTTCTTCTCTTGTGTTTCCTGCCTAGAGAAGTTCCTTTAGCATTTGTTGTAGAGCTGGTTTAGTGGTGCTGAATTCTCTTAGCTTTTACTTGTCTATAAAGGTTTTAATTTCTCTGTCAAATCCGAATGAGATCCTTTCTTGGTAGAGTAATCTTGGTTGTAGTTTTTTCCCTTTACTCACTTTAAATATGTCCTGCCAGTCCCTTCTGACTTGCAGAGTTTCTGCTGAAAGGTCAGCTGTTAACCTTATGGGGATTCCCTTCTATGTTAATTGTTCCTTTTCCTCTGCTGCTTTTAATATTTTTCTTCTTATTTAGTTTTTGACAGTTTGATTAATATGTGTCTTGGAGTGTTTCTCCTTGGATCTCTCCTGTATGGGACTCTGCGCTTCCTGGACTTGATTATTTCCTTACCCATATTAGGGAAGTTTACAACTATAATCTCTTCAAATATTTTCTCAGTCCCTTTTTCTTTCTCTTCTTTGGGGACCCCTGTAATTCAAATTTTGGTATGTTTAGTGTTGTCCCAGAGGTCTCTGAGACTGTCCTCAATTCTATTCATTCATTTTTCTTTATTCTGCTCTGCAGTAGTTATTTCCACTATTTTATCTTCCATGTCACTTATCCGTTCTTCTTCCTCAGTTATTCTGCTCTTGAGTCCTTTTAGAGAATTTTTAATTTCATTTATTGTGTTGTTCATCATTGTTTGTTTGCTCTTTAGTTCTTCTGTGTCCTTGTTAAATGTATCTTTTATTTTCTCCATTCTGTTTCCACATTTTTGGATCATCTTTATTATCATTACTCTGAATTCTTTTTTCAGGTGGACTGCCTATTTCCTCTTTATTTGTTTGGTCTGGTGTGTTATTACCTTGTTCCTTCATCTGCTGTGTATTTCTCTGTCTTCTCATTTTGCTTAACTTACTGTGCTTGGTGTCTCCTTTTTGCAGGCTGCAGGTTCATAGTTTCCATTATTTCTGGTATATGCTCCCAGTGGGTAAGCTTGGTTCAGTGGGTTGTGTAGGCTTCCTTGTGGATGGGACTGGTGCCTGTGTTCTGGTGGATGAAGCTGGATCTTGTCTTTCTGGTGGGCACAACCCCATCCAGTGGTATGTTTTTGACTGTCTGTGAACTTATTACCATTTTAGGCAGCCTCTCTGCTAATGCATGGGGCTGTGTTCCTGTCTTGCTAGTTGTTTGGCATAGGGTGTCTAGCACTGTAGTTTGCTGGTTGTTGAGTGGAGCTGGGTCTTAGCATTGAGATGGAGGTATCTGGGGTAGCTTTCACCATTTGATATTACGTGGAGCTGGGAGGTCTCTGGTGGACCAATGTCCTGGACTTGGCTCTCCCACCTCAGAGTCTCAGGCCTGACACCTGGCCAGAGCACCAATACCCTTTCAGCCACATGGCTCAGAAGAAAGGGGAGAAAAGAAAGAAAGAAAGAAAAAAAAAAACCTAAAATAAAGTTATTAAAATTTAAAAATATATTAAAAATAAAAAAAAAGAAAGAGAGAAAGAAGAGAGCAACCAAACCAAAAAACAAATCCACCAATGATAACAAATGTAAAAACCATACTAAAACAAACAAACAAAAAAACCGGACAGTCATCACCCTAGGACAAATGGCAAAAGCAAAGCCATGCAGACAAAATCATACAAAGAAGTATACACATACCTACTCACAAAAAGAGAAAATGGAGGGCTTCCCTGGCGGTGCAGGGGACGTGGGTTCGTGCCCCAGTCCGGGAAGATCCCACATGCCACGGAGTGGGTAGGACCGTGAGCCATAGCTGCTGAGCCTGCGGGTCCGGAGCCTGTGCTCCGCAATGGGAGAGGCCACAACAGTGAGAGGCCCGTGTACCACCAAAAAAAAAAGAAAATGGAAAAACATATATATATATATTAAAAAAAGGAAGAGTGCAACCAAATCAATGAACAAATCTATCAATGATAATAAGCCCTAAATACTATACTAAGATAAACATAAAGCCAGAAACAAATTAGATGCAGAAAGCAAACCCCAAGTCCACAGTTGCTCTCAAAGTCCACTGCCTCAATTTTGGGATGATTCGTTGCCTATTCAGGTACTCCACAGATGCATGTACATCAAGTTGATTGTGGAGATTTAATCCACTCCTGAGGCTGCGGGGAGAGATTTCCTTTTCTCTTCTTTGTATGCACAGCTCCTGTGGTTCAGCTTTGGTTTTGGCCCTGCCTCTGCGGGTAGGTCACCTGAGGGCATCTTTTTCCAACCCAGACAGGACAGGGTTAAAGGAGCGGCTGGTTAGGGGCCTCTGGCTCACTTAGGCGGGGGGAGGGAGGGGTATGGAATACGAGATGAGCCTGCGGTGGCAGAGGCCGGAGTGACATTGCAACAGCCTGGGATATGCCATGTGTTCTCCCGGGGAGGTTGTCCCTGTATCACGGGACCCTGGCAGTGGCATGCTGCACAGGCTCCTGGGAGGGGAGGTGTGTATAGTGACGTGTGCTTGCACACAGGCTTCTTGGTGCCTGTGGCAGGAGCCTTAGCGTTTCATGTCCTTTTCTGGTGTCCGTGCTGATAGCCATTGGTCACCCCTGTCTCTGGAGCTCATTTAGGCAGTGCTCTGAATCCCCTCTCCTTGAGCATCCTGAAACAATGGTCTCTTGCCTCTTAGGCAGGTCCAGACTTTTACTTGGACTCCCTCCCAGCTAGCTGTGGCACACTAGCCCCCTTCAGGCTGTGTTCACACAGCCAACCCCAGTCCTCTCCCTGGGATCTGACCTCCGAAGCCCGAGCCTCAGCTCCCAGCCCCCACCTGCCCCGGCGGGTGAGCAGACAAGCCTCTCAGGCTGGTGAGTGCTGGTCGGCACTAATCCTCTGTGCAAGAATCTCTCTGCTTTGCCCTCTGCACCCCTGTTGCTGCGCTCTCCTCCGTGGCTCCGAAGTTCCCCTCGCCCACCCCTTCTCTGCCAGTGAAGGGGCTTCCTAGTGTCTGGAGACTTTTCCTCCTTCACAGCTCCCTCCCTGAGGTGCAGGTCCTGTCCCTATTCTTTTATCTCTGTTTTTCTTTTGCCCTACCCAGGTACATGGGGAGTTTCTTGCCTTTTGGGAAGTCTGAGGTCTTCTGCCACCATTCAGTAGGTGCTCTGTAGGAGTTGTTCCACATGTAGATGTATTTCTGATGTATTTGTGGGGAGGAAGGTGATCTCCACGTCTTATTCCTCCACCATCTTGAAGGTGCCTCCCCAATGCTATGTTAACTTTCCCATCCTCTGTCATAATATAGTCCAAAGAGATCTGAACAACCTGAAACAGAATGTAACACTGATGTTACATCAATGACATCATGCTGATTGGACAGGATGAGCAAAAGTTGAACCAACTCTTGCTCACCATGGAGGCTTTGATAAGACACATGTACACCTGAGGGTGGGAGATAAACATTGTGAAGATCCATAGACCTTCCACTTCAGGGTAGTTTTTAGATGTCCAGTGGTTAAGGGCATGCCATGATGTCCCATCCCAGACAAGTAGCTGCATCTTTCACTCTCTACCTCAAAAAAAGAAGCACAATACCTAGTGGGCCTCTTTGGTTTCTGGAGGCAACATTTTCCATACCTAGAAAAACTGCTCTGGTACTTATACTTGTTTGTACATAAGTTTGCTAGCTTTAGTGGAACTTACAGCAATTCCAACCTGTGGTGCAAGTGCTGCTGCCTCTTGAGTCATATATTAGGCAGACTCTTTGTTGTTGGAGGTGTCATGACTGGAAAAAGATTTAATGTGGAGATGTAGTATGCTGAGTCCCAGTGCAAGAAACATTACCTAGGCCACAGGGATTCTAGATCAAGGCCTTACCATACACAGTAGAGAATTATGTGCCTTTTGAGAAATAGCTCCTGGAATATTACTTGTCCCTGAAAGAGATGAAATGCTTTACAATGAGGCACCAAGTGACCAAGCATCTGGAAATCTCAATTATAAGCTGGGCTCTGTTGGACCTCCCAAGTTATAAAGTTGGACAGGCCTGTCATAAGTTGGAAATGGTGCATCTGGGATTGAGTTTAAGCAGGACCAGAAGTCACAAGTAAACTATGTAATAATGTAGCCGAAACTTTTTTACCCAACCACAGTTGTACCATATCCCCTTCCCTACCTCTCTATGGCCCTATGGCCTGATCCTGTATGACCAGCTGAGAGAGTAAGGGAAGGCCTGTGCTCAGTTTATAGGTAAGTCACTTTAGTATGTAGTTGAAAGCCAAAAATGTATGGCACCTGCATTATAGCCATATACAAGTTAGCCCATAAAAGGTAGACAGGGAAAAATCATCCCAAATGGATGGTACTGCAAGCAATGTACCTAGCCATTCACTTTAAATGGAAGAAGCTGTGTCCTGAAGTTAGAGTACATATAGATTCCTGGAAAGTGACCAGTGTTCTGGCCAGTTTATCAGGAGACTGGGAGGAAAAATAATCAAAGATTGGAAATAAGGATGAGTACTGTAGAGGCATGTGGTTGAACAAATGGGAATGGGCACACTCAGAATGTCTCAGTGAGCTGCATTGATGTATACTTTTTGAGGATACCTTTATTTACAGGTATTCCAGACATCACCAGGCTTCAGGCATGACCATGAGTAAGACCGGCAAATAACAGTTTTTTTGCCTTGCAGCCCTGATCCCAATGCCTGCTGTTTCCAATGCTGGCAATTTCTGATTATGGCCCATGAGCAATAGCAGATGTTGTTGAACAACACCAGGCTTCATCAGAGGATGTGGGGTTGTAGAATATCCGGGTGATGAATTTGTTTTACACAATCTATTTTAAAAAGGAGTTTTGAATCCATATTAATGCCTCCAGGAAGCATCTTCCATGGGAGAGGCACTAATTATAATTAACCCAGTAGACAAAATGACTCAGCCGATTGACATCAGCCAGCCTTTGTTATCAGATGTGCTGGAACTATCATGGTCACGTGAATGGATTGGCCATAGGGGGCTCTATATTGTCTCAACAGCATGGACTCCCACTTACCAAAGCTGACCTAGCTACTGCTGCCTCTGAATGTCCAACCTACGAGAAACAGAGACTGATGCTGAGTCCCCGATATGTCACTATTTCTGGAGGAGACCAACTAGCCTTTTAGGGACAATTCAACCACATTGTGTGCCTTCTAAGCAGGAAGAGCCAGCAGTTCATCCTCTAAATACCTACCCTGGATCTGAGTTTGCCTTTCTTGTCCACAATGCCACTATGCAGTGTCTTATAGAATGCCTGATTCACAGACACAGAATCACACAAAACATAGCATTCAAAGAGGGTACCCACATCACAGCAAAGGTAGTATGAGAGTGGACCCATCATCATTGGCTCCACTGATTGTGTATTATACCATTCCACCCAAAAGCAGCTGGCATCAGAAACACTGCAACAGCCTTCTAAAGGCACAGCTAAAAAAAACAGCTTGGAGGCAATACTATGAAAGGATGGGGTAACATTTTTTAGGTAAATATGCATTAACTAAGAGAACTCTTATTTGTACCTTTTAATAAGCACCTCATGGTGCTGTGTTCCTAGTGGAAAGTATATATAGGTGAAGGAACCAAGGGGTAGAAGTAGAAGTGGTATCATTTACATTTACTCTCTCAGGTCTTTAGTAAAAATTCATGAACAAATACTTAATACTGACATTATATAACACATATGAAAATACTTTCTGCTAATACGAATCCATGAAAAAGCTGAAATATCTTTCCCAAAATTTTAGGGTCATTTTTCATTTAGGAATGTGATAGATCATATCATGGTTGCCTTTTCAACCTGGTGTTTTGGAAAGAACTCAACTTTATTCTGAGATAGGCATATATTAGTACTGGCTCTAATATTTATTTCCTATGATCTAACAGCATGACCTTGGGCCTGACACAGCATGCATGATTTTGGCTTCAGCTGCAAAATGCAAACCATGTTTATTATATGGGGTTGCAATGTGGATTAAATGAGATAATGCTCATATTGTGCCTCATTGGTGTCTATCACAGCAAGTGTTTGGTAAATGGCAGTCCTATCCTGTAGTTGTACTATGTCACAGTCAGCTGGTTGGTATTTTCTATTATCCTCTGGATGTCACTTTGAGAAGAATGTTTGAATTCCCTGACTTTGCAACTTCCTATTTCCTCCTGACATTCTTATCCTTGCTGTTCATTGTCTGATACAGTTTCACATAAATACCTCTACATGGTCCTTAGATTCCCTTACAGCGATAATGGAAATGTATATTGCCCCAGCCAAGCAGGAACTTCAAATAGCAGGGCATTAAGGGGCCTCTAAGAATAACTCCTTCCAGGATTCTACTAGTCTTATAGTAGTCTTCAGGCAATGAAACAGAAGACATAGATTCTCTTTCTTTTGAAAGCTCAGCTCTCCAGAGCCATGTTTGTAATGAACTATTAACTTCCTAAATCTTTGGATAAGATGATTTGTGCTCCTTGGGGTTCCAGTAATAGAGATCTAATGCCTGAACATGTTCAGAAAATTTCAGCAAGTTCCTGTGGGAGCTTCCCCAGGCTTCCTGAAGTGTGCTTCTTCAATAAGCCAAATAAGATGAACATCTGCCAAAAATTGCTTTACCTTCAGAACTAGATAAGATGAGCTATTCCTTCAGTCTAAATAGTAAAGGAAAGAGGAACAGAGACATGAAGACACCTTTTGGAGAATTCCTCTCTTTTCTGAAATTCTGAGTTCAATAGGAAGTGAGAGAAGTAGGGTGATAGAAAAAACCTACTAAATGCTGACTCTGTGCCAATCACTCTGCTAGGTGTTTTATACTCGTTACATGTATTATCTAATTTAGCTTCCACATCTGCCTTGATAGGTGGTATTATTCCATTTTACCAATAAAAAAACAGAAGTTATACAGCTGGTACATCCAGAGTCAGAGTTAGTATCCAACTCTTTCTGACTCCCTTACCCCACAGAAGTTTATCATTCGTTTAAGCTGGAATGGACATAAAGGGAAACTAGGGAAGAATACAAGATATTTTAAAATAAAATGTTGGATGTTGAAAGCATAGTAATTTAGGGAAAGGAGATAAACAGTTGATGAAGAGAAAAGAGCCTGAAATTGGTGTCAGATGTTACAGATACTGACCATAATGGGATGAACCTTACAGGGAAAATGTACCTAACAAAATTTATCAGGCCCTCCTTTTCCGTGAGCACAAGAGACTGTGTTCATAACACCAAGGCTATTGTGGGTCTCCTTCTATGGAATATAAATTAACAGGGAAGAATCTCATCTCTGCTACAGCATGATTGAAGGCAAGTGTATTAGTTAAGATTAGGCTTGCCTACATATAACAGAGAAACAAAAGAATAGTTGTTTGGCAATATAAGGATTTCTTTTTCTCTTATAAAAAAAAAAGTCTGGAGGTATACAATTCCGGCCTGCAATGGTCACTTCATGAAATCATCATCAGAAATCCAGGCTCCTTCTGTTTCTCTGCTTTACCATCCATAGCTCTTGGCTTCTGTCTTCAAAGGTGGCTACAGCAGCTCCAGCCATTCTTTTCTAATTTTAGGCAACAGGAAGGAGACAGAAAAGAAAATGGCATACCTTCGAACTGAGTTAGTTGTACTGAAAGAGATTTTACCTGAAAATTTGACCCAGTGACTTCCTCTTACATTTGTTTGACTACTGCTGTCTGGAAAGTTGTTTTAGAAATTAGCTTGGTACAGTGCTACCCCCAACAAAATATGGGCTCTGTTACTCAGGAAGAAAAGATATTAGATAGGCAACTAGTAATCTCTGTTGCAGCATGGGACCCATTAGTTTGAGATCCATGTCAGCTCTAACTTTTGTTTGAGGACTAAGAAATAATGTGAGGTAACCCTTTAAGGTATTTATTATGTGCCAGACACTGTGCTAAATTCGTTAAAGCGTTTTAATTTAATACAATAAACTTATAAAGGGGAATTACTTTATTTTGCAGAAGGAATATTTGGCATATATTCACTGAATGTTAAAAATGATGGTGATGATGACGATGAAGATGATAACGATGATGAAAGTGATAATTAAAAATTGTTCACATTTATCGAGTACTTATGATGTTGTTACTGTGCTAAAGACTTTTAATTCTATACACACACACACACACACACACGCGCACACGCAGACGCACACACGCTAGTACTCACCAGAACCCTAGCAGGTGGAAGTTTTATTATCCTGCTTCTACAGACGAAAGAAATGAGCCTCAGACCATGTAAATAACTTGCCCCAAAGTCTACAGCTAGTCAGTGGCAGAGCCAACACTATTATTTAAACCTTAATGGCAAAGCCCTTGCTTCTAACTACTGTGCTGTATTTTAGGCCCTGCATAAGCCACAGGGGTACAGATTTAAAAAGTGATAGTCCTTGTCCTTGAGGAGCTCACATTCCAGCCAATTGATGGTTATATATCATATAAACAACTGCACTGTCATTTCACAAGCACTATAGTTGACATTTTTCAGGTTGTAATGGGACCACAGAATTTAACTGAAGTGTTCAAGGGAAATGGATCTATGACCTTGGTCCTTGGACCAAATTTAGTAGCAGAGCCACTCAGGTAAAAGGATCTTATAAATGTGAGGTCGGAGTAATATTAGCATTCAAAATTTAATCAGCCTGCTATTCTTCAGTAAGCAAACCAGTAAAAGGGTAGCTCAATTACGGGGGTAAAATACTGAAGAAAAGGCTTATGAGACACTGAGGACACATATTACTAGTGACTTGTTTAGACTCTGCTTTCTGAAGCTGAGTTTGGTTTTAGAATCAAGGGATCTAGATGTTTGTAAAAGTTCCCTTATAATGGAAATGTTTGCATTTTTAATGTTAGTTCTTCCAAAATGATAATGCAAACTATGAGTGTGAAAAGGGAAGAGACTTAGCAGGGAAGCAAGAATTTGGGTGTTTTTCACTTCAGGCGGGACTGAGCCCTTGTGGAGCTATTGCTAACAGCTGCATGATTCCTTAGGAAACCAAGGGGCCAAGGAAGAGATAAGAAAGATATGTTGTATCTGCTATTCTTGCCATCATTGTCTCTGTGCTTAGGCTACTTTTCTGTATCCTGCACTAATTATATTAGTAACGTAATCTGATTTTAGAGAGTGTGGTCATTTCTTGCCTACCTGTAACCTACTTGTGATGCTGCAGGGGAGTTGGTGGGAAGGAGAAGGAATCTGAAAAACATTACAGTTATGTCCAGCTAACGTTGTAGTTATCAAAAGAGTTTGTTTAATGCTATAACTCTGATACAGAAAATACTTATTCAAATAATTCCAAAAGAAAACTTAGTTGATTTGAGAGAAGTGAACTAATATTTGATGAGAGCCTATTATTCACCAGACACTTGACTAGGTGATTTTCGTTCCTTACTTCGTTTAATCCTGGCACTGTATGGTAAGTCATTATAGTTTTCCCCATGTGTAAGTGTGGAAATGGAACCTGAGAAAACCTGTGTTTTTCCCAAGGTCACTTAGTAATAGAATTTGAACCTAGGTCTGTGAAACTCCACTGCTTGTAATGTGTACTTTTTGACATCTCTTTTAATTTTCTTATTTTCCATTATTTTTTCCACTGTCTCTGTCACTAAATTATAAAGTGATTGAAGGCACAGACTAAATCTCATTAATTTTTCAAGTATTTGCTGAGTGTCCACCATGTGATAGGCACTATGATAAGGGCATCATTGGACTAGGCCTTGAAGTCAATATATGGTTCATACACGTAGATATGGAAGTATGATGGTAGGACCTTTTAGGTAATATGAGTTGTTAAAAGAATATAAACTTTAGAGTCACACAAGCCTGAATTTTGCCTCATGGAGTTTGCTTTCTAGTGGGGGGAGAAAATAAGGAAAACATGTCAGATGGTAAAAAACACTATGGAGAAAAAAATCAGAGATGGGTATCAGGGAGTACAGTGATGAAGGGTTACACTTTTTAAGCAGCATATTAACAGAAGATAATCACTGTGAAGGTGGAATTTGAATAAAAATCTGAAGGAGATGAACCAGGCACATGGATATCTAGAGAAAGAGCATATAAATCAAAGGCAGAAGTGCATAAACCTTGAGTGAGAGCATGACTGACATATTTTAGGAAAGCAAGGAAGTCTGTTTATGACCGAAGGGAAGATTAATGGGAAATGAGGTCAGAGAGGTAATGAGTCAAGATCATGCTGGGTCTTACGGGCCAATATAAGGACTTATAATGGGTGAGATGGGAAAAACTATTGAAGGGACATGAACACAAGAGCAGTACAATCTGACTTGCATGAATTGGCCTCTGTGTAGAGAATGGACTTTAGGGGAGGACATGATGAAGCAGAAAAACCAGTTAGGAAGCAATTAAAATAATCTTGATGAGAGATTATGGTGGTTTGGACCAGGGTACTAGCAGTAGAGGTGATGAGCACTGTCAGATTCTGGGAATATTTGGAACTATAACCAATAGGTTTGCTGATAGATTGGATTTGGGATGTGAGAGAATGAGGAGTCGAGGATAACTTCAAAGTTTTTGATCTGAACATCTGGTAGAATGAAACTGGTATCATTAAGATAGGAAAGACTCTGGAAAGAACAAGTTGGAGAGGAAAGATCATGTTTAGTTTGATCATGAACATGTTTAGTTTAGAAGGGAAGGGGTTTAAGGACTGAACCCTGGAAAGAAGATATTTAGATATTAAGGAGGTGAAGGGAATCCTAAGAAAGGTTTTTGAGAAGCAGCAGCCAGAGGGAAACCAAAACAGTATAGTATGGTCAAACCAAATGAACAAAATGTTTTAAGGAGGACAGAGTGATCTACTGCACCAAATGATACTATTAAGTAAATTGAGAAATGAGTATTGATTATAGTATTTAGCAATGTAGAAGATATGGAGGATATTGACAAAAGCAGTTTCAATGGAATGATGGGGTCAAAACCTGACTTAAGTTCAAGAGAACTGGTATGAGGATTAAATAATAGAATGAACATGAAGTGTATGCCTGGTACATAGTACCAGTATATATATAGAACAGGATCAAAGACAGTGAAATAGGGTATCAGGGGATATATAAAGAACTATTAAGGGCTTAATTTTTGAGAGATAATAGGGTATTTAAATGATGGGGAATAGACTGAAGCCAATCATTGAGTGTCCAACTAAATAGTGGGGGGTTTTCTTTTCTTTTCTACTTAAGTAAGACCCATTGAAGATTTGAGATCAGGAAAATGTCATGATAAAAATTGCTGTATTTTCGCATATATTCCTTAGTACTTTGCACATAGGCAGAACTAAAAAGGATTTATTAACTAAAATAATTTTGGTCTAATAATTTAAATAATTTACAAAAGGGTACTAGATTGTCCCAGAGAGAAACCAAATGATCTAAGTGCCCTTTCCTTACAAATTGGGCTGTTACCCTGTATTCATTGTTATGCCTGACTATGTTTTATCTATTTCCTTCTCAGTGTATTTTCTTTGGTGCTTTATAAAATTCAACATAAATCTCTGTACTAGAATATTATTTGGCAGATTTCTCTAACATCAGGCCATAACTACAAACTGTCAGGGCATATCTGGCAGCTGTCTCATCTCTTCACATCTCTATATAATCCTTTAAAATCAGATACTGTACCATCCAATAATTCAGAGCATTTTATGGGGTTTATAAATTGAGACCATCTCTAACCTTTTGGAATATTTTGATCTATGGACTTAAGAGATTGATTCCAGAGCTCTTTTATGCCTATTTGGTCCCTTGTATATTTGTTTGTCTTGAAGTATAGTTTCTCTTCTAGCTGGGTTTTCTGTCCCAGCATATAGACAAGTTCCATAACCTTATCATCAGCTGTCAGGAGACTTATACTGCCTCCTTTGCCTTCTTCTTTGAAAGAGAGAAATGCAGCTAAACTTCTTTGTAGATTTATTGTGAGAGTAAGATTTTTAGGGGGAGCAGTATTATGTAGTAAAAAGAGCAATAGATTAGGAGGCATGAGACCCTGACTGTAACCTCAGCTATACCAATATGCTACGGATGTATTGGGTGGCTTCACCCAAGGCACTTAACTCTTCTAGGTAACAGATTTCTTGTATTAAAAAAAGGGAGTAATATTAAATAATGTAATTCACTCATTTATTCAGTAAGTATTCTCTGAGTGCTTTCTATACCAGGGCCTATTAGGAATGCTAATATGAGTAAGGTGTACTTTCTGCCCTTAAGACACTTGTATGATAGAGGTGAAGACAGGGAAAAAAACCCCACAGATGAGTGATAAAAGAGGAATACAAAAATGGAACTATAGTGTGGCAGCACAGGTGAAGGACAGCTAGTGGACTGGGGTGATCAGAAAATACTTGCAAAAAGCAATAACTAAACTTAAACTGAATCTTTAAAAATGATTTAGATTGGAACTCTTATATACTATTGCTGGGAATGTAAATTGGTACAAAAAACCTGTAGAAAATAGTATAAAAGTACTACTAGAATATACATATCTATATCTATCTATCTTTTGCTCTAGTAGATAATGCTAGTTTTTCAGTCCCAGAAATATGTACAAACATTCTCCCAAAAGACACTTAAAAATATTCCTAGTGGCACTATTTGTAATAACCAAACTCAGGAATTGTTCAAATGGTTATAAATAGTAGAATTGATAAATTTGGTTATAGTCATATCTATATCTTGGAATATCACATAGCCTTGAGAATGAGTGAACTATTACTATATGCAACAACATGGGAGAATCTCACAAAAATAATGTTGAGAGAAAGGAGCCAGACACAAAAGAGTATACACCATATGATTCCATTCATGTAAAGTTGAAAACAGACAAACTAACCTGCATTAAAAGTCAGGATAGTAATTTCCCTTGGCCGATTGGTAGTACCTGGAAATGGGCTTCTGGAGTATTGATATTGTCCTGTTTCTTGATATAAAGGCTGTACATATGGCTCTGCTGATTTCTAAAAATTTTTTTCAAGGTATGCATTTGTAATTTGTATACTTCTTTGTATGTATGATATACTTTAAAGTTTACTTACCAAAATGACTGGGGGTTAGTCAAGATCATAGCAAAGAGAGGTGTTCTAATATAAAAAGAGCATGAACAAAAGGAAAATGCCTTAAAGAACATAGTAATGTTTTCCATTTTTCACATGCTGTGATTCTAATATTCATTTTTCACTCTTTCAATAAAAACTGTTGATGCCTACTATGTGATATGATTACTAGTAAACATTGTTGAAACGATAATAGAAATAAACCAGTTCTTTACTTATACAATTAAGTGTTTTACTTATGGGAACAAGAACAAACAATAACATCAGCAACAACAACAACGACAACTTTTGCTTTACTATGAGCGTCCTGCAGGGGCTATGGTTTTCATATCTTTACCTCTCCATTCCCCAGCACAGAGCCTTTCAAATAGGCATACGCTAAATGTTGAATGAATGGGTTAGATCACAATCTGCAACACACACACACACACACACATATAGAGACACGTATAGATTTGCATGATTTCCAGAGGGGTTCAGAAGATTGAAGTGAGTTTGCTAAACCATAAAATCTTATTTTGCACAGCACTTTAATTCTATAAGTCCTCTCAGAAACTTCACAGAAACATTACGATTTTTCTGACATCTTTCTCCATGCAGTAGTAGTGAAAAAAATATATAAATTATTGGGAAGTAATTGGTAAAAGGATGATTACATTCAACAGTTTGAGGTGGTCCAATATATTGTATCTTAAAAAATATTTTCTGGGAAATTAGTGCAAAAGCAAAGTCAAATTTTAGACTTTAGAGGTGAATCATACTTTCTACTTGAAGTCCCACATCTACTCCTTATGCACATTCATTGATCTTTTTATGAAGTATTCTATTCTATAGTCATAGTTTTGGTAATAGCAAGAATCCATCCCTAACAATATGGCTGATACCTAAAAATTCACTGGCCATTTAACTAGTGTTTTGGTTATTTTCCATTTGCCCCTCCAGATCCACTCTCCACTTTTTTCCACCCTGCTTAAAGTTCCAAGACGTTGACCTTTATGGACTGAATCAGCGGGCCCCCTTATACTCTGGCTAGCAGTTGAGTGCCAGTGACTGGCAGGAAATCACAATGTGGGAGACAAGTGAGTTTGGAATATTTATTCCTCTTCTCTTAAAGGCCACCTTTACATTTTCCAGGTTTTGATAACCACTCTCTCCCCATGATCTGTCATGCCTAGAGGACCTTAGGTAAGCCTTAAGCTCCATGGGAGAAAGGTAACAGCTTTCTGCTCTTGCTAGAGGTAGGTTACTTCATTATCCCTGGTTTTCCTTACTCCCTTTATTACACTTTTCTTGTTTATCTTGTTGGAGTTCACCATCTGTTTCCAGCCAGTCCTTGAATGATGTGCCATACTGGGTTTTGGTGTGGTTTTGGTTTGTTTTCCATACAGTTCTGTGCCAGTCCAGCTCTTTCTTCAGGACCCAGATCAAGAGTTACCACCTCTGAAATAGGAATTTTGGAGTTTGAGAAATGTGTGACTGAATTAAAACTCCAACACTTATTAGCTGTGTGACTTCGGATAAATTTTTTTCATATTTTTGAACTTTAGATATCTTCTCTGTAAAATAAGGGGAAAGAACACCTCATGCAGAGGTGCTGGCTATTAAATAAGCTTGTTTTTGAAAGCTCCTGGTGCTAGATAAGGTCTCAGTAAATGTTGTTGTTTTTTTCTTCCCCCCCCTTCTGACCAACGTTATCCTATTTTACCTTCTATTTTCTATTGCCATGCATTTGTTTGCATGTTGCTTTGAATCTGTTTTCTAGTTGTTTCACTCTGAACAGCTTGCCTTTCTGAAACTACTCTAAATTTCTCAGGGCAATGAGCCATAGAGATATACTAAAGATAACTGAAAATTGTTTTTAATATTTATAAAAAAATTTACTTTTGGTATTACATTTAATCCTCATAACTCTGAAAAGGAAGAATATATTATTTCTCTCATTTTGCAGATGAAGTAACTGAGGCACAGAGAAATTAATTATCTAGATCATAGAGCTATATAGTGGTAAAATGTAACTCAAACTCAGGTCCTCAGATTCCAACCCCTTTCATTTCTGTTATACTGTGATAGACGTGTTTGTCTTCTTGGGTACATCATCCTTTGATTCATTTCTGCCGAATTCATATTATTTTAAGCGATTGATAAGCCATCTCTACTTTTTTTCCTCTCCAACTTTCTTTTATTTTTTTTTTTTTTAATTTATTTATTTTTGGCTGCATTGGGTTTTTGTTGCTGCACACGGGCTTTCTCTAGTTGCGGTGAGCGGGGGGCTACTCTTCATTGTCTTGTGCGGGCTTCTCATTGTGGTGGCTTCTCTTTTTTCGGAGCACGGGCTCTAGGTGTGCGGGCTTCAGTAGTTGTGGCTCGCGGGCTCTAGAGCACAGGCT
The DNA here is from genome assembly GCF_005190385.1 of Monodon monoceros. Lineage (NCBI taxonomy): Eukaryota > Metazoa > Chordata > Mammalia > Artiodactyla > Monodontidae > Monodon > Monodon monoceros. Next base: position 140,203,450 of record NW_021703774.1, read on the forward strand.
CAGTAGTTGTGGCTCACGGGCTTAGTTGCTCCATGGCATGTGGGATCTTCCCGGACCAGGGCTCGAACCTGTGTTCCCCGCATTGGCAGGCGGATTCTTAACCACTGCGCCAGCATGTAAGCCCCCAACTTTCTTTTTGATTCGGCAGTTAGTTTTATTCTTGTCTAATCTCTCTTCATTATTTTTTGTGATTTTTGTCCCTTCACATTGACTACTTTTCTCTAGAGACCATAATGATAAAAACTTAAAAATGATCATAACTGAGAAATGGAGAAAGAGAGCCTACACATTTATGCTTAGTTTCTTCCAGGATTGCTCTCTGGATCTGGTCTTGACTTCTGGCGTGAGAAGTAGCATTTATTCCTCCTTCTGTCCTGTGCTTGGTTGTCTTCCTTGACAACCCTGTGTAGCCCTGTGGTTATATATGGGCATTTCCCAACATTTGGCAACATAGGAACGCTTCATGAGAGGCAAGTAGTATAGTAGAAATGACAGCAGCATCAGTATTAGCCAGGCCTGCATTCAAATCCTGGGTCTGCCATTTACTAGCTGTGTGACCTCAGGCAAGTTACTGTTAAACTTGCCCTTTAAAATTCAGATTCCTTATTTGTAAGATGGTGAGTGTGGTGGAGGTGTGTGGGTGTGTGGTAAGAATTACCTACCTTGCAGAATTCTTATGATAATTAGATGTGATAATATATATATAAAGTACTTATCATATTGTAAATTTTCAATAAATAGTTTTTATTATCATGATTATCACTATTATTATTATTAGGAGACACACACAAAAGAATCCTATTTTTTGAGTTCATGTTCAGGCCACTAGATGCATTTAGTGCTGAATAGGATAATCACCAGATTTGGAGTTTGGCCAAGCCATTGCCAAACAGATGTCAAAAGACACAGCATCTGAGAGGTGCCCAGTGTGAAAAATCTTCTTTGTTCTTTCTGCTTGGCTCCTTTTATGATCTATGACGCCTTCTGCTTTGGTGGTGCTATTGATTGGGTATTTTAAGGCAATTTGTTGGATTAAGCCTCTCAGTGTACCACAGCAGGTAGGGGCCTGGATGAGTCTGGTAACAATACAACCTTTCTCCCATGGAGGTTGAGACTTACCTAACAATCCCTCTAGGCTCTCTGCGCCTCCTTTTTTTCCCTATTACAAAGAGCACTAAATGCTTATAAAAAGGCTTGCATGGATGAGGAATTTCTGGTGCCAGTGACTTTTCTAATTCATTTCTTTCATGAAAGTAAAACAAAAAATCCAGAATAGGATGGGAAAATGTGTAGTGAGAGAAGAATTTTTTTAAATTTTTCTGTATTTAAGGAATACATGCAGTGCATTAGAATGGATAATGCCCTCACAAACTCCAGATCTTTACTCATGTTAATTTCTCTCCTTTTCTTTTATTAACAAGTGAACACTTAACTCCTCTTTTAAGAACCAGTTCCAATATTCTTTTGAAGCTTTCTCATTAGACTCTGTGCCCTTGGAGAGACAGGATATTTTTCTCATCTTTGTATTTGCTTCACTTCCTAACACTGAACCTGCATATGAAAGTCATTTGACAATGAATAAATTGTAACCAAGATATTTTCATAATATTTGAGGGTAGGCAGTCTCAATTCTCCCATGTAATTCAATCACAGTGACTATTGGTTTCCATAAAGAGTGTTCTGGAGATTGCTGGTTAAATTTGTCTTTTGTTCAAGATTCTAGTAGAGAGCAATAAAAGATCATGCTAAAGTCCCAAAGTGCCAAGGAAGCTTAGAAAAGAAAAGTATCTGCTGGGTTGGAGAAGTCAGGCTAAATGATATGTGAATATAAACAGACCTGAACAGTGCCTGGCACTTCTGTATAATCTTGGAGATAAGTGAGACCCAGCTGATCTGGGCTTTAAGGAGATCGTAGCCTTTCTGTAGTCTACTTTCTGTAGACTAAAGACACACTGAAAAGTAGAGCTTATTTAAGGCAGAGTGTAAATATTTGTAAAGGTTTGAAAAGATAGGGTAGACTTACAGGAGAGAGTGATTACTACAGTGATTACTACAGTGATTACTACAGCCAGAAGCGCCAGAAAAGGCTCCAATAAGGCTTTAAATGATACTCAAGAGACCAAATGCAGAAAAAGCCAGGCGAAGAGGATAGTGCATGCAGAGGAATGTTGATGAATGCACAGGGTTCATTTTGAGTACGCTGTGGTGACCTAAGTATCTGGAACAAATTTTAATAAAAGTAATTTTTACTGTTTTAAGAACACATTAGAAAATAAGAAATAAAAATGCAAAGGAATACCAGCAATGAAGAAGTGGAATTTGAAATTAAAAACACAATACTATTTACATTAGCACTCTAAAAAATTAAATATGTAGGTGTAAATCTAATAAAATATGTTCAAGATGAAAGAAATCAAAGAAGAACTAAATAAGTGGAGAAATATTCCATATTCATGAATAACAAGACTCAATGTTGTCAAGAGGTCCATTCTTCCTAACTTGATCTATATATTCCATGCAATCCCAATAAAAATCACAGCAAGTTATTTGCTGGATGTCAACAAATTGATTCCAAAATTTATGTGGAGAGACAAGACACAGAATAGCCAACACAATATTGAACAAATTTGGAGTACTGATACTACCTAATTTCAGAACTTAATATAAAGCTACAGTAGTTAAGACAGTGTGGCATTGGCAAAAAAATAAACAAATAGATCAATGGAACAGAATAGAGAACCCAGAAACAGACCCACTTAAATACAGTCACCTGAACTCTGACAAAGGAGCAAAGTCAAAAAATTGAGAAAATATAATCTCTTCAACAAATGATTCTGGAACAACTGGAAATCCACATACCAAAAATGAATCTAGACATAGAACTTATACCTTCCACAAAAATTAACTCAAAATGGATCACAGGCCTAAACATAAAAGGCAAAAAATTATAAGACTTCTAGAATATAACATAAAAGGAAAATCTAGATGACCTTGGGTTTAATGATTACTTTTAAGATACAACACAAAGGCACAATCCATGAAAGAAAGGATTGATAAGCTGGATAGGCTTCATTAAAATGAAATATTTTTGCTCTGTGAAAGACACTGTCAAGAGAATGAAAAGACAAGCTGCAGATTGGGAGAAAATATTTGCAAAAGGCATATCTTATAAGGTCTGTTGTCCAAAATATACAAAGAACTCTTAAAACTAAACAATAAGAAAATGAACAACCCAATTTAAAAATGGGTGAAGGATCTGAACAGACACCTCACCAAGGAATATATACAGACGGCAAATAAACATATGAAAAGATGCTCCATATCATATGTCATCAGGGAATTGTAAATTAAAACAGCGATGAATTACCATTGTACACCTATTAAAACGGCCAAAATCCAAAACGATGACAACACCAAATTCTGGTGAGGATCTGGAACGACAGATTGCTGGTGAGAAAGCAAAGTGGTATCGCCACTTGGGAAGACATTTTGGTGGTTTCCTACAAAACTAAACATACTTTTACCGTAGAATCCAGCAGTCCTTGATATTTACCCAAATGAGTTGAAAACTTATGTCCAAATAAAAACCTGCACAGAGATGTTTATAGCAGCTGTATTTATCATTCCCCAAACTTGGAAGCAGCCAAGATGTCCTTCAGTAGGTGAATGAATAAATAAACTGTGGTACATCTAAACTGTGGAATATGATTCAGTGCTAAAAAGAAAACAGCTATCAATCCATGAAAAGACATGGAGGAACCTGAAATGCATATTACTAAGTGAAAGAAGCCAATCTGAAAAGGCTACAATACTGTATGCTTCCAACTTTTTTTTAATTTATTTTTTTTAATTGAAGTATAGTTGATTTACAATGCTGTGTCTGTTTCTGGTATAAAGTGATTCAGTTATGTTCTCTTATTTTTTATCTATTTATATTCTGTTAATTCAGTTATATTCTTTTATATATTCTTTTCCATTATAGGTTATTATAGGATATTGAATATAGTTCCCTGTGCTAAATAGTAGGACCTTGTTGTTTATCTACTATATGTATAGTAGTTTATATCTGCTAATCCCGAAGTCCTAATTTATCTCTCCCCCTACTTTCCCCTTTGGTAACCATAAGTTTGTTTTCTATGACTGTGAGTCTGTTTCTGTTTTGTAAATAAGTTCATTTGTGTCATATTTTAGATTACACATATAAGTGATATCATATATTTGTCTTTGTCTGACTTACTTCACTTTGTATGATAATCTCTAAGTCCATCCATGTTGCTGCAAATGGCATTATTTCATTCTTTTTTATGGGTAATATCCCATTGTATATATGTACCACATCTTCTTTATCCATTCTTCTGTCAATGGACATTTAGGTTGCTTCTGTGTCTTGGCTATTGTAAATAGTGCTGCAGTGAATATTCGGGTGCATGTATCTTTTCAAATTATAGTTTTCCCTGCATATATGCTCAGGAATGGGACTGCTGGATCATATGGTAACTCTACTTTTAGTTTTTTAAGGAACCTCCATACTGTTTTCCAAAGTGGCTGCACCAATTTATATTTCCACCAACAGTATAAGAGGGTTCCCTTTTCTCCACACCCTCTCCAGCATTCATTGTTTGTAGATTTCTTGATGATGCCCCTTCTGACGGCCGTGAGGTGATACCTCACAGTAGTTTTGATTTTCATTTCTCTGATAATTAGTGATTTTGAGCATCTTTTCATATGCCTATTGGCCATCGGTATGTCTTCTTTGGAGAAATGTCTATTTAGATCTTCCATCCATTTTTTGATTGGGTTGGTTGTTTTTTTGGTTATTGAGTTGTATTAGTTTGTATATTTTGGAAATTAAGCCCTTGACCTTCTATGAAAGACAAAACTATGAAGACAGTAGAAAGATCAGTGGTTGCCAGATGTTGGGTGAGGGGGGGAGAGAGATGAGTAGGCAGAGCATAGAGGATTTTTAGAACCATGAAAATACTCTGATACTCTAATGTCATTATACATTTGTCCAAACCCGTAGAATGTACAACACCAAGAGTGAGCCCTAATGTAAACCAGATACTCTGAGTGATAATGATGTCTCAATGTAAGTTCAGTTGTAACAAATGCACCACTTTGTTGGAGGATATTGATAATGCAGGAGGTTATGTGTTTGTAGGGGCAGGGTTTATACAGAAAATTTCTATACCTTCCTGTCAATTTTGCTGTGAACCTAAAACTGCTTTAAAAATGCCTATGAAAACAATAATGAAATGATTTGAAGTAAAAAAAAAATGTAAAGGAAAACTGAGATTTGAATTCTGAGGACTTTTGGCTTTATCCTAGTCATTGAGAGATAAATCAGTAATTTAGCAAAATAAAACTGGTTCCGGAGTTTCAGATTGGGAGAAGGTGGGGCAGCCAGACAGCAGGAACACTGCAATTCTTCAGCTTCTCTCAGGGGCATGATGGCTGTTAAGGACATGGGAGAGTTGGCATAGGGAAAGTTCATAATATTGGGTTGGCCAAAAGGTTCGTTCGGTTTTTTCTGTACAATGGTTCTAGTAACACTCAGATGTCTTTAACTTCATTCAAAACAATTTTGTTAGATTGTATTGTGACAGCTGTCATATCAGCCTGAATTTAAAAAAAGACTTATCCAAATTGGTGCATTTTTGTATAGCCATTTTAATATTGAAGATGGAAGAAAAAAAAGGAACATTTTCGGCATATCATGCTTTATTCTTTCAAAAGAGGTAAAAATGCAGCTGAAATGCAAAAAAAGATTTGTGCAGTATATGGAGAAGGTGCTGTGACTGATCAAATGTGTCAAAAGTGGTTTGCAAAGTTTCCTGCTGGAAATTTCTCGCAGGACGCTACTCCATGGTCGGGTAGACCAGTTGAAGTTGATAGCGATCAAACTGAGACATTAATTGAGAACAATCAACGTTACACCACGTGGGAGATAGCTGTCATACTCAAAATACCAAATCAAGCGCTGAAAATCATTTGCACCAGCTTGGTTATGTTCATTGCTTTGATGTTTGGGTTCCCCATAAGTTAAGTGAAAAAAACCTTCTTGATTGTATTTCTGCATGCAATTCTCTACTTAAACGTAATGAAAATGTTCTGTTTTTAAAACAAATTGTGACGGGCGATGAAAAGTGGATATAGTACAATAATGTGGAACGGAAGAGATCGTGGGGCAAGCGAAATGAACCACCACCAACCGCACCAAAGGCCAGTCTTCATCCAAAGAACGTGATGCTGTGTATATGGTGGGATTGAAGGGGAGTCCTCAATTATGAGCTCCTTCCAGAAAACCAATTGGTTAATTTCAAGAAGTACTACTCCCAACTAGACCAACTGAAAGCAGCACTTGACAAAAAGCGTCTGGAATTAGTAAACAGAAAACACATAATCTTCCATCAGGATAATGCAAGACCACATGTTTCTTAGATGACCAGGCAAAAAAACTGTTACAGTTTGGCTGGGAAGTTCCGATTCATCTGCCATATACACCCAACATCATACCTTTGGATTTCCATTTATTTTGGTCTTTACAAAATTCTCTTAATGGAAAAAATTTCAATTCCCTGGAAGACTGTAAAAGGCACCTGGAACAGTTCTTTGCTCAACAAAGGTAAAAAGTTTTGGGAAGACGGAATTATGAAGTTGCCTGAAAAATGGTAGAAGGTAGTGGAACAAAACGGTGAATACGTTGTTCAGTAAAGTTCTTGGTGAAAATGAAAAAATGTGTCTTTTATTTTTACTTGAAAACCGAAGGCACTTTTTTGGCCAACCCAGTAACTTCAATGACCTTCTATTTGTATGAATATCAGAGTATAATTTGAACTGCATTTTGAAGTATGGGTAGGATGTCAGGCTGAGGAATTTTGTGTTTAACATATAGGTATTGGTGGAAAACAGAGATGAGAATAAGAGAGTGTAAAATGGATTGGAAGTCAGAGACCCTAGCCTGGGCCTGTACAGAGCCTTGTCTGCTGTGATGCCATGAATGTAGTGAATTTACCAGGTGTAGTTAAATCTCCTTAAATGAAGGATATTGAGGCCTTTTGAGGCAAGCAGACTTGTTTTGTGAGTTCTTGGAGGTCTTTGCGTTGAGAAATACCTGTGCTAGAATCCTGATTCATGTTCTTACTTTCTGTGTGATCTTGAATCTCAACCTCTCTGAATTTCAATTCCTGATGTAAAAAATGGCAACAACAACAAAAGTAATAACAACAACAATAATACTTAATTTGCAGGGCTGTTATGAGAATTAAATATATTTGTAAAGAATCTAACTCTCCAAGGTTTTTTCCCTTTAGAAGTGTGGGGAGCAAAGACTAAACCAGGACAGGTCAAGTGAAGGGGAATCTTCACGACTGAGGCAGCTTCGGGCTATATCCCTGTGACTGCTACCATCCAAGTACTGTAAAGAGGCTAAGAACTATCATAAATAGGACCCTGTAAGTATAGATCAAACCATCCCCATTGACTGTCAAAAATAAGATCACACCAGCATTAAGGCACCCAGATGAAACACACCAGCACTATCCACAGCGAAATCTATAAAGTGCTTTCAATTGCTCAGGGGATCTTTAGATACAGCATCATTTTCTCTATCTTATGGCTGACTTGGCCACCTCCACTATGAATTTTTCATGATTCCCCGACCCAGCAGCTCTTGCCTGTGGAGAGAGTAATACAGTATTGATTTTGGAGTTAGGTTTCTGTCTGTTTTGCCACAACAGGATTTTTGTAGCCTAGAAACCTCAATCCCCTATTACTCATTAGAGACTAGGGCAACTTTTCTTAGATCTGGAATTCAGAAGGCGAACCATTTAGCTGCCAGTGTCAAAGATAGCCTTTATAGTGGAATTTTAACTTAACTCAGTAATGAGAGTAGCTGTTATTAAAAACTTCCTAACTGAACCAGTGGAGGTAGGATTATACAGAAAGCCAAGAAGACAATAGTCTTCTTTGTCTCTCTCACAATTAGAATATTTGCCTAGGCATAGCTTTCTGAATGAAGCTATTAAAAATATACCAGAGGCTAAGAAAGAATGAGAAAGAAAGGAAACATAACAAGGAAATCCAGTTCATCTTTTAGTATTTTTCCTTCTGTGTAATTTTTGGAGTAGATGTCTAGGTGATTCTTATTTTCAGTGGCCCTTGGTCATATAATAGAAATGAAAAGAGGTCATGCTGTTGGTAGTTTTTATTTAAACTGCTTTTAAGAAATCATAAAATCCATATCTTACATCCTGTGAAAACTCATTCTTGGCATTGCCATGGTAACAAGACTTTTAAAAGGGAGTTAACTGAAATTTAGCTGCATATATTATTTCTTTGTGATTCATACTTCATAAAAATGCAAATGTCACACTAATACGTGTTTTACCTTAATGTTTTATATCACCATTTAGTCTTAATTGATCTAATGTTTTCCTTAATTAAATTTTGTGCTTCTTTGAATGGTTTTTTTACTCCCCTCCCCTACAATCCCCTCTTCTGTGGACCCATCAAATGATACATTTTCTACTAGGTGACATGCAATTTAGGAAACTGTCACACAGGAGATCAGTCATCCCAACTTAAGAACTCAACAAAAGATTTTGGGAAAACTGCTTGTCTTGTCTAGAAATTCAGCCTATCCTCCTGCTTAGAACTTTTGCATCTCCTTCTCTGCCCTTGTCCATCCTCTCACTGAGTCTCTCCATAAGACTGAGAAGCAGAGTATGTTGGTAGAGAAAATATTTTCAGTACATCCTGGATAAAAGTGCAGACTTCACTATTCCCTAGCTCTGTGACCTTGTGCAAGGCAGATTACTAACTTTTTTGACCCACAATGTTCTAATAGGTAAGATAGAGATAAAACGATAGTTTTGTCACAGAACATTTGTGTGGATTAGTTGCAATGTAATTTTAAAGTACTTGGCACAGTGCTTGGCACAAGCTCTGTGCTCAATAAATAATAGAGTTATCATTTATATTGTAATAATAGTACTTTGGAGGAGGTAGAGAAAATTTTATTCACCTGAATTTTCTTGATAGCATCTTTACATTTATTTAGAAGATATTATGTGGTAAACTTCTTGGGATATGTAGTGAAACTCCAAGGTTAATATATTTTGCCTGAGCAGAGATGACAGATTTGCCTTTTTGTTTCAGATGGTAAAAAGGAATAAAAAATAAACAGGGGAATGGAGGGGAGAGAGCAGGTTGAGATAGTGAGATAGTGAGATGGAGGAAGGTTGTGTACCAAATGACATGACTCATTCCATCAACTGCCAGGTATTTTGTGTTGGACAAATGCATGAAATGGTTTATGGAAGTGAGGTGTGTGTTTGTGTGTTAGAGAGAAAGGTGGTAAAGGGGATGAATTTCACATTCTGATTGTCATGGACTAGATAGAGGCAGCAAGTGCTGACACAGCCCTTGAAATGAGAGGGTACCTTGAAGATCCAAGCCTCTGAGAACTCAGAGAAGAGGCATATGGACTTACATTGTCTGAGACTGGGGGCAGGGTGTGAGATGAATTTTATCCATTTTGCCTAGATCTCTAAGAGATAGGAATGCCTCAACTAGCATCTGGATTACATAATGGTAATGTCAGCCATGCCCCCCTCCGCCCCCAGTTTTATTGAGGTATAATCGACTAGTAGAATTATATATATTTAAAGTATACAAAGTAGCGATCTGAAATACATATATATTGTGAAATGGTTACCACAGTAAAGTTAATTAATGCATCCATTAACTTACATAGTTACTTTTATTTTTTTGATGAGAATGCTTTCTCAGCAAATTTCAAGTGTACAATACAGTATTATTAACTATAGTCAACATGCTGTACATTGGATTCTCAGAACTTTTTGATTTTTTAACTGAAAGTTTGTACTCTTTGACCAATATCTTCTCATGTCTCCTCCCAGCCCCGGGAAACCACCATTCTACTCTGTTTATTTCAGTCCCCATAGGCCTTAAAGTACTCTCCAGTGAAACATCTTGATAGAGTGTTTTCCTTTCATAGAGTCAGGTGTTTTTTGTTTGTTGTTTTTTTCAGAACATCTTAGTCCACAAGGATCAGAATAGACTCGTCACTTCCTGCTGAAGGATCCTCAGTATACAGGCCATCCCCAATGTCTCTTTTCCTTGCCCCTCCTCTCTTTTCCCACTGCTTTCCACCCAGATCCCTCCCTTTACCATTAGCTCAGGAAGTAGCTCTATGTACAGGGGTTTGCAAGTCAAATATTGGCTCTGCCACTAACTATCTAGATAATCTTGGGAAAGTCATTTCCTCTTTCTGATCCAATATTTCCTCATTTATAAAATGGGAAAAGATTCTATCCTTAAAAGGTTGTTGTAAGAATTAAATGAGTTAATACATTTGAAGAACATTGTACAAGACCTTACCCTTGTTATGCACTCAGTAAAAGTTAGCTCCTTCCTTTCTCTTTTGTCTGGACTTTTACAGTTGCCTCCAAGCTTCTTGAGGACAGATTATGTCACCCTCTTGCCTTTGCCTTCTTTGTATTTCCTGGCACTGTGCTTATTCCACAGAGAGGGGGCTAGACATGCGTAGCCTGTGGCATCACTTTGTCTTTCCCTCTATGTCCTCCAGTCATATTGGGTTGATTCCAACTTGTTGAATGTGCCATGTTCTTTCTTTCACTGGGTCCTCCCAAGTGTAATTTCTACCACTGAGGAACTTTGTTTCTTTTCTTTTCTTTTCTTGGCAAATTTCAGCTAGTTTTTCAAGCCGCAGCTTGGGATGGCTGTTCTTCAGAGAAGAATTCCTTGATCCTCTAAACTAAGTAAGGACTCCATTTAATACTGTCCTTGCATTTTGTACTTTTCCTGGGGCATTTTTCACCCTTGTAATCATTTCACTAATTGAAATTATTAACTGAATATCTATATATTTTAAAGCTATAAACTGTTTGAGGCAGAGTTAATGTCAAATTTGTTTAGCTCATCTTTAATGACTAGCATAGTGACTGGCATGAAGAGTTCTATAAATGATTCTTAGTTGATTGACTCAACATTTTTCAGGTGAATATTGGTACCACCTGAATAAGGTGGTATGCATCTATGCCCCAGGAGTGTTAGGTGTCCAGAATAGTAATTTGTACCTAACAAACACTTGACAAATAATGACTCAAAACTGGGTTACTAAGAAAGGCAGGCCTGCATGCACTTTAATATGCAAAACAAGTGTTTTTCATTTTTAAAAACTGTCCTTGTTTCATTAGGGAATTATTTCCCAAATTGCGAGCTATAGAACACTAGTCTGAGAGCTATTAATGATTATTTGAAGCACTTTAAACTGTGTCCCCCTCTGGGAGAGTCACAATGAGCATTTTTAAAGTTTTGAGAAGTCTGGTAGTAATGAAAATGGGCCATTGTTGCTTAATCCAGGATTTCTAAAATGTATTTGATCACTGACACCTCTGTTGCCTGAACACTTGCTAACATTTAGCATAATATAAACTGTGTAGGAAACCCTGACTTAAGAAACAGCCCAATTTTTTCCCCAGTTTCATTGTAAATGATGAAATATCCAGCAAGGTTATTTAAAAGTTCAAAACTTGGGCTTCCCTGGTGGTGCAGTGGTTAAGAATCCGCCTGCCAATGCAGGAAACACGGGTTTGAGCCCTGGTCCGGGAAGATCCCACATACCACAACCAAGCCCGTGCGTCACAGCTACCGAGCCTGCGCTCTAGAGCCCGCGAGCCACAACGTCTGAGCCCGCGCGGTGCAACTACTGAAGCCCACGCGCCTACAGCCCATGCTTTGCAACAAGAGAAGCCACGGCAATGAGAAGCCCGCACATGCAAAGAGAAGAGTAGAGTAGCCCTCGCTCGCCGCAACTAGAGAAAGCCCATGTGTGGCAACGAAGACCCAACGCAGCTAAAAATGAATGAATGAATGAATAAATAAATAAAACAGAAAAAAAAAAGAGTTCAAAACTTTAAACTGAATAGAAAATAGGTGTCTTCTCACCAACATACTCTATAAGTCTAGAGTGATTAAAATTTCATCTTGGAAGATCCTTGAAGGTCATAAAGCTGACGTATGATATTGCACATGAAGGAGTACACCAACGTTTCTTGTAGGAGTGTACTGTGGTGGATAAGGACACAACTCTTCAAAGCAGACTGGGGACAATCCTCGCTCTACCACTCAGGCTCTTCCTACAGGAGTTTGGCCAAAATTCCCATCCTTTTTGTGCTTGGCAGCTGCATTGTTGGTACAACAAAGATGTAAAGTAGAGTGACAGTCTGAGGATGGAGCGAGGGACAGAGATGAGAGATCCTGGGAGAGCCTATACTGAGGGCCTGTCTGTCTGGGAAGTGGAACCCATTTTTAAGTCCCCTAGGTTGAGTTCCTCTGGGAAAAACACAGGTCTTCCCTGCTTTTTGAAAGTTTGCTTTACTCCACTTTGCTTTTAAGAAAGACCTACATTAGTACCAGTTTTTGCTAACTAAAAGAAATTCAAGGAGGATTTTCGCTTTTACCAAAAAAAGAGGCATAAAGCGAAAATAGTGTTCAGCATTTGTTTTGCAGTGAGTTATTATAGAGGCAGCGTACAGCCTGAGCAGTGAGAATGGCACTGCCAAGCTCCTTCCCTGGAAACTACACTCAGCATCAAGCCACCATGGCTTTGAACCTGTCTGTAAGCGTCTGTGCCTGATCTCGATTTATTTTGTGCATTCTTTAGTAAGATGTGTCCTAAGGAAATTGCTTCTTTGCTTTATGCCATTCTGTCTTACAAACGTTTTCATAGGAACGCTATACTTTCGAATGCGGGGGGAACCTAGTTGGATCTGAAGAAGGAAAAGATCGCTATGTAATCCTGCTAGAACTGTGACTTATTTACAGAGTTAGTAAAATCATAAATATTTTGTTGCTGACAAAAGCTGTGTTTTTGTCTTTGGTTTTATTCTCAAAACATGTATTCTAAAACTTTTCTCTTGCTCACTAATGCTATGAAATAATTGCGTTTCAAACTTAGGATATTCAGTAAAAGAAGTCACCTATCGTGTCCAAAAGAGAACACTATTTAAAATAAGAAAAAAAGGGGCTTCCCTGGTGGCGCAGTGGTTGAGAATTTGCCTGCTAATGCAGGGGACACAGGTTCAAGCCCTGGTCTGGGAGGATCCCACATGCCGCGGAGCAGCTAGGCCCGTGAGCCACAACTACTGAGCCTGCGCATCTGGAGCCTGTGCTCCGCAACAGGAGAGGCCGCGATAGTGAGAGGCCCGCGCACCACGATGAAGAGTGGCCCTCGCTTGCCACAACTAGAGAAAGCCCTCACACAGAAACGAAGACCCAACAGAGCAAAAATAAATAAATAAATAAACTCCTGCCCCCAACATCTTCTTTAAAAAAAAAGAAAAGAAAAAAAATCCCAAATCTCACACTGAATATGTCATTCTCTCCTTAAGCAAATTTCAGTGACTCTGTATAGCTTACAGCAATGTTTCCAAAATGATGTTCTGTGGAACACTAGACGGTTTTTAGGTGGTCCTCAAAAAAAGTGTTTTGTAGACAAATAAGTTGAGAAAATGCAGCTTTAAGCAAATTCAAAGCTACGCTACTATAGATATTTTAAAAATAAATGTGTTTAGTTTTTTAAAAAATGCAAATTGAAAAAAATTCAGAAGGTATGAAATGGTACATGAAGAAAAGTAAGTTTCCTCTCTCTTCTGTCCCCTGGATACATAATTTCCCCTCCTTGGAGGCAACCAATGATATTAGTTCCTTATATTTACATCCTTTCAGATATATTCATAAATAAATATACAAACTTATATATTCCTTTATTGAAGCAACAATCTTAAATATAATACTATGTATTTTTTTTTACACACTTGCTCCTTTTTTTTTTACCTAACAAGTCATTTTATAGAGAGTAATAGCTAACATTTATAGAGCACTTACCATGTGCCATGTAATCTTTGAAGGATTTTACATGTAAAAATCCATTTAATTATCAGAGCTATATATATAAGATAAATGTTATTTTATCCCTATTTTACAGATGAGGAAACATAGGAGCAGAGAGGTTATGTAATACTTATAAGTAACTGGTAGAACTGGGTTCAAATAGTGACAGTTTAGCTCTAGAGCCTTCATTTTCCACCACTATACCTCTCCATTACAATATGTAAGTAAATTAGTTCTGCTTTATTTTTTATAATATTTGCATAGTAGTTCATTATAGGAATATATTATAATTTGTTTAATCAGTTTTTTTAATGTACGGACATTTTGGTTTTGTTCAGTATTTCCCATTATAAACAATGCTACAATGAATATTCTTGTACAAAAGTTATTTTACACATGAGCAAGTATATCTGTAAGACAAATTTCTAGAAATAGAATTACTGAATTAAAGGATAGGTGGATTTTTAATTATGATGTGTTGTCAAATTGCTGTCCATAGGATTATATTAGGTTAAACGTGATGAAATTGCTGTCTTTATAAGTCAAAAATGATAGAATATTAGCAATTTCTCATATGTATTTATTTATGCTTCCAGCAAATGTCATACCAAGAAGGGGGCTGTAGGAGCAGTATGCCTTGGTACAGGCAATCAGGGGGTGCATTTTCTAAAGAGAATGCTAAAATAATAATAAAACAGACTAAAAATCAGTCAGCTTCTTTTTTTTTTTTTTGAGGAAGGGGGATCTCTCCCCTTATTTTCTTTTAATTAATTTACTTTATTTATTTATTTTTTGTTGCGCTGGGTCTTCATTGCTGTGTGCAGGCTATCTCTAGTTGCGGCGAGCAGGGACTACTCTTCGTTGCAGTGCATGGGTTTCTCATTGAGGTGGCTTCTCTTGTTATGGAGCATGAGCTCTAGAGCACAGGCAGGCTCAGTAGTTGTGGCGCATGGGCTTAGTTGTTCTGCGGCATGTGGGATCTTCCCGGACCAGGGCTCGAACCCGTGTCCGCTGCATTGGCAGGCGGATTCTTAACCCCTTGGGCACCACCAGGGAAGCCCAAGTCAGCTTCTTATTGTCACAGTAAACTGGCAATTCTAAATAAAGTTAGTGACAAAATATTCCTTCATGCCAGAGGGGACTACTCCTATCTCACTCCCTCGCTTGGTACAAACATTGCTTCCCCCTATTATCTATGGGTGTAAATTTTTGCCATAAGCATCTTTGTTGTAGACATCTTTGCTGCAAACATTTTTGCCACAAAACTAATTGGCCATAAGGCAATTTTGTTGTAGAAGATAAAATAATGAAAAATAAAAGAGGAACATTAAAAAGGACATAGTGAAACACAAGAAATTAATACTAAAGTTAAGAAGACTTTATTGTGAAATGCAAAATATTTTAATACATTTAAAATGTGTGTAGATTTGTGGCAGTACTGTGCAAATAACTGATTTTATATTGTGGGTTGTATCTAAGCACTTGTCTTCCAAGTCTTTTGTTCATAATATTTTATACATTTCTTTTTTTCTCTTTTCTTTTCTTTTGCTTGTTGATTCATCCCCTCATTCCGCATCGCACTTTTTTTTTCTCTAAAATTTCTTTCTTCATTAAGAAAGATTTCAGTTTCCAAGTATTAGGATGCATGTTTGTAACAAGCTTTGTATTGCATGTGAAAGCCTCCTACACGGTTGTTTGTTCTTGGCATAATTGTCACATGTTCATTGATAGATGGTTCAAAGTTCTATGAGAAATGTGAGCTCAACTCTTCACCTTTGAGGCCGTTGGCCTCTTTCTCCTCCAATGCATTGTGTTTCAAAATAAGAAACCAACTTTGGGACAAATCCTCATCATCTTTCATGATTTTTGTATTGTGTTTGTCAAACCAAACTGCAGCCAGTATTTTATTTTTTATGGCCAAATTGCTTTATGGCCAATTAGTTACGCTGCAAATATGCTTGTGGCAAAGATGTTTACGGCAAAGATACTTACAGCAAAAGCACCTAGAAAGAAATTTTGGACCCACTATAATAACATTTCCATGAATTATTTTTTTCTTTTAAAGTTGTAAAAGTTTTATTGCATCCACACTTTATATAGCATAAAATTCACCTGTTTAAAATGTACAATTCAATGATTCTTAAAAACAACAACAGTTAGGCAGCCATCACCAGAATTCCATTTTAGAACATTTCTACCACCCATAAAAGTTCCTTTTACGCATTTTAAGTTAATGACCGTTCCCATTCCCTTTCCTAGGGAACTCCAGATTTGCTTTGTGTCTCTATAAATTTCATTTTTTGGGATGTTTCATATAAATGAGATTTTAAAATATGCATCTTTTGCATCTGGCTTCTTTCAAATAGCAGAATGTTTTCAGGTTTCATCCATGTTATATCACGTATCAATAGAAAATGTTCTTTTGTTTCTGAATGGTATTGCATCGTATGGTCGTACCACATTTTGTTTATCCATTCACCAGTTGGTGAATGTTTGGATTCTTTTGAGTTTTTGAATGTTATGAATATTGCCCCTGAGTCTTATGGTAAATTTTTATTTTACTTTTTAAGAATAATTTTCATCAATCAAATTGATTTATCACTGTGGTTTTAATTTACATTTCCTTAATTATTAATGAGGCTGAGCAACTTTTCATGTACTTATTAGCCATTTGTGTATCTTTGGTAAAATATTTATTAAGTCTTTTGCCCATTTTTAAATAGATTTGAGTTCTTATTGTTGAGTTAAAATAATTCCATATTCTGGATATAAGTCCATCATCAGACATATGATTTGCAATTATTTTCTCCAAATATTGTGTTTGTCTTTTTATTTTTGTTATGTTACCTTTTGAAGTGCAAAAGTTTTGAATTTTGGTAAAGTACAATTTATAAATTTTTTTCTTTTATGTATTGTGCTTTGGTATCATAGCTTAGAATTCTTTGCTAACCAGAGGTTATGAAAGATGTCTCCTATGTTTTCTCCTAAGAGTTTTATAAAGTTAGCTCTTATGTATAGGTCTTTGATCCAATTTGAGTTAACTTATGTATTTGGATATCTATTTTAGCACCATTGTCAAAAAAGATTATATTTTCCCCATTGAATTTTCTTGACACTTTTGCTAAAAATAAATTGGCTTTACATATATGGTTATAATTCTCAACTCTCAATCCTGTTTCATTGATCTATATGCCTATCTCAGGCTAATATCCCACAGTCTTGATTACTATATCTTTGAAGTTTTGAAATCAGGTAGTATCAATTCTCAAAATGTATTCTTTTTGAAAACCATTTTGGCTTTTCTAGGTTCTTTGCATTTCTATACAAATTTTAGGATCATCTTGTCATTTTCTACAAAAAACTTGTTAGGTGTTGTATTTTGATAGGGATTGTGTTGAACCTATAGATCATTTGGGGAAAACTGCCATATTAATAATTTTGAGACTTCCAATCTGTAGACATGGAATATCTTGCCATTTATTTAGATTGTATTTAATTTCTCTCAGCAATGTTTGTAGGTTTCAGTGTGTAAGTCTTGTATTTCTTTTGATAATTTGATTTTTATTGTCTTCTTCTTATTGAATTATACACACACACACACACACACACACATATATATATAATATACAAAATTAAGCAAAGTATTTATTTTGCCTCATTTCACTGGCAAGAAGTGGCAAAAGCATACATGCTTTCCTTGATCCTAACCTTTGAAGGAAAGCTTTTATTTTCTTACCATTAAATATACTGGGAGTTGGGAATGTTTTATAGATGCCCTTTATCAGGTTGAGGAAATGTCCTTCTATTTCTAGTTTTTGAGAGTTTCTATAATTAATGAGTGTTGGATTTTGTTCAATGATTTTGGGGGGGTTATCTATCTGGATAATCATGTGATTTTTTTGTTTTTTATTCTATTAATGTGTTGTATTATTTTGTTTTCAATGATTAAACCAACCTTGAATTCCTGGGATAAATCCCACTTGATCGTGGTGTATAATTCTTTTCATAGGCTGATGGATCTGGTTTGATAATATTTTGCTTTTTATATTTCTTCCTATTTTCAAGAGGAATATTGGTCCGTAGTTTTCTTTTCTTCTGATGTCTTTGTCTAGCTTTTGTATCAGGCTAATACTGGCCTCAAAGAAGGAGTTGAAAAGTGTTCCCTCCGTCTCTGATTTAAGAAAGATTTTCTAAAAGTTTGGTATTATTTTCTCTTTAAAGATTTGGTAAAAATTTATCTGGGCCTGGGATTTTCTTTGTGGGAAATTTTCTAATTACAGATTCAACTTTTTACTTGATATACGTCTATTCAGATATTCTATTTCTTCTTGAGTTAATGTATTTTTCAAAGAGTGTGTCAATTTCATTTATGTTGTCTAATTTATTTAAAAATATTTTTCATAATAATACCTATAGTTCTTTTAATTTCTGTTTGATTGGTATTGATATCCCTTCTTTTATTCCTGATTTTAGTGATTTGTATCTTTTTTTTTCTTGGTCAGTCTCATTAAAAGTTTGTCAATTTTATTGATTTTTCAAAGAACCATATTTTGATTTTATTGATTTTTTGTATTGTTTATTTTATTTTCTATTTATTTGACCCCCTCCCCCATCTCTATTATTTCCCTTCTTCTTACCTTGGGTTTAGTTTTCTCTTTTCTGATTTTTTAACACAGAAGTTTAGGTTATTGATTTGAGACCATTCTTATTTTTTGATGTAGTCATTTAAAGATATAAATTTCCCTCTAGGCAGTGTTAAGTTACATACCATAATTTGTTATGTTTTGTTTCCATTTTTACTTACTTAAAATATTTTCTAATATCTCTTTAGATTTATCCTTTGACCCATAGGTTATTTAGCAGCATATTGTTTTACTTTCTGGGGAATTTCCATAGTTCCTTCTATTGTTCATTTCTAATTGATGATCTTTTGTCCGTGAATATCCTATATTATACGAGTTAAGTTTTATTCATTAATTATTTAACATGTCTTTATCCCTTTAATGGAAACACTACTTTATAAAGAGTTAATAGTAGTAATGGGAAGATACTGAAATGGACTAAGGTTTCTTGTGGGTATTAGAATGATGGTCTTGTCTTTATTACACTAATATTCTCTTCTATATTAATTTTTCTATTTACTGATTTTGATTATATTGTTCTAATGTAAAAATTTTGAATTTTGAGGAAGTAGAAAACAATCTCCCTTAATTTCTCCACCAAGAGACAACTCCTCTGAACTTCTCAGTGTCTTTCTTTTCCTTCTGTCCCTTCATTTACATTCAGTGAGCAATTGATTAAAGAATTAGTTCCCTTGTTCTTAGAATTGGGCTCTTTTTCTTTCTCCTTTTCTATGCATATCCTTTTACACTGATGTGTTGTATTCTGCATGTAATTATCTGTTCTACATTTTCATTAAATTTCGTATTCTGAATTTTCCCTATGTCATCACATATTCTTTGTCAACATTATTTTAATAATTATATTCCATTTATGAATGTGCTATTATTTATTTATTCCTTATCTTATTACTTTATTCCTCTGTTTTTTTAAACATCCTTATTGGAGTATAATTGCTTAACAATGGTGTGTTAGTTTCTGCTTTATAACAAAGTGAATCAGTTATACATATACATATGTCCCCATATCTCTTCCCTCTCGCATCTCCCTCCCTCCCACCATCCCTATCCTACCCCTCTAGGTGGTCACAAAGCACCGAGCTGATCTCCCTGTGATATGTGGCTGCTTCCCAGCTATCTGTTTTACGTTTGGTAGTGTATATATGTCCATGCCACTCTCTCACTTTGTCCCAGCTTTACCCTTCCCCCTCGCTATATCCTCAAGTCCATTCCCTAGTAGGTCTGCATCTTTATTCCTGTCTTGCCACTAGGTTCTTCTGAACAATTTTTTCTCTTCTTTTTCTTTTTTTAGATTCCATAAATATGTGTTAGCACACAGTATTTGTTTTTCTCTTTCTGAGTTACTTCACTCTGTATGACAGTCTCTAGGTCCATCCACCTCACTACAAATAACTCAGTTCCGTTCCTTTTTATGGCTGAGTAATATTCCATTGTACGTATATGCCACATCTTCTTAATCCATTCACCTGTCGATAGACAATTAGGTTGCTTCCATGTCCTGGCTATTGCAAATAGAGCTGCAATGAACATTTTGGTACATGACTCTATTTGAATTATGGTTTTCTCAGGGTATATGCCCAGTAGTGGGATTGCTGAGTCGTAGGGTAGTTTTATTTTTAGTTTGTTAAGGAACCTCCATGCTGTTCTCCATAGTGGCTGTATCAATTTACATTCCCACCAACAGTGCAAGAGGGTTCCCTTTTCTCCAAACCTTCTCCAGCATTTATTATTTGTAGATTTTTTTTTTTTTTCTGTATGCGGGCCTCTCACTGTTGTGGCCTCTCCCGCTGTGGAGCACAGGCTCCAGACGTGCAGGCTCAGTGGCCATGGCTCACAGGCTCAGCCACTCCGCGGCACGTGGGATCCTCCCTGACCGGGGCACGAACCTGCGTCCCCTGCATCGGCAGGCGGACTCTCAACCACTGCGCCACCAGGGAAGCACCTGTTTGTAGATTTTTTGATGATGGCCGTTCTGACTGGTGTGAGATGATATCTCATTGTAGTTTAGATTTGCATTTCTCTAATGATTAATGATGTTGAGAATTCTTTCATGTGTTTGTTGACAATCTGTATATCTTCTTTGGAGAAATGTCTATTTAATTCTTCTGCCCATTTTTGGATTGGGTTGTTTGTTTTTATGTTATTGAGCTGCATGAGATGCTTGTAGATTTTGGAGATTAATCCTTTGTCAGTTGCTTCATTGGCAAATATTTTCTCCCATTTTGAGGGTTGTCTTTTGGTCATGTTTATGGTTTCCTTTGCTGTGCAAAAGCCTTGAAGTTTCATTAGGTCCCATTTGTTTATTTTTGTTTTTATTTCCATTACTCTAGGAGGTGGGTCAAAAAGGATCTTGCTGTGATTTATGTCATAGAGTGTTCTGCCTGTGTTTTCCTCTAAGAGTTTGATGGTGTCTGGCCTTACATTTAAGTCTTTAATCCATTTTGAGTTTATTTTTCTGTATGGTGTTACGGAGTGTTCTAACTTCATCCTTTTACATGTACCTGTCCAGTTTTCCCAACACGACTTATTGAAGAGGCTGTCTTTTCTCCACTTTATATTCTTGCCTCCTTTATCAAGAAAACGTGACCATATGTGCATGGGTTTATCTCTGGGCTTTCTATCCTGCTCCATTGATCTATATTTCTGTTTTTGTTCCAGTACCATACTGTCTTGATTACTGTAGCTTTTTAGTATAGTCTGAAGTCAGGGAGCCTCATTCCTCCAGCTCCGTTTTTCATTCTCAAGATTACTTTGGCTATTCGGGGTCATTTGTGTTTCCATACAAACTGTGAAATTTTTTGTTCTAGTTCTGTGAAAAATGCCAGTGTTAGTTTGATAGGGGTTGCACTGAATCTGTAGATTGCTTTGGGTAGTAGAGTCATTTTCACAATGTTGATTCTTCCAATCCATGAACATGGTATATCTCTCCATCTATTTGTATCATCTCTAATTTCTTTCATCAGTGTCTTATAATTTTCTGCATACAGGTCTTTTGTTTCCTTAGGTAAGTTTATTCCTACATATTTTATTCTTTTTGTTGCAGTGGTAAATGGCAGTGTTTTCTTAATTTCACTTTCAGATTTTTCATCATTAGTGTATAGGAATGCCAGAGATTTCTGTGCATTAATTTTGTATCCTCCTACTTTACCAAATTCATTGCTCTTGTAGTTTTCTGGTAGCATCTTTAGGATTCTCTGTATAGTACCATGTTAACTGCAAACAGTGACAGCTTTCCTCTTTCATTCCCAATTTGGATTCATTTTATTTCTTTTTCTTCTCTGATTGCTGTGGCTAAAACTTCCAAAACCATGTTGAATAATAAGGGTGAGAGTGGGCAACCTTGTCTTGTTCCTGATCTTAGTGGACATGCTTTAAGTTTTTCACCATTGAGGATGATATTGTCTGTGGGTTTGTCATATATGGCCTTTATTATGTTGAGGAAAGTTCCCTCTGTGCCTACTTTCTGCAGGGTTTTTATCATAAATGGGTGTTGAATTTTGTCAAAAGCTTTCTCTGCATCTATTGAGATGTTCATATGGTTTTTCTCCTTCAGTTTGTTAATATGGTGTATCAAGTTGATTGATTTGTATATGTTGAAGAATCCTTGCATTCCTGGGATAAACCCCACTTGATCATAGTGTATGATCCTTTTAATGTGCTGTTGGATTCTGTTTGCTAATATTTTGTTGAGGATTTTTACATCTATGTTCATCAGTGATATTGGCCTGTAGTTTTCTTTCTTTGGGACATCTTTGTCTGGTTTTGGTATCAAGGTGATGGTGGTCTCATAGAATGAGTTTGGGAGTGTTCCTCCCTCTGCTATATTTTGGAAGAGTTTGAGAAGGATAGGTGTTAGCTCTTCTCTAAATGTTTGATAGAATTCTCCTGTGAAGCCCTCTGGTCCTGGGCTTTTGTTTGTTGGAAGATGTTTAATCACAGTTTCAATTTCAGTGCTTGTGATTGGTCTGTTCATATTTTCTATTTCTTCCTGGTTCAGTCTTGGAAGGTTGTGGTTTTCTAAGAATTTGTCCATTTCTTCCAGGTTGTCCATTTTATTGGCATAGAGTTGCTTGTAGTAATCTCTAATGATCCTTTGTATTTCTGCAGTTTCAGTTGTTACTTCTCCTTTTTCATTTCTAATTCTATTGATTTTAGTCTTCTCCCTTTTCTCCTTGATAAGTCTGACTAATGGTTTATCAATTTTGTTTATTTCTCAAAGAACCAGCTTTTAGTTTTATTGATCTTTGTTATCATTTCCTTCATTTCTTTTTCATTTATTTCTGATCTGGTCTTTGTGATGTCTTTCCTTCTGCTAACTTTGGGGTATTTTGTTCTTTCTCTAATTGCTGTAGGTGTAAGGTTAGGCTGTTTATTTGAGGTGTTTCCTGTTTCTTGAGGTAGCATTGTATTGCTATAAACTTCCTTCTTCGAACTGCTTTTGCTGCATCCCATAGGCTTTGGGTCATTGTGTTTTCATTGTCATTTGTTTCTAGGTATTTTTTGATTTCTGCTTTGATTTCTTCAGTGATCTCCTATTTATTAAGTAGTGTGTTGTTTAGCTTCCATGTGTTTGTATTTCTTACAGATTTTTTCCTGAAATTGATATCTAGTTACATAGCATTGTGGTCAGAAAAGATATTTGATAGGATTTCAATTTTCTTAAATTTACTAGGCTTTATTTGTGACCCAAGATACGATCTGTCCTGCAGAATGTTCCATGAGCACTTGAGAAGAATGTGTATTTGTTGTTTTTGGATGGAATGTCCTATAAATATCAATTAAATCCATCTTGTTTAAACTATTAATTAAAGCTTGTGTTTCCTTATTTATTTTCATTTGGATCATCTGTCCATTGGTAAAAGTGGGGTGTTAAAGTCCCCTACTATATTGTGTTACTGTCGATTTCCCGTTCTTTGGCTGTTTGTATTTGCCTCATGTATTGACGTTCTCCTATGTTGGGTGCATAAATATTTACAATTGTTATATCTTCTTCTTGGATTGATCCCTTGATCATTATGTAGTGTCCTTCTTTGTCTCTTATAATAGTCTTTATTTTAAAGTCTATTTTGTCTGATAAGACGATTGTGACTCCAGCTTTCTTTTGATTTCCATTTGCATGGAATATCTTTTTCCATCCCCTCACTTTCAGTCTGTATATGTCCTTAGGTCTGAAGTTGGTCTCTTGTAGACAGCATATATATGGGTCTTGCTTTTGTGTCCCTTCAGCCAGTCTATGTCTTTTGGTTGGTGCATTTAATCCATTTACATTTAGGTAATTATCTATATGTATGTTCCTATTACCATTTTCTTAATTGTTTTGGTTTTGTTATTGTAGGTCTTTTCCTTCTCTTGTGTTTCTTGCCTAGAGAAGTTCCTTTAGCATTTGTTGTAAAGCTGGTTTGGTGGTGCTGAACTCTCTCAGCTCTTCCTTGTCTGTCAAAGTTTTAATTTCTCCATCAAATCTGAATGAGATCCTTGCTGGGTAGAGTAATCTTGGTTGTACGTTTTTCTCCTTCATCACTTTAAATATGTCCTGCCACTCCCTTCGGGCTTGCAGAGTTTCTCCTGAAAGATCACCTGTTAACCTTATGGGGATTCCCTTGTGTGTTATTTTTTGTTTTTCCCTTGTTGCTTTTAATATTTGTTATTTGTATTTAATTTTTGACAGTTTGATTAATATGTGTCTTGGCTTGTTTCTCCTTGGATTTATCCTTTATGGGAACCTCTGTGCTTCCTGGACTTGATTAACTATTTCCTTTCCCATATTCGGGAAGTTTTCAACTATAATCTCTTCAAATATTTTCTTAGTCCCTTTCTTTATCTCTTCTTCTTCTGTGACCCCTATAATTCGAATGTTGATGCATTTAATGTTGTCCCAGAGTTCTCTGATACTGTCCTCATTTCTTTTCATTCTTTTTTTTTATTATGCTCTAAACAGTTATTTTCAGTATTTTACCTTCCAGGTCACTTATCCGTTCTTCTGCCTCGGTTATTCTGGTATTCATCCCTTCTAGAGACTTTTTAATTTCATTTATTGTGTTGTTCATCATTTTTTTGTTGGCTCTTAAATTTTTCTAAGTTCTTGTTACACGTTTCTTGTATTTTCTCCATTCTATTTCCAAGATTTTGGATCATCTTTATTATCATTATTCTGAAAGCTTTTTCACGTAGACTGCCTATTTACTCTTCATTTGTTAGGTTTGGTGGGTTTTTGCCTCGCTTCTTCATCTGATGTGTGTTTCTCTGTCTTCTCATTTAGCTTAACTTACTGTGTTTGGGGTCTCCTTTTCACAGGCTGCAGGTTCATAGTTCCCGTTGTTTTTGGTTTTTGTCCCCAGTGGCTAAGGTTGGTTCAGTGGGTTGTGGAGGCTTTCTGGCAGAGGGGAGTAGTGACTGTTTTGATGGATGAGGCTGGATCTTGTCTTGTGTGCTGGTGAATGTCTGGTCATGTGTTTTGGGGTGTCTGTGGCTGTATTATGATTTTAGGCAGCCTTTGCACTAATGGATGGTGTTGTGTTCCTGTCTTTCTAATTGTTAGGCATAGGGTGTCCTGCACTGTAGCTTGCTGGTAGTTGAGTGGAGCTGGTTCTTGGCGTAGAGATGGAGATCTCTGGGAGATTTTTGCCATTTGATATTACATGGAGCTGGGAGGTCTCTTGTGGACCAGTGTCCTGAACTTTGTTCTCCCACCTCTGTGGCACGACCCTGACGCCTGGCTGGAGCAACAAGAGCCTGTCCTCCACATGGCTCAGAATAAAAGGGAGAAAAGAGAGAAAGAAAGAAGAAGATAAAATAAAATAAAGTAAAATAAAATAAAGTTATTAAAATAAAAGATAATTATTAAGAAAAAAACTTTTTTAAGTAATAAAAAAAAACGGACAGACAGAACCCTTGGACAAATCGTAAAAACAAAGCTATACAGACAAAATGACACACAGAAGCATACACATACACACTCACAAAAAGAGAAAAAGGGAAAAAATATATATATATCGCTGCCCCCAAAGTCCACCTCCTCAATTTGGGATGATTTGTTGTCTATCAGGTATTCCACAGATGCAGGTCACATCAAGTTGATTGTGGAGATTTAATCCACTGCTCTGGAGGCTGTTGGGAGAAATTTCCCTTTCTCTTCTTTGTTTGCACAGCTCCTGGGGTTCAGCTTTGGATTTGGACCCCCCTCTGCGTGTAGGTCACCTGAGGGCGTCTGTTCTTCGCTCAGACAGGACGGGGTTAAAGGATCAGCTGATTCATGGGCTGTGGCTCACTGAGGCTGTGGGGAGGGAGGGGTACGGATGTGGGGTGAGGCTGGTGTAACGTTGCAACAGCCTGTGGCCTTCCGTGCATTCTCCCAGGGAAGTTGTCCCTGGATCACGGGACCCTGGCAGTGGCGGGCTGCACAGGCTCCTGGGAGGGGAGGTGTGGATACTGACCTGTGCTTGCTCACAGGCTTCTTGGTGGCTGCAGAAGCAGACTTAGCATCCCATGCCCGTCTCTGGGGTCCACGCAGATAGCCAAGGCTTGCGCCCGTCTCTGGAGCTCTTTAAGGGGGCGCTCTTAATCCCCTCTCCTTGCGCACCAGGAAACAAAGAGGCAAGAAAAAGTCTCTTGTCTCTTTGTCAGCTCCAGGCTTTTTCCCGGACTCCCTCCTGGCTAGCTGTCTTGCATTAGCCCCCTTCAGGCTGTGTTCACGCAGCCAACCCCTGTCCTCTCTCTGGGATATGACTCAAGCCCGAGCCTTAGCTCCCAGCTCCCACCTGTCCCAGCGGGTGAGCAGACAAGCCTCTCGGGCTGGTGAGCGCTGGTCAGCAGCAACCCTCCATGCGGGAATCTCTCCACTTTGCCTTCTGCACCCCTATTGCTGCGCTCTCCTCCATGGCTCCGAAGATTCCCCCCTCCGCCACCTGCCGTCTCTGCCCGCGAAAGGGCTTCCTAGTGTGTGGAAATCTTTCCTCCTTCACAGCTCCCTACCATTGGTGCAGGTTCTGTCTCTATTCTTTTGTCTCTGTTTTTTCTTTTTTCTTTTTCCCTACCCAGTTACGTGGGGGAGTTTCTTGCCTTTTGGGAGGTCTGAGGTCTTCTGCCAGCATTCAGTAGGTGTTCTGTAAGAGTTGTTCCACATGTAGATGTATTTCTGATGTATTTGCGGGGAGGAAGGTGGTCTCAGTGTCTTCCTCTTCTGCCATCTTGAAGCTCCTCCCCCCTCTTTATTCCTTATTATTACTGGGTTTTTTTGCTACTATAAATACTATTGTAGTGAGCATCTTGATCAAAGAAGCTTGTCCTTGTTTTGTATTATCTCCTTAATGATAGCTTCTTAGAATTGGAATTACTGGAGCAAAGGATATATAGCTCTTAAACCATTTCTATACCATTTAAAAATAATTAATTACTTTATTTTGGGTATAGTGGCTTTCATATAGATGGCTTTAGAATATTGCAAGGGGTATGCTTTTGTATCTCATTCAGGGTCATGCAGATACACAAAAGAATGCCCCATCAACCCCTTACTACATGAGTAAGTCTGCCAATTAAGAGTCAAAATAGGCATCTCATGGGATCCATTTGTGACAAAATAAAAATAAGGAAGAGTGGATTTTTTCCTATTTAAGTAAACACAAATGTTCAGTGCTACACAGGACTTTCTTGAGTCTGCCAACAAGTTTGAATTAATGTTAATTGAAAGTCAGAATCTCACATTTGTTTGAGACTGATACTACTCATTTCTTTGTCTCAGTAAGAAACTAGCATTGTCTCCAGCATTTAAATAGTGTAGACAAAGCTATATTTTCCAATTTCATGCAATTATAAACTTGATTACATGAAATATTATATAATTGCCATTTTAATTGATGTTTTATTTTTCCCATTGATGTACACTCAAGTGATTTGCATATAACTTTTGTGTTTTCCCCTGAAATGTCAATAAGTCGTAAGATAATGCTGAAATGAATACTCTTCTATTTGGTTCTCTCTGAATTCATGGTTTATCAATTACGCAGTTTTCAACCGTAGGTAGTTCTGTTGAGACAGTTATGGTATCGTGCAAAGGGGAATTAACATTTATTAAAGAACCTAATGATCTGAATGCATGCTTCATTTTGGGTTCAGGGTACAGTGATGCTTCCCTGATTATAGTCTGAGTTTTCCTTTAGTCATATAATTAAGATTGGAAATTCATATCCAGATTCTTAGAGGTTGCGAACAGTGGAATTAGTAGGCTTCACATCATCCTTTGATTTGAAACTATTCATACTAAACAAGATTAGGAAAAAAAAGAGTGCTCTTTCTAGTCCAACCCAGCTACTGGACTTCCCTATTTTGGGGTTGAGCTCCTAAGCCACAGCTAGTAATAAAATAGCCTCCCCACTGGTAATTATCTTTTGTATGCATATATCTTTTTTCCAGGGTCTCTTGGAAATGAGTGATTTATTGAGGGAAGAATTAGCATGTACTTTGCACCCCTGGACAAATACCATCTTAAATACATACTAATTTCACCCGTATTTCTTACATAGTTGAACCACATATTTCTTTTCTTTCTTTTTTTTTTTTGTATTTCTGAACCACATACTTTTATATCACAACCTGGACTCACAAACTTATGTGGTCTTGGTTAAATTGATAAATTCCCATGTGTCTCATGTCCTGGGATTATAATATGAGTTATTTCAGTGATGATTTAATGATATCACCCATTTAGGAACTCCTTGAGGAGACAGATTTCATTGCTAAATCTCTGGTACATAGTATAGTGTGTGGCATATGTCGGTGATCAGTGCATGCTTGTTGAATTTTGAACTCAAGAAAGATATAGGCACATGTAAGGGAATGACCCAGAATGTCTGGGTTGGGGTTATGAGTGAGCAGGTGTTGACCAAGGATTAGGGATCTCACCTTAAAGTGTTTGGTTTAGTCAACAACCTTGGAGTGCTGCCTCTGGAATGTGGATTATGGTAGAGCAGATTCTGGCTGGGTCTTAAGCAGAAAAGCATTCCTAATTCCTTCTATACCTTGAGCAGAGCTGTGTCTTCAAAGTCACTGATATGTTGATTTAATGATTCACAAGCATTCTCTGAGTGTCTGCTCTATGCTAGAATCTGTATTCGGTACTGAGAATACAACAATGAATGAGGTGGACCCAATCCCTGCCCTTGAGGAGCTTGATGTGCAGATTGCACCATCTACAAATAGATGTACTGCAGTATCACAGGACAGTGGGGCACAAAGGTAGAAGTGATGTGTTAAACCCCAGGGGAGCATTGCTTTGAGAAAGGAAGATATTTTTCAGGCTTAGATATGGAGTCCAAGGGCATTTCTGCTGAAAAAAGTGTTATAAGGAAGGACGTAATGGTCTGACACAGCTCAGTTTGTTTGGAATCAAATATTAGTTCAGCTTGGCTGGAACATGTGGTGTAAAAGAAGGGTGTGGAGCCTGGTGAGAAATGAAGCAGGATACATAGAGTAAGATCAAGTATTTATCCTTTTGTGTGGGGGACCATTGAAAGGTTTTAAAAAGGGAAACAATATAGCCAGATTAAAGATTTTATTTTTGTCATGAGAAGTTTTAGAATCTCCAAATTTGTTTCTTTGTTATATTTGATTCTTAAAAAAAAAGTCACTGCCTTGCTGGATCATGAAGCTGGGGGCCAGAAGCAGAAGGAAACTCTGACAGAGGTGAGGTTTTCAAACAAGTTCCTGTTGTGGGGACTAATATTTTAAAATCTGGTGTTTGTGCTATTTTTCTTATTATATACACCTGTTGGGTTGCCAAGAAACTGTTTAGCAACATGGTGCCAGACTTTCTATTCAGATATTTGCTCTTCACTCCCCTTGTAATTAGTGGCAAAGAACAGAATCTTTTATATACAGAGTTCTAGTCAGAAAGTATTTAGTTTAGTTCAAGCAAACATTTATGGATGGATATTAGATGCATGCATACTATGTAAAGCCATTGTGTTGGGCATAAGTGCTACAGAGAGGAATAAAACATGAATCTTGCCCTGAAAGAGCTAGTAGTCTTGAGTGGGAGTTAGGCAAATAAATGGTCAGTTGTCATATGATGAGATGAGAGTGACAATAGAGGTAAGCCACAGGGGCTGTGGGAGCAAGAAAAGGGGCCCCTGACACAGACTAGGGAGGGTAGGGAGGCACCCAGAGTAGGTGGTCTCTGAGCTAAGGCTTTAAAGAGGAGTGGAAATGGAATGAGCCATTGGAGAAGGGGAGGAAGAAGGGAAAAATTGGAGAATGGGTGAGAGTTTCTATACTGAAAGAACTCGATGAGTAGACACAAAGGTAAGGGAGACACTGTTGTATGTATAATTGCACAAGTAATCTAATATAACTCAATTGGTTTTATGATACTGGTTACTAGGGGACCAAGTACTCAGAATTAAATTCTGATTTGTTTCAAGGAGGTACTGCTATAATGAAAATAGCACTGCCCTTGGAATAAGGCATTCACTTATTCATTCATTCATTCATTTATTCTCTAAGCAATTATAGATGACTGTTGCATGCTAGAAACTGTGTCCATGCTTTATCTAACTGTAGGAAGTTGACAAGGCTCCTAATTTTTCTGAGCCTTACTTCCACATCTGGAAAATAGGGCATAAATATTAGGTTCATAAGATTGTTTTGAAGATTAAAATAGATTATCTGTGAATATTTTCACAAATTCTAATGTTCTATACTAACATTTTTCATATTAACAATGTTACATGTAAGAAGGTTATCTTTTTTTTCAGTTTTTCCACGTTTATTTTTATTTTTTTATTTATTATTATTTTTTAAAAATCTTTGTTGGAGTATAATTGCTTTACAATGTGTGTTAGTTTCTGCTTTATAACAAAGTGAATCAGCTATACATATACATATATCCCCATATTTCCTCCCTCTTTTGTTTCCCTCCCACAAGAAGGTTATCTTGATGGACTAAAATAAAATCTGTTTTTGAGAGAGGAAACTCATAGAAGTCAAAGAGGAATAATAGCGTGGTCATTCTCTAGGCATATCCTAATGCATTGAATCTAGCAGATTAAAACAAAAAAAAATTCCCAAGGGGTATCTTCGATTCTTTAGCAACCCTATCTCTTGGAACTTGATTTTTCCCCCTACTATAAAATGAGGATAAGAATAAGTATCTCACAGGGTTTATATGGACATTAAATGAGAAAATATATATGAAAGAAATAATTTATGTCAGTGTTTGGTTTCAATATGATTTCAATAAATATTTGTATCTTCTGAGTCTGAGCTTTCCTTTAGAGGTGTAAATAAGCAAAGGTATCATTTTATAGTTTGTGATTACCAGTTTGGTGAAGGTAGAGAATTGTCATATATAGTACCCATACTTTAAGTATATAATGTTTGGGGGGGGAAAGGTGGGGATTATTTTTGTGGTGTTTGATTCTCAACACCAAATTTTAGGTTTCTCCATCGTGATTGTGACTTTGTGACCTCAGGCATATTTCTTAAACTTTTATTTCTCATCTGTGGAATAGGAGTAACAACAGTAGCTACCTCATAGAGTTATACAGATGAGATAAAGCATATAAAGTACTTCAATGCTTAAGTACAGTGCCTGATAAAGGCAGACATACTTTGAAGCTAGTGAAGCTTAAATCTCAGAGTCCTTCATTTGTATGGATCCCCTCCAAGGCCCTGTTCCTGATTACGTATTCATAATTTTGTATTCTTTTTCTTAAAGAGGACCCCCATAAGCTTTTGACACCGCAAATACTGGATTTACCTCTGATAAATTTTAGGGGAAAACTAAAGGGAGCTAAGTATGTTATTTCTAGAGAAGAAAGCAAGGTTGTTGATTAGAGCATTATCAGAGGATCTAGAGATCCCTGTGAAACAAATCATTGGTTTCTAAGATGACATGTAGTACCTCAAGGAGTCAAGAATATTTAATAAAAAGTCAAATCGTCTCTTGGGAATGATAATATGAAAAGACTACGTTATATTGTCAGTGCTGGCAACACTGAGGGATATACCAGATTTAGGGTTCATTTCAAGCCCCAAATTAAGTGATTTGAATAATCTTATTTTTTTATTACAGGATAATGTCAAGGATTACCAAATGCATTTTAGTCACATTGGCATTTAAAAAAAAAAATTATAGGAGTATAGTTGCTTTACAACGTTGTGTTAGTTTCTGCTGTACAGCAAAGTGAATCAGCTATATGTATACATATATCCCGTTTTTCGGATTTCCTTCCCATTTAGGTCACCGCAGAGCACTGAGTAGAGTTCCCTGTGCTATACAGTAGGTTCTCATTTGTTATCCATTTTGTACATAGCATCAATAGTGTATATATGTCAATCCCCATCTCCCAGTTCCTCCCACTCCCCCCTTCTCTCCTTGTCCATACATTTGTTCTCTACATCTGTGTCTCTATTTCTGCTTTGCCAATAAGATCACCTATACCATTTTTCTAGATTCCACATATATATGTTAATATACGTTATTTGTTTTTCTCTTCCTGACTTACTTCACTCTGTATGACAGACTCTAAAAACACCTACGAGTCACATTGTTTTTATTCTGTCTCCCTTTCCTGATTAAAAGCTTTGAAATGGGTGGTGGGGGGGCATCGTTAGTTTATGGTTTCATGATGCCTGGGGTAGAATGTTGCTATTGGAAGCTAAGATCGTTAGGGTCTGGGCAGCCACATATGACCTTCCATCCTAAGACTCTACACAAAACATGAATAGAAGTATGGAGACAAAATAAATTAAGGAAGTACAGAACACTAAGAACAAGGAGTTAATAGTGTCAGCAAATGAGAGCTGACTTGGAGGAATTCTAGAAATAATTCTGATCTCTGGGGATGGTTTTTCATGGAGCCCCAGAACTGACTTAGGTGGGTATGCCAGATCTAGTCAAGAGAAATGGAGTGGTGCAGATTCATTTGCACTATGGTTAATATTTGGAATTGAGTTTTCTGTTCTGGTTTCAGGCAGAGAGAATTTACTGGATAGAACTCCAGTGTCCTTAGACCCGCTAAGGCAGAAATCACTTCTTCTGGTGATATTGGGTATTGCCATGCATGCAAGGGCTGAGATGTAATTTTTGAAAACGTCATTGAAAAAATCATTGTTATTAATAACATTTGGGTTCTGGAGTATTTGAAAAGACATCACTAATTGAACCTTGATCTATTTGTACATGGAGAGTGAGAATTTGTGCATTGGGCTAAAAAGATGGTTGGTTTCAATCACTTTTATTATTATAATATCTCCAAGGAGGAGACTTAAATTGTAAAATGTTCAGGTGCAGTGGTAAAAAAAAACTTACATGCATTTACAAGGCTTTTCCTGAGAATCTCAAACTCTGCCTCGACAGTTGCTTGTCCTGCAGAGAAATCTCTCTCTGGCATGAAAGTAATCTCATACATAGGAATCTCCCTGTACAGTACTATTGGAGCGCTGTGTTGAATTGGAAAGATCATGGATTTTGGAGTTCAGTCCTCCTGGATTTGAATCCTGGTTCTATGTGTAATACCTTTGAGACTTTGGACAAGTCACTTAACCCATCTGAACCTCAGTTCCTTAAGGAATAATAATAATCACAAAATGAGACAAAGCTTATAAAGAACCTACTTGAATACATGTCATAGAGAAGTTCCTTTCACTTCTCCTAGATGACTTTGGGAAACTCACACTTTCTTTTACCTTTATTCACAGCCTTGGATACCATACTCTTCTTCACTCTCTTATCTTCCATTTTCTCATCTATAAATATAATGATACCTCCAGTGCTCTGGAGATGAAATGAGTTAACATGTGTGAAAGTGCTGTGTAAACTACAAAGCCCTAATGATGAACAGAAGTTATTATGGTTAGTAGTCATGATTCTAAATGAAGAGACCAAGTAGCCTTTCTCTTTGGAGTCTAATTTACTTTCTGGACAGCCATGGATAAGTTCACAAATAAATTCTCAGATTTGAAGCAGTGACGCCTTTGTGTTAGCCATGTGTCATTGTAATTGCAGTTTTACAACCAAAGAAAAGTCTAATGGTATACAAGTGAAAGGCAATATTGACTGGAATTGTTCAAATCATTTTCACTTTCTTTCACTATTTTCCGTGTAGGGTAAGGATGCTACTATTAGCAATAGCAACTATATGTTTCATTGTTTCATTAAAAAGCCTTATGGTAATACCACTTCTGGTCTTAATGACATGAGTAAGGTTGAGTAGGGGGTCAGTGTAATAACCAAAGGATCTCACCTAGTAGTTAAGCAAAGTGCAGAACTACTTTAAAAGATTTTTATTCCTCTCATCAATAAATGTTCTAAGATCATGGGGTGTATTTTCAGTTTTGTCCCATACTGAGTTTCAATGAATGTATTTCTGTAGGTGTAGTTAGAGAATTTGAAGATATGACCCTTGGTGTCCAAATGCTAAGAACAGAACATAATGTGTTCTACAAGTGAAAGGAGCCAAGACCCCAGGAATGGGTGTTGGGGGTGGTTTCCTTGATTCCTTCCTTCATCTCACTGCCTGCATTCAGTTAGAGAGTACTACAGATTTTACTTCCTAATCTGTTTCCTCTTCTCTATATTGCCTCTTTGGCCTCTACATTTGGATACTAACCTGCACCTGAAACGTAACATGGTCCAGGTAGAACTTTTGACTTTCCTTCAAGTCTTCTCTGCACTAAGCTTTCCTCATCTCATTAGGTGACACACCTGGGATCACCCTAGCTCTCTCTCTTGTCCTCACATCACACTTTTAATCTATCAGAAAGTCTTATTAGAATATATTCTGAATCTGACCATTGTATCACCTCCATTGATTCAATGAATCATTATCTCTGTTGCTACATCTAGTCTAACTAGTCTCCCTGATTCTAGCCCCCACCCCTTACAGACCATTCTTTTTCTTTTCTTTTTTTTTTTTAACATCTTTATTGGAGTATAATTGCTTTACAATGGTGTGTTAGTTTCCACTTTAAAACAAAGTGAATCAGTTATACATATATATATGTTCCCATATCTCTTGCATCTCCCTCCCTCCCACCCTCCCTATCCCACCCCTCCAGGGGGTCACAAAGCACCTAGCTGATCTCCCTGTGCTATGCGGCTGCTTCCCACCAGCTATCTATTTTACATTTGGTAGTGTATATATGTCCATGCCACTCTCTCACTTTGTCACAGCTTACCCTTCCCCCTCCCCATATCCTCAAGTCCATTCTCTAGTAGGTCTGTGTCTTTATTCCCGTTTACCCCTAGGTTCTTCATGACATTTTTTTTTTCTTACATTCCATATATATGTGTTAGCATACGGTATTTCTCTTTCTCTTTCTGACTTACTTCACTCTGTATGACAGACTCTAGGTCCATCCACCTCACAACAAATAACTCAATTTCGTTTCTTTATAGAGCTGAGTAATATTCCATTGTATATATGCGCCAAATCTTCTTTATCCATTCATCCGATGATGGACACTTAGGTTGCTTCCAGGTCCTGGCTATTGTAAATAGAGCTGCAATGAACATTTTGGTACATGACTCTTTTTGAATTATGGTTTTCTCAGAGTATATGCCCAGTAGTGGGATTGCTGGGTCATATGGTAGTTCTATTTGTAGTTTTTTAAGGAACCTCCATACTGTTCTCCATAGTAGCTGTACCAATTCACATTCCCACCAGCAGTGCAAGAGGGTTCCCTTTTCTCCATACCCTCTCCAGCATTTATTGTTTGTAGATTTTTTGATTATGGCCATGCTGACCTGTGTGAGATGATATCTCATTGTAGTTTTGATTTGCATTTCTCTAATGATTAATGATGTGGAGCATTCTTTCATGTGTTTGCTGGCAGTCTGTATATCTTCTTTGGAGAAATGTCTATTTAGATCTTCTGCCCACTTTTGGATTGGGTTGTTTGTTTTTATGTTATTGAGCTGCATGAGATGCTTGTGAATTTTGGAGATTATTCCTTTGTCAGTTGCTTCATTTGCAAATATTTTCTCCCATTCTGAGGGTTGTCTTTTGGTCGTGTTTATGGTTTCCTTTGCTGTGCAAAAGCTTTTAAGTTTCATTAGGTCCCATTTGTTTATTTTTGTTTTTATTTCCATTACTCTAGGAGGTGGGTCAAAAAGGATCTTGCTGTGATTTATGTCATAGAGTTTTCTGCCTATGTTTTCCTCTAAGAGTTTGATAGTTTCTGGCCTTACATTTAGGTCTTTAATCCATTTTAAGCTTATTTTTGTGTGTGGTATTAGGGAGTATTCTAATCTCATACTTTTATATGTACCTGTCCAGTTTTCCCAGCACCACTTATTGAAGAGGCTGTCCTTTCTCTACTGTACATTCCTCCCTTCTTTATAAAAGATAAGGTGACCATATGTGCGTGGGTTTATCTCTGGGCTTTCTGTCCTGTTCCATTGATCTATATTTCTGTTTTTGCTCCAGTACCATACTGTCTTCATTACTGTAACTTTGTAGTATAGTCTGAAGTCAGGGAGCCTCATACCTCCAGCTCCATTTTTCTTCTCAAGATGGCTTTGGCTATTCGGGGTCTTTGGTGTTTGCGTACAAATTGTGAAAATTTTTGTTCTAGTTCTGTGAAAAATGCCAGTGGTAGTTTGATAGGGATTGCATTGAATCTGTAGATTGCTTTGGGTAGTAGAGTCATTTTCACAATGTTGATTCTTCCAATCCAAGAACATGGTATATCTCTCCATCTACTTGTATCATCTTTAATTTCTTTCATCAGTGTCTTATAATTTTCTCCATACAGGTCTTTTGTCTCCTTAGGTAGGTTTATTCCCAGATATTTTATTCTTTTTGTTGCAATAGTAAATGGGAGTGTTTTCTTAATATCACTTTCAGATTTTTCATCATTAGTGTATAGGAATGCCAGAGATTTCTGTGCATTAATTTTGTATCCTGCTACTTTACCAAATTCATTGATTAGCTCTAGTAGTTTCCTGATAGCATCTTTAGGATTCTTTATGTATAGTATCATGTCATCTGCAAACAGTGACAACTTTACTTCTCTTCCGATTTGGATTCCTTTTATTTCCTTTTTTTCTCTGATTGCTGTGGTTAAAACTTCCAAAACTCTGTTGAATAAGAGATTTGAGAGTGGGCAGCCTTCTCTTGTTCCTGATCTTAGTGGGAATGGTTTTAGTTTTTCACCATTGAGGACGATGTTGGCTGTGGGTTGCTCTATGCCTACTTTCTGCAGGGATTTTATCACAAATGGGTATTGAATTTGGTCAAAAGATTTCTCTGCATTGATTGTGATGACCATATGGTTTTTCTCCTTCAGTTTGTTAATATGGTGTATCACGTTGATTGATTTGTGTATATTGAAGAATCCTTGCATTCCTGGAATAAACCCCACTTGATCATGGTGTATGATCCTTTTAATGTGCTGTTGGATTCTGTTTCCTAGTATTTTGTTGAGGATTTTTGCATCTATGTTCATCAGTGATATTGGCCTGTAGTTTTCTTTCTTTGTGACATCCTTGTTTGCTTTTGGTATCAGGGTGATTGTGGCCTCATAGAATGAGTTTGGGAGTGTTCCTCCCTCTGCTATATTTTGGA
Source organism: Monodon monoceros (assembly GCF_005190385.1). Taxonomy (NCBI): domain Eukaryota; kingdom Metazoa; phylum Chordata; class Mammalia; order Artiodactyla; family Monodontidae; genus Monodon; species Monodon monoceros. The sequence continues at coordinate 140,240,594 of NW_021703774.1, forward strand.
AGAGTTTGAGAAGGATAGGTGTCAGCTCTTCTCTAAATGTTTGATAGAATTTGCCTGTGAAGCCATCTGGCCCTGGGCTTTTGCTTGTTGGAAGATTTTTAATCACAGTTTCAATTTCAGTGCTTGTGATTGGTCTGTTCATATTTTCTATTTCTTCCTGGTTCAGTCATGGGAAGTTGTGCATTTTTAAGAATTTGTCCATTTCTTCCAGGTTGTCCATTTTATTGGCATAGAGTTGCTTGTAGTAATATCTCATGATCTTTTGTATTTCTGCAGTGTCAGTTGTTACTTCTCCGTTTTCATTTCTAATTCTATTGATTTGAGTCTTCTCCCTTTTTTTCTTGATGAGTGTGGCTAATGGTTTATCAATTTTGTTTATCTTCTCAAAGAACCAGCTTTTAGTTTTATTGATCTTTGCTATCAGTTCCTTCATTTCTTTTTCATTTATTTCTGATCTGGTCTCTACGATTTCTTTCCTTCTGCTAACTTAGGGGTTTATTTGTTCTTCTTTCTCTAATGGCTTCAGGTACAAGGTTGGGTTGTCTATTCGAGATGTTTCCTGTTTCTTAAGGTAGCATTGTATTGCTATAAACTTCCCTCTTAGAACTGCATCCCATAGGTTCTGGGTCGTCGTGTCTCCATTGTCATTTGTTTCCAGATATTTTTTGATTTCCTCTTTGATTTCTTCAGTGATCTCTTCATTATTAAGTAGTGTATTGTTTAGCCTCCATGTGTTTGTATTTTTTACAGATCTTTTCCTGTAATTGATATCTAGTCTCATAGCGTTGTGGTTAGAAAAGATACTTGATACAATTTTAATTTTCTTAAATGTACCAAGGCTTGATTTGTGACCCAAGATGTGATCTATCCTGGAGAATTCCATGAGCACTTGAGAAAAATGTGTATTCATTGTTTTTGGATGGAATGTCCCATAAATATCAATTCAGTCCATCTTGTTTAATGTATCATTTAAAGCTTGTGTTTCCCTATTTATTTTCATTTTGGATGATCTGTCCATTGGTGAAAGTGGGGTGTTAAAGTCCCCTACTATGAATGTGTTACTGTCGATTTCCCCTTTTATGGCTGTTAGTATTTGCCTTATGTATTGAGGTGCTCCTATGTTGGGTGCATAAATTTTTACAATTCTTATATCTTCTTCTTGGATCGATCCCTTGATCATTATGTAGTGTCCTTCTTTGTCTATTTTGTCTGATATGAGAATTGCTACTCCAGCTTTCTTTTGATTTCCATTTGCATGGAATATCTTTTTCCATCCCCTTACTTTCAGTCTGTATGTGTCTCTAGGTCTGAAGTTGGTCTCTTGTAGACAGCATATGTATGGGTCTTGTTTTTGTATCCATTCAGCCAATCTGTGTCTTTTGGTGGGAGCATTTAATCCATTTACATTTAAGGTAATTATCGATATGTATGTTCCTATTCCCATTTTCTAAATTGTTTTGGGTTTGTTATTCTAGGTCTTTTCCTTCTCTTGTGTTTCCTGCCTAGAGAAGTTCCTTTAGCATTTGTTGGAAAGCTGGTTTGATGGTGCTGAACTCGCTCAACTTTTGCTTGTCTGTAAAGGTTTTAACTTCTCTGTGAAATCTGAATGAGATCCTTGCTGGGTAGAGTAATCTTGATTGCAGGTTTTTCTCCTTCATCACTTTAAATATGTCCTGCCACTCCCTTCGGGCTTGCAGAGTTTCTGCTGAAAGATCAGCTGTTAACCTTATGGGGATTCCCTTGTGTGTTTTTTGTTGTTTTTCCCTTGCTGCTTTTAATATGCTTTCTTTGTATTTAATTTTTGACAGTTTGGTTAATATGTGTCTTGGCGTATTTCTCCTTGGATTTATCCTGTATGGACTCTCTGTGCTTCCTGGACATGATTTACTATTTCCTTTCCCATATTAGGGAAGTTTTCAACTATAATCTCTTCAAATATTTTCTCAATCCCTTTGTTTTTCTCTTCTTCTTCTGGAACCCCTATAATTCGACTGTTGGTGTGTTTAATGTTGTCCCAGAGGTCTCTGAGACTGTCCTCAGTTGTTTTCATTCTTTTTTCTTTATTCTGCTCTGCAGTAGTTATTTCCACTATTTTATCTTCCAGGTCACTTATCCGTTCTTCTGCCTCAGTTATTCTGCTATTGATCCCATCTAGAGTATTTTTAATTTCATTTATTGTGTTGTTCATTGTTGTTTGTTTCATCTTTAGTTCTTCTAGGTCCTTGTTAAATGTTTCTTGTATTTTGTCTATTCTATTTCCAAGATTTTGGATCATCTTTACTATCATTATTCTGAATTCTTTTTCAGGTAGACTGTGTATTTCCTCTTCGTTTGTTAGGTCTGGTGGGTTTTTATCTTGCTTCTTCATCTGCGGTGTTTTTCTGTCTTCTCATTTTGCTCATCTTACTGTGCTTGGGGTCTCCTTTTTGCAGGATGCAGGTTCTTAGTTCCCGTTGTTTTTGATGTCTGTCCCCAGTGGCTAAGGTTGGTTCAGTGGGTTGTATAGGCTTCCTGGTGGAGGGGACTAGTGCCTGTATTCTGGTGGATTAGGCTGGATCTTGTCTCTCTGTTGGGCAGGTCCACGTCTGGTGGTGTGTTTTGGGGTGTTTGTGGACTTATTATGATTTTAGGCAGCCTCTCTGCTAATGGGTGGGGTTGTGTTCCTGTGTTGCTAGTTGTTTGGCATAGGGTGTCCGGCACTGTAGCTTGCTGGTCGTTGAGTGAATCTGGGTGTTGGTGTTGAGATGGAGATCTCTGGGAGATTTTCAACGTTTGATATTACATGGAGCTTGGAGGTCTCTTGTGGACCAGTGTCCTGAAGTTGGCTCTCCCACCTCAGAGGCACAGCACTGACTCCTGTCTGCAGCACCAAGAACCTTTCATCCACACAGCTGCTTAGCCAGAGGGGTGGGATGGGGGGATTGTTTTTCCCTCTCACGTACCCCTACTCTGACGTCTCTCTCTAGAAGGCAATTTGATTGTACCTTAATATCCATGCCAGTCGTGGGCTAAGGGGAAGAGCACCATTGGGAACTTTTTCCTGTGTTGGTGTTCTCCTGGCTATTGCCCCACCGGTGCTCTCTGTATGGAGCTTTAAAGTAGTAGTTATTTTAAAACACGGTTGGAAGGTGACCCCCTCAACCATATGTCTGATATCCTTGTAAGACATAGACAACACAAAAGGATCACCATGTGGACACAGTGGAAGATGGCCATCTGCAAGCCAAGGAGAGTTGTCTTAGAAGAAACCAAACCTGCTGACAACTTGATCTTGGACTTCTGGACTCCAGAATTGTGAAAAAATTAATTTCTGTTGTTTAAGCCAGCCAGTCTGTGGTATTTTGTTATGGCAGCCCAAGAAAACTAATATACTACCTTATAAGTTAATGTTTGGCACATTATCTGATTCCTAATATATATTAAATAAATATTAGCTCTCAATATTGTTTATTAGTGCTATTATTATTAAGGGGAAGCCCCTAGGGCACAGAGATGTTAAATAACAATATTTGGGATCTCATCTAATTTGTTTTCTGTTTGGTCAGGAGTACAATACGCTCTTCTTCACTGTTCAATTTAATTGAGCATACATATATTGAACCCTTTTTATAAAGCAGGTACTGAGCTAGGGACTGAGGATAAAAGATAAATAGGATATGACCCACACATCTATTGAGGAGCTTAGGGCCTTGGGGAAGGATTTGCATAAGCAGATACTTAACATATATGGTATGGTAGAGTCTAAGAGATGTGCTCTGAGTGCTATAAAAGCCCAGAGGAGAGGTTCAGGACCAGCTTCCTGGAGAAACCACTAAAGTGGAGTCTTGAAGGGTGAATTAAAATTCTCAGGTGAAGAAAGGGTATGGGGCTGGTATCCCCAGCAGATGTAACCAAATATAAACAAGTTAACATTACTAGAGCTTTACACAAAAAGCAATGTGAAGTAAACCCCAGTTTAGTTTTGAGCAACTTCTGTAAAAGACAAGATGAGGAAACAATAAGAAATAATTTTTTTTAAATGAAACAAAATTTGGAACTGGTATATTCTCCTACTGATTAATAAGTATCATGTTAATTTTTCTGTTTCTATGTGTGTGCTGCATGGAGTGACTAGATATGATGGTAGACCAGCTCTTCTACCCCTGCTTGGAGGATGGGCAAGAGACTTTACACTGCAATTAAATCCAATTAAACTTCATTCATAATTAGATCTATAAAAATGAAATATGCCAAATTGAAAATGCTTAGAAAATCTTTTTAAATAATGGAATTATCTCCTGATTTCATTCTATTAATGAGGTTATTTTACTTTTAGTTTTGAAAATAAGAAAAACAGGAGTAGTGTCAGAAAAAAAATGATTAGAAAAATTGTGAAGATTTGTCTTTCCTTTATTTGATCTGACTATGATGTCTGCCCTTACGGAATTTCAGTCTAATAGGGTACAGCTTAATTAAGAGCAGGGGTTTATTAATATCTTTAGCTTTGATTCTTTTTAATAGGCTTGGCACATAGTAAGTGATCAAAAATAGTTATTGGTTAAATAATATGTCTGTTGCCTTGCTCAAGTCTTTCCTCCTCTGTAGGTTTTAGTTTCCTCATCTTTTATAAAAAATATTATAAATTTAAAAAATTTAATTGAAGTATTATTGTCATACAGTATTAAATTAGTTTCATGTATACAACATGGTGTCTCAACATGTATATACATTATGAAATGATCACCATTTGATAAGTCTAGTAAATATCTGTCACTATACAGTTAATGTAATATTAACAATTATATTCCCTATGCTGTACATTATATGTCCATCCCTATGACTGATTTATTTTATAACTGGAAGCTTGTACCCCTTAATCCCCTTCACTTATTTGGCCCATCCCCCATTCCCATTCCTCTGGCAACCACCAGTTTGTTCTCTGTATCAATGAATCTGTTACTGGTTTTTTTTTGTTTGTTCATGTGTTTTCTGATTCCACATATAAGTGAGCTCATACTGTATTTGTCTTTATCTGTCTAACTTATTGCACTAAGCATAATACCTTCTAGGTCTATCTATGTTGTTGAAAATGGCAAGATTTCATTCTTTTAAATGACTGAGTTATATTATAGTGTGTGTGTGTGTGTGTGTGTGTGTGTGTTTATTCATTCATCTATCTATGGATCCTTAGATTGTCTATATCTTGGTTATTGTAAATAGTGCTGCAGTGAACATAAATCTTTATGAATTGGTGTTTTGGTTTGCTTTGGATAAATACCCAGAAGTGGAATTGCTGGATCATATGGTAATCCTATTTTTAATTTTTTGAAGAACCTCCATACTGTTTTTCATAGTGGCTACACCAAATTAAATTCCCACCAACAGTGCACAAGTGTTCCCTTTTCTCCACATCCTCACCACCAACACTTGTTTTTTCTTGTCTTTTTGATAATAGCCATTCTGGCAGGTGTGAGGTGATATCTCATTGTGGTTTTGATTTGCATCTACCTGATGATTAGTGATTTGGAGCATCTTTTCATGTGCCTATTGGCCATCGTATGTCTTCCTTGGAAAAATGTCTATTCAGGTGTTCTGCCCATTTTTTAGTCAGATTTTTTTATATTGACTTGTGTGAATTCTTTTTATATCTTGGATATCAACCCCTTATCAAATATATGATTTGCAAATATCTTATCGCATTCAGTAAGTGCCTTTTTGTTTTGTTGATGGTTTCCTTTACTGTGCAAAAGCTTTTCAGTTTGAGGTAATCCCATTTGTTTATTTTTGCTTTTGTTTCCCTTGTCTGAGGAGACAGATCCTAAAAAGTATTGCTAAAACCATTGTCAAAGTGTATACTGCCTATGTTATCTTCTAGCAGTTTTATGGTTTTAGGCCTTACATTTAAGCCTTTAATCCGTTTTGAGTTTATTTTTGTTTATGGTATAAAAGAGTGTTCAAACTTCATTGTTTTGCATGTAGCTGTCCAACACCACGTATTGAAGAGGCTATCTTTTCCCCATGGTATGTTCTTGCCTTGTTTGTCGTAAATTAATTGACCATAAGCATGGGTTTATTTTAAGCTCTCTGTTCTGTTTCATTGCTCAATGTGTCTGTTTTGTGCCAGTGCCATACTGTTTTGATTACTATAGCTTTGTAGTATAGTTTGAAATCAGGAAGTGTGGTTGCCCCCAGCTTTGTTCTTCTTTCTTAAGATTGCTTTGGATATTCAAGGTCTTCTGTGGTTTCATACAAATTTTAGAATAATTTGTTTCAGTTCTCTGAAAATGCCATCGTTATTTTAATAGGGATTGCATTGAATCTTGCTGTGGGTAGTATGGACATTTTAACAATACTGATTCTTCCTTTCATGAGTATATCTTTCCATTTATTTGTGTCATTTTCAATTTCTTTCATCAGTGTATTATTGTTTTAAGAGGACAGGCCTTTCACTTCCTTGGTAAAATTTATTCCAAGGTATTTTATTCTTTCGATGCAGTTGTAAATGGGATTGTTTTCTTAGCTTCTCTTTCTGATAGTTTGTTTTTAGTATATAGAAACACATGCAATTTTTGTATATTGATCTTTGTGTATCTTGCAACTTTACTGAATTCATTTATTTGTTTTAATAGTTTTTTTGGTGGAATCTTTAGGGTTTCCTGTATATACTATCACGTCTTTCTGCAAGTAGTACAGTTTTACTTCTTCCTTTTTGATTTGGATGATTTTTTAAAATCTCTTTTTCATGTTTGATTGCTGTGGCTAGGACTTCCAATACTATGTGAGTAAAAGTGTTGATAGTGGGTGTCCTCATCACGAGCTCAGGAGCCATCTTCATCCAGACTCCTAGTTTCCTCATCTTTAAGTGAGGGAGTTGAACTAGATTATATTTGAGCAGTTGCGGAATTAAGACCATGAGTTTTGAAGCTAGTCAAAGCTGAACTCCAAAGCTAGCTCTGTACACTAGACTTCTCTGAGCCTCAGTTTCCTATCTATAAAATGAGGATTGAGTATGATGAGATATAAATGAGAAAATATACATAAAATTATTATACTTTACACGTAAAAAGTACTTTAAAGTGGTAACTAAAGACAAATGTCTTTCTAGCTCTACAATGGTAATGTTAACAACTCTCATTTTATTCTTTTCTTTCACAGATAAGGAAACCAAAAGATAGAAAATATGTAGTTTGACTGCCACATATTAGCTTCTGCTTGTTCAGGACATTTACTATGACATCAGGACATCAGTAACTAGAACATTCAAGGCAGGAATGGGGGCAATACACAGCACACCTAGTTTGCACACATGTGGCATCCTGAAGCAGACCAGCAATCCCATCCTCTTCACAGGCTGATAGATCTTTACCTTGGCTTTGGCTTTTTCCAAGATGACCTGTTACCAGAAAAACTCCATTATGTTCCAGAGTACTGTCACTATTATGCTACCTTCCTTATAGTAAAATTTCAGCTCCTCCTTATTTCAGGAAACATAGCTGAAAAGCCTGAATGTGCTTTTCCTTTGTTTGCCTTATTTTACCCAAATCTGAAATGCTTAAAACCTCTTGCTTCTCTGTACACATCATTGCATGTGTTCTTTTCTCTCTGCTAATATGTAGTTTCCCATTTCTTATACCTACAGCTAAGTAAAAGTCTGAGTAAGGAGTAGAGTAGGGGCTAAAAGGACTAGAGCAGGGACTAGAATTCTGACCTCCTGCCAGTTAGTCCATCACTCTATCCACCAGGCTAATGCTTTTCCCAGGATTCAGAAGAATGGCAAGAGAGACGGTATTAGTAGTGAAAAGTGTACTGGTGGAGAATAGTTCAGAGGTGACTTGGGGAGTGGGGCATGGGATCATGTATTAGAGGTCTAGACTAGAAAGGGACAGTGCTGGCCAGGAGATGGGCAGGGACAAAGGCATGTGAAACTCTGTGGTTGTATTTTGGTGCAAAATGAGCCATGCCAGTTTACCACCTTCTCTTCTTGTTACTGTCAGCCAGTGACCCTTAGTAGGAGACCTTAGCTATATGCAGATTAGATGGTTACCTGGCACCTGGGGATGCCAAAGACTCATTACACCATTAGGTTTGGAAAATTCTAGTTCCTAGAGCTGCTGAGCTCGGTTTCATGATTATTAGTAACTCTAGATTATTAGGGTTCTATTGTGATCCAAGCACAGTGCCAGGTACTTTACATACATTGTCACATGTAGATTTAATGTAAACTGTATTATATAATAATATAAGTTGTCATTCCCATTTTACTAAAAAGTAAAAGCCAAACTTTAGACAGGTGGAATCATTTACCTGGTGGTTTCCCTAAGCAATATTTCTTCTATATTTTGGTACAATATAATTATTATATCATAAACTTGGACCTTTAGTAGCATTATTCTAGTAAGAAAAATGAAGCCAACCTCTTCATCATGCTAAGAACTTAACTGATTTATGAAGATTGGATTTAGCTTAATGTTACACACAAGGCTAGGAACTTTAAAAGGCATTTGTTAATTAAAAGAAATTTAGTTAAATGATTAAAATGATACTTAAATATCACTGTACATTAAATAGTACTGCCCACTCTGGCTACATAGGAGTTAGTGGAAAATTAAGGAAAACAAAATATTACAATTAAGTTGTTAAATTAAAATATGCATTTACTTTCCATTTTTTGTTTCATTAAATGAGAGATAAATTTCTAATTCCTTCATATTTATTTTCAAATATACTTTTGTTTTCTTTAACCCAGTTTCTTTCTTTTTTTTTTTTTTTTTTTTGCGGTACGCGGACCTCTCACTGTTGTGGTCTCTCCCGTTGTGGAGCACAGGCTCCGGACGCGCAGGCTCAGCAGCCATGGCTCACGGGCCCAGCCGCTCCGCGGCATGTGGGATCTTCCCGGACTGGGGCACGAACCCGCGTCCCCTGCATCGGCAGGCAGACTCTCAACCACTGCGCCACCAGGGAAGCCCTAACCCAGTTTCTTTTAATTACTATATAGTATCTGTCCTCTTCCTAACTTTGGGTTATGCATTTAGGAAACATTTGCTGAACACCTAGTATGTGTTAGGCCTTGTGGTAGGTTCTGGGATTTAGAAATGAACAAATGATCATCTCTAATGAACAAATGATGACAATCCTGGCAGTTTAGGTGGTACTGGTCTAGGTGGAGGGATCAACATATTCACAGTAATCATAAGAGAATGTCAAGTACTGTAATAGTTGAATGAACAGATTCTAGGAGACACAGAGACAGAAGTTATTACTCTTGCCTGGAGGTATCAGGGTGCTCCCTCACAGAGGAGTTGGCATTTGAGTTGGGCCTTAAAGAATAAATAGAATTGTGCCTTTTGGAAAAGTAAGAAAAGGACAATCCAAACAGAGGGGGTAATATACCAAGGTGTGGAAGAATGAAAAGATAAGATACACTTAAATGTTAGTTAATTGTAACACATACATAGATAGAGTTTATGATGAAGGTAAAAGGAGACTAATCTGGGAAGGTAAATTGACACCAAGTGGAGAAGGGCTTTTAAATGTATACAAGTTGTGGGACTTCCCTGGCAGTCCAGTGGTTGGGACTTTGCCTTCCAATGCAGGCGGTGCGGGTTCGATTCCTGGTTGGGGAACTGGGATCCCACATGCGTTGGGGCCAAAAAAAAACCCAAAACATAAAACGGAGGCAATGTTGTAACAAATTCAATAAAGACTTTGAAAATGGTGCACGTCAAAAAAAAATTGTATACAAGTTCAAAAAGCATTTTTTGGTAATATTTAAAGCTAATATAATTTTTCTTGATATTTGGCTTGCTTTACTTTCTATTAGCTTTTTTTCTGTTCTAGGCACATAGCTCACAACAAAGTTCAGACAAACTGAAATTCAAAATAATGCAAAATTTCCACTCAATTTAAAAAAAAATCATACTTCCTAACACTTTCCCCCAATAAGAACCCTCCACTCCCTGGTTTACTTACTATCTCCTCCCAGTGTGCCTCTGCTCATGATGATCTGCACACCTGAAATGTTTTTTTCCTTTCTCCCTACCCTCCATCTCTCCAAACCTCACCTCATTCTTCCCAGCCCAGGTCAGGTGGCTCCTCTTCCTGCAAGCCTTTTCCAGCCACTCATAACTTTCACACATTTTTATTTTGTTGAACTCCATTGGAGACCATGCCAAAGAAAGGCAAGGCTAGAAAAATCAAATCTGTTTCTGAAGGTTGTGTATAAATATGGGCCTCCCAGAACTGTGCCAGAGGGCCTTTGTTATGTAGATCCTCTTCCCTGAAATCCCGGAGGAAGAATTCAAGACGCAAAGCAAAAGAGTCAAAGACAAAGGAAGTCAAAGGTGCATATTACTAGGCTGGTGGGTAAAGCCAGAATGGAAGGATGCTGAACAAATGTAAAAAAAGATTGCCATAGAGGAGATTTTAGGTGTGTGTGAAAGGCTGGCTCAGGAAATAATGGAAACTAAACCTGAGTATCCTGATGTTTCTTAGATTATCATTTACTAATGTGCTCTTAAAAATTAATTTTTGAAATTAAACAAATATATGTTGTAGAAAAATCAGAAATAGAGATAAGGAAAAAGAAGCAAATGCAGAGTTTCCTTAATCCATCCACTTATATATAATTGTTAAAGTTTTAGTAAATATACTTCCAGATTTAGATATGAGTGATGGTTTACTAAACTGGGATCCTACTGTGTTTTCTTTGTGATTTTTTTTTTTTTTTTTTTTTGCTCAATTTTCAGTCATGAATATCTTTCAGTGTCAATAAATCCATTCTACATCATAATTTTTAATGGATATATTATATTACTTTGTAAGTAAGTAATTATTATTTGAAATTTAGTTTAGGTTATTGTACTTTCATATTATTTTTTTGCTATAAGCAACACTATACTGAACCATTCTCATACAAATGTGTTTATACACATCTTTAATTATTTCCCTAAAATAAAGTCCTAAAAGTACAATTGCTGGGTCAAATGATTTATACTTCAAAAGACTTTTAAAAATATGTATTGTCGGGCTTCCCTGGTTGAGAGTCCCCCTGCCGATGCAGGGGACACGGGTTCGTGCCCCGGTCCGGAAAGATCCCACATGCCGCGGAGCGGCTGGGCCCGTGAGCCATGGCCGCTGAGCCTGCACGTCCAGAGCCTGTGCTCCGCAACAGGAGAGGCCACAATAGCGAGAGGCCCGCGTACTGCAAAACAAAAAAAAAACAGAAAAAAAAAAAAAAACCCACAACTAACTTATAGAATTTTTGCAAGTTTTAAATGAAAGGATCGTGGAAATTATTTTAAACAGTAACACCCTATCCAAATGTAAGGGAGAATGATGATAATGACAATGATGATGGTGATTTAGGTTCAGTAAAGTAGAATTCCTACTTAGAGACATTCAGTGATTTTTATCATATACAGAAACAAGCAGTAAACCCTTATTATTCATTCAATAAATAAATATTTATTAAGCCCTGCTGTGTGACAAATATCACGACACAAAGGGCCTTCATGATCTGGCCCTATCTTCCTCTTCATTCCCATCTCCTGCATCTCTCTCACCCTTACCTTAGTTCATCCACATTAGCGGGTTTGCATTTCCCAAAACATCCTATGCTCTTTTTATGCTTTTATGACTTTAGTTGCTCCATAAACACCAGTGTCCCTCTAGGCTTCTTCCCCTACCCCCTCCTCTACTGATGTTATGCACTCTTCTTTTATGTCCTTATATACACTCAGAGCTTCAATAAGATCCCAGAACTGTTATTGCTAGCCCTTAACTGTCTGCTGGGAGGCATGCCCCAGTCTATAACTGCCTGCTATGTAGGTACACTTGGGCATTTCACATACACTTCAAACTTAACTGGTCTAAAACTGAACTCATTATTTTCCTACATTTGTTCTTTCTCCTTTGTTCCATATCTCATTCAGGGTGTCATCTTCCCAGCTGTCATCCAATATGGAAACATGAGTCCTTTTAGATTCTTCCTTATCTCATCACAATACCAAATATTCATCAAGTCTCACAGGGTGTATTCTCAAAGACATTCCCTACTCTCCCACCCTATCACTACAATCTTATTTTAGGCTTTTGCCTCTTCTAAACTGGCTTGCTTAGGTTTCTTCACAGGCTTCCTGTGTTTATGGCTTTCTCTCTTCCCTTACTGTCTCCCACTCCATCCTCCAAATTGTTGACACAATAATCTTTCTAAAATAACAATCTCATTTTGTAACTTTTCAGTCCATAATTCTTCAATGACTCTATAGCGTTCAAAATAAAATTCAAATTCTGGAGCTTCATATGCAAGGCTCTTTACAACCTACATGTTGTCTATATCTTTAACTTCCCCTCCTACCACTTACTCCCTTCCCTTTATTTATGCGCAAAGCTCCAACCATAAAGAACTACTTGCTCTTCCATATATATCAACTATAAGATTTCTCACTTTCTTGTTTTGTACCTTCTATTTCCTCCCCTTGAAATATCATACTTCCCCCTACTTTTTTTTGTCTAGCAATCTCCTGCTCATCTTATAAATGGCAGTTACTCTGGGAACCTTTTCCTGACCAGTTAAACCTTTGGATGCCACCTAAACCTTTTGTGTTCCTATAGCTGTATGTTTGACTACTCATCTAATCCCAATCATTCTGTATTATAATTGCTTACTTCCTATCTCTCTTACAGCTCAATAAGTGATATGAGGGCAGGGATTATATTTTATTCATCTATCTCTATCATCTAGCATAGTACCTGGTACATAGTAAATGTTTCTAAAAGAGTAAGTGAATGAATGAGCCAGGTTTAGATATGCTAGTACTTCAGAGGTTGGTCATAAGGTGAGGGGAGGGAGCTTGGAACAGCTAGAAACACTAACAAGTTTGTGGGGCTAAATCATATAGAGGTGTTATATTAATTAGAATTATTTGCTTATAAGTGACAGAACTCAAACAAGTTTGAGAGTTAGTTTAAGTTTTAAAAAAAGTTTATTAAAAGTTGCAGAAGTTTCTCATAAGCACCAAGGGTAGCCAGGTCTCATGAAGGATCTTGAAACTCATTAGATAACTCTTTTGTTCCTCAACTCAGGTGTCATTCTTCTCTGTTATTTCCTCCAGACAGACTTTTTCTGCTTCTTATTCCCCATGAAAAAATTAGATGATCCCACAAAAACCCTATATTTCTCTCTATCTTATAATTTACCTTCTACCTTCTATCATGTTGGTCATCAAGCCCCAAACATCATACTGCCTCAGCATGTCTAAAATCAATCACTTCGTAAGGGGCTACACACCCAGAGACTAGCTGTCTCTCCTAATTTTGATTTTCTACTGAAGAAAATATGATTAGTCTAATTCAATCAGTCAGCTCTGACCTGGGGGCCAGGATTATACAATGCAGACACGCTGCCACAGACCAGGGGACTAATTCTTGATAACCAAGAGCTAGAGATGCCTCTCAAGTATTTCCTGCCTGCTGAATAGAGCGGGTTTAAAAGTATTTCCAGGTTGAAGCAAAGCTATTTGAATATTTCATGGTTAGCAATCTCTTCATTCTGGCTAGAGTTATAGATTAGAAGGATCCTAGCTAGTAGACGAGGAATAAGTAACAGTGGCAAATTCCCTGAAGAGATGAGCTGACAAGAGTTGTGAGATTTGTAAGCAGTACAACCAAATGGGATGGGGTTTAAAGCAAGGCTTTATTCTTATAGGAATTCTTATTGATACTTGAAGTGAAAATTAAGAGTTTGGCATAACTTGTATGGAATGAATTGGGAGCAGTAGAAGGAAGACTGCAGGTAGATGGAGGCTCAGGACACAGCATCTAATAAAAGCTCATTTAATGTTTGTTGATTAATGAATGAACAAGTGGTGTCTGCTTCCAGGCTCTGAACACTGAGCTCAGGGCTATAATCCTAATTCCCTATCCTACTTTCTGGTAGGCATAGGGCTTTACATGTATAATACATGCTTGGTGCTCATGGGCTTGATGACTAGGTAAGATTAATGTACAGGGTGCAGGTCTCCGGTACCTGCCACTTGGTAGGGCCAGAGCCCTTGGGGAATGACCACGGAGAAAGAGAATAGTGTTCTCCCTTAGTACTTGGATCCCTTTTCTTTCTGAGGACTGAAAACACTGAATTACAGTTAGTTGCACAGAATATGTCTAGCCTGCAAGCTTCTAGTAGTCCGGGACAGGTTTTATTTGTGTATTTCCAGTTTCTGGCACAGGGTCTGGCACATTGCTCAACCAATTTTACTTAAATGAAACAAAGGATAAATAATTTCCAAGTATAATATCATTAATCTAATACCTGTTTTCTTCTCTAATCATGCCAAATTAAAGCACATCTGTTTTCTCGTATATCTGGCTGCTGCTTGACTTGGTTTTAGAAAATATGCTTCTACCACTGCTTTTAACTTTAAGAAGTCACTCCAGGATTACACAGTAAATGCTATTAGAGGTCAATTAGATACCATGCACAGTGTCAGACACAGAGAATAAATATTCCTCTTGTGGACAAATGAGCTGCTGCCCTGTTGTAATTGATGGTCACGGAAAGAACTCTGTCATACTGTATATCCCAAACTCTTTGTCATCCTCTGCTGAACACTCATTTGATGTCATTCTAGACGTTGATTTGTCACTAGGGATGAGATTTTTTTTTAATGCTGCATTTAAATTTGATGCTTTATAGTGGATGCAAAGCCACTGGAGACTGGCATCTTTGGTACCCACATATCTATTTTTATGCTTGACTGTCCAAAGAGAGGAGATTCCTAAAAACTCTAAACATAAATGACTAGATGTTCCTTTTTTGGATCCTTTTTTCTTAAGCAAAGGTGATTTATATTATTAATATACAGCTTTTAATGCATTGTTCTGGTCACAGTTTAAAAGTTTCTATTTTTATTTGTGTGAAATACCTCTGAAATGAGCATCCCATGACACACGAAGTCCAAATGTAAGATCAAGAGCCACAGCAGTAAAATAGGCCAGACTCTCCAGATTTTGTAGCTTGTTCTCTTTATATCTTTTTAATGGTTTAACGTAGAGTTTTCAGTAAGATAGTACTATTTGATCAAAGTTATCTTCCTTTACTGTGACAAAAGGCCTTGCTTTGCAGCAGAAGTCCATCTGTCCACCTAGTAGATATTTATTGAGCAGTTGCTAATCCTGAAGGCTAGGCACCTGATTGTGTAGCCATCTACTCCGCCACATTAGATTTCTATGGAGTCCCTCCTCAGGAGACACTCTGGGCCAATGGCACACTCTTTCTTCTTAGTGAGGCTTGTACACCTAAATTCTGTCCAGCCTTCTTCCTGGTGATCAGTGAGGGCTCCTTTTCTTCTTTTACATAAGATCTAGGTCAAGTAGAGGCAAGCTTGGCTCTGTGTTCCCTTTCCATGGGCCCTCTTATTTCAGTGCCCAAACAGGAGGTTCCTGTAAGCATGTTTATCATTTCTGCTGCATGGAAGAGAG
This sequence comes from Monodon monoceros, assembly GCF_005190385.1. Classification (NCBI taxonomy): domain Eukaryota; kingdom Metazoa; phylum Chordata; class Mammalia; order Artiodactyla; family Monodontidae; genus Monodon; species Monodon monoceros. Next base: position 140,256,050 of record NW_021703774.1, read on the forward strand.
AGAAGAGATTACATTACAAAAAGAAAAGATTCTCTGACCCTCTTAGATCTTCCACTCTAAGCCACTCATCTTCTCTATCAACAGGGAAGCTTTGCTCTGAGGTTCTGTTTTGATCTAAGTCAGAAAACCTCATTTCTTTGGAGACAGGGTTAGTGAGGAAGCAGTCGTCTTTCCCAGACATTGATGTGAAGAAGTGTGTGTGTCTGGTCAATGCTCTGTGGCAAGCCCTATAGAGGTTCTCTGGAGATTAAAAAGGAGATTAAGTTTCAGACATTCAAGAGTTTATAGTCTTGCAGGAGAGACTTCCATAAACACATACTTATAAAGTGTCAAGTGCTGTAATAGGACACTCAGAAAACAACTTGAGATTACTAAGGTTGGAGTGACTCATACTGTCTAGAGAGATTAAGGCATACTTCAGAAAGGCAGTGGTGTTTGAGCTGTTTGAGAAGGAATTTGACAGGCCTCCAAGGGGCCCTTTCCTGACATAAAGCACAAAATGGGGAAAGAGGATGGCACCCCTAGAAATAGTAAGTAGTAATTCATGAGGCAGTGAGACCCGTTGGTTAAGAACACAAACTCTGGAGTCAAACTGCAAGCATTTGATATTAGCTTAACTACTCACTAGTTCTAAAAAGTCATTTAATGTTTGGTGCCTCAATTTCCTCATCCGTAAAATGGAGGTGCTAGTAAGATGACCTGTGATTGTTTTAAGGAATAAGTGAGAAAGCAGTTAGAATAGCATCTGGCCCATATTAAGCAACCATTTTATCATGACCATGTGCCTGGTAATAGTGAAAGCTGAGATTACAGGGTAAACAGGCCCAGATCATGAAGGGTTTTGTGCAAACCATGAATTTGGACTTTATCCTGAAGACAGTGTAAAGGCATTTTCCATAGACAAGTGAGACACTCAGCTTTAAAGAAAAAAAAAAAAAAGCACTTTTTTAATGAAAGATGATTCTAATTAATAATTTCCTTACTTAGCAAGAAATCATTTAATAAATAATAATAGCAACATTAGAAACAAAAACCTGAATTTTTTCTTTTAATGATATACTTCTTCCCATCAAAGATTGTATAATCAATGAAACCAACATTTTGGATCACTCTCCTTCTTGCCTTGAACTCTATGATTTGAATTTAAACTATTTATTTTGGGATACTGCTTAGGTCTCTTGACAGGACATAGCTTCTGATAAGGAGACACAGGGTTCAGCCAGATTATCCAATCCTGCCAGGCGGGGCATTAGCCTCTTCTGATATCTCTTAGGAAAATGAAATTTGGCTTGAATAGGAGACTATACGAGTAAGGAGAGACATTCTTTTTTTTAATTTACTTTTTATTTTATATTGGAGTATAGATGATTTACAAAGTTGTGTCAGTTTCTGGTGTACAGTAAAGTGATTCAGTATATATATATTTTTTTTCCATATTCTTTTCCATTATTTGTTATTATAGGATACTGAGTAGAGTTCCCTGTGCTATGTAGTAGGTCCTTGTTGATTATCTATTTTTATATATAGTAGTGTGTATATGTTAATCCCAAACTCCTAATTTATTCCTCCCCCCATCTTTCCCCTTTGGTACCATAAGTTTGTTTTCTAAGTCTGTGAGACTTATATTTTTATTTTATAGGTGAGAGACCAAAAGAATAAGTTACCCAAGATGATGTGGTTGCAAGCTTTGGAGCAAGGGTCAAATCAGGTTTCACTAAACCTAAACCCCATACCCTTTCATTAGACCATTAAGTCTTACCCCAGTCACTGTTGGTCTCTGAGCTAGCTATCAGAGTAAATTAGACTGGTTTCTGCCCTTGGGGGGACACAGTTTAGTGGGAAAGATGAACAAATCAGTGATTATAAGATAGTATCAGAGGTACTATAATAAAGGTATGGATAAATTGTTATGATGTTACAAAGAAGGGATCAAGGTAAGCTTCCTGGGGAGGCATCTTTAAAGATAATTAGAAGTTTTTCCAGGCAGAGAAGGGTGGAGAGTATGTCAAGAAGAAAAACACCATAATGTCTATCTGATAATAGAAAAAAATATTCTCTGTGACTGCAGTGACCATGTGGAATCCTTCTTTAAGACCCTGCATAGATCACACTGTGGTCAGTCAAGCGGCTAGATATAAGAACCTTAACTACAACTGCAACCAAGCTCTCATGCCCAGGACTCCAGGTCGCTTTAGGTTAAAGTGATTCCTCTCCTACTTCTTCTCACCCTCTAGAACTTGCAGAGTAACTAAGAAGGATACTTTGGCTCTAGACTGCCGGTGTTCAAATCCAGGCTCTAGTAGCTGTGTGATCTTGGGAAGTTACTTATCCTTTCTATAAAATGATGATACTAATGGTACCTACCTGATCGATTGGTGTGAAGATGAAATGAGTCAATATAGTTCATGTGTGTAGAACAGAACCTGGGACATAACAAGTATTTACCATTACTATTAATAGTAGTGGGGAGCTGAATATAATATATGTGCTTAGAATCTCAGAATGAGTGTTGAGTGGGGGAGCATGGTAAGGAAGCAGGTAAGATGTATAAAATGTATAATCCACCTATCCCTTGCGTCATTGCTGGGATAGTTAAATGACATAATGTGCACTAAATGCCTGTCACGTAGTAAGCCCTCAGGAAATGGTTAGTGCTACGATCATGACAATAGTGATGACAATGTTTATCATCATGTCAAGCCTGTCCAGCTTGACTGAGCTTCTCACTATTTGGCACTTGGTGAGCCACTGGGGGTACAGCTATGAGAAGGACAGACACGAACCCACATAAAACTTACATGTGAGTTCAGGCTGAGTGCAGGGATCATGCTTTAGTCACATTTCTGTTCAATGCCTAACACTGTGTGATTGCTCAATAACTATATTGAATTGATTCATTCATTAATGAGACGAAGCTATCTGAGTTTGCATTTTACTAATTTGACTTGTTATCAGTCAACTGGAAGGATTGAATCAGCCTTATGTCACATGTCAGGGATCTTCTCTGAACAAAGTTTTTCCTTTTACTTCTCTTTACTTCCCAGTTATCATATTCTTAAATTTAGGGAAATTAGGCTAGGTCTAAAAGAAATCAAACAAATACCAGGTTTTTGGAATCAAGTAAAATAAGACTATAATTGAACTAATATTTTTAAAGTCCAGTGCTATAGCAAGCACTGTGCTGAACACTTTAAGTACTTTAGCTTATTTAATCCTCACAACTCTGAACTGTGTGATGGGGAAATTGAACTGAGGCACAAAGGACTCCAGGGACTTGTCCAGGGCCACACATGTGGTAAATGGTGGAGGTGTGACTAGACCTAGAGTCTTTTGACTCTCAATCCTGTGCTTGTTCCATTTTGTCTTTCTGCCTCACTAAGATCTTCTCTTGATAACCTTAATGTCTCTCAGTGATAGATTTACTCCTTTCGCTACACTATCCAGTTTATGGGTGATATTTATCACCAATCATTGTGAAAATATAGATGAATTCAGCATTTAAAGGGTTAAGTTGGCACTCCTAACGATGAGAAAAAGCCTGAAGTACTCCAAAGATTAAGCTTAATGGAGGAATTTCAGATGATCAGGGTTTATTTTTCCAGCAAAAGTCCCCTTATGCATTTCTGTGCATCTCTGCACCCCATCCTGCCTCAAGGATGTACCATACTTGCTTCTCTGTGTTGGGCAAGCACTCCTTTGCTGGGCAGAGGACAAACATTAGCAGTTTGGTAGAGTGGAAAGAAGGAACACTTGCAAGGGAGGTAAGGAGGCATGCTCCTGTATTACTATGTGAATTAAACCAAGGCCCTTTTCTCCTTTGGGCCTTGTTTTCCTTATCTACAAAATGAGGTGATTAGAATGAGTGATTTATAGTTCCTCTTCCAGTTTTGTGTTATGTTTAACCTGTATTAAATCTAATTTGAAGATTCTGCTTTTGTGTAAAGACCACAAAGCAAAGTGTCTTTTGTGCCAGTGTGTATCTGAACCAGCAGAATTAAGCCAGCATGGACAATTCTTGCTGGCTTAGCAGGCTTGCCCTGACACCAGCTGACTGACCTGTGCCTGGCAAGGAAGGGGAGGGGAAGCTGCAGCAGAATTTGTTGCCACTCATGGTGATCAGGTGATTTGGTGTGAGCCCACAGTGTTCTTTCCACCCTACCATACAGCTTGTTTTTGTCCTCTGCCAAGCAGAGAAGCACCTGCTCCTGGGTCACACAGATCAAGCAAAAGAGGGTGCTGCCTGGGCGCACTCCTAATTGTAATGGTGTGATGAAGGAGAAGGGGGATGGTGGAGAGTGTCAAGTATCTGTCAGGAGAGAGGGTGCTGGATCTGTCCTCATAACACAACTGGAAAATGGCCAGTAAACTAGACTTCTGGGTGAATTCCAGAGGGTCAGTTGATAGCTTTAACTTCACCCACTGAATGCCAATCCGCTGGATTAGTCTCTTTCTTCCCACCCCCCCCACCCCCCCGCACCTTACTTACATCACAGCAAGTACTTTGAGATAAGGAAGAAATGAGAAGTGGAGAACAAGTGCGGATGAGTGGTTCACATCTGAGGCTGTGAATGGCAGACACTCACAGAAACATCCCCTTCATTTGTTGCCCATTGCCTGTGGTTCTGAGGTGGGTGCAACAATTTAAAGAGACGGATTGGCCTGGCCCTAGTGGTAGAAGCACTTCAATAGTGAGTATTGTCTAGGTATTGGTAGTTACTGGCATCTGGCCAGCACCAATGATGTGCTTCTACATTGTATTAGAAAGGTGCTTCTGGACTGATGCAGGTGAGAGATGCCGGCTAGTGACTAGAAAAATGCCAAAACCATTGTCTAGTTCTAGGGAAAGAAACTATCAGGGACGGGGTGAAAGGGTCTTTTTGTAACTGAGTGATGCTCCTAAAGACTTGAAATGAAAGTCAGGGATCATGTAAAAGAGATTCATTTATTTATTCAAGAGATATTTATTGAGATTCTGTCATGAAGCGGGGACTGGGCTGGGCTGGGAATATGAAGTTGAGCAAAACCAGCCACTAGTTATTATGGAGCTTATAGACTGGTAGAAAAGGTAGACATTAGTCAAATATTCACACAAATAAATAGGTATAGCAAACTGGTACAGGGGAAAGCATAGGTGCTATGGTAAGGTATGACAGATTATGACATGATCTAGTGACACAAGGTGGTGTCTCTGAGGAGGTGACCATTAAGCTAAGGTTTGAAATTGGCTAGAAGTTAACTAAATGAAGCAGAGTGGGTAAGAATCATTTGGGAATTAGGATCAACGTGTCAGTTGGTCACTTAAGGTAATATGGTGGCTACAGTTATTTTTTACATAGGTTGTCAGGGGTCAGAGCTTATGAGAATAGCTAATATCTGGTGATACTGGATGAAGAGAGAGAATTCTAAATGACAAACAAGGTTCTTAATGGTTCAGGTCCTTTATTTTCATGGACCCTCCTCTCAGTAACCAGCATGGTTATATGTGACATGTAGAGTTAGTTGCCTTTCTATGTACATCTCTCAGGAACTCTCTGAAGGCATAAATAATGCATTACCTTTTTTTGTTTAGCATATAGCAATAATTGAATATCTGCCGTGTGCTAGCTAGACTCTGTTCTGAGCACTGGTTAGTGTTAGGGAATGTAGTTACAGAGATGAAAATAAACAGTCCCCGCTCTCTATGCATTACAAACAAGTCTCAGGCAATGGTCCTCAAAATGCAGTTCTCAGAGCAGCATTGGCATCACTTGTCAGCTTGCTAAGACCACAGATTCATGGATCTGACTCCCACCTAATGATTCAGAATTTCTAGAGATTCAGGACGCTATTTTAATAAGCTGTCCAGTTGATTCTTATTCACATTAAAGTTTGAAAACCACTGGTCTAGGATATGATATAATAAAGACATGACAATTTATGACAACAAAAAGACATTTATTGAGCATTTCCTATGTGCCAGACATTGTTTTGAGGATTTTACATGTATTATTCCATTTATTCCCTATAATAGCCTTATGAATTGATATTATCATTATTTTCATCTCACTGATGAGAAAACTAAGGCTTGGAGAGCTTAATAAACTTGCATCTGGTTAATGATAAAACCAGGATAAACAGATAATTACAATAAACAGAAAATCTAATTCAATACGGTAAAGCAATAATAGAAGTGTGATCAGGTTGTAGCAGTTATTGGCAGTTCTATGACAGGGTGTACCAAATTTTCCTTGATGGGGCTTACAGATGTACTGTATAAAGTGAATGCTCTTCAGTGAGTACTGAACTTCTAGATCAGAAGCTAAGAGGTGGCATTCCACGTAATTTACAACAAGAATTGAGCAAAAGGGAGAGGCGTGCCATGTGTGTTTGGAAATCAGAATTTATTTGGGTCACTAGATGTGGTATTTGGATCAGGCAGCCAGGTCAACAGTGGGAGTTGGCATGAGGATTTAGAAACCCAAAGTCTAAGTCATGGCTGAGTACAGAACTCAGTAGGTTAGTGCTCAAGATACCCAAAGTAGGATGTCCAAAGTCCAGGGGCAAAGTTGAGATGGAAATTAGAGGTAGGGCCTTACTAAGGCTTTTGAAAGCCCTAGGCTTTCTTACTTTTTGAGATCTACCTTTCAATACAAACATTAAAATATGCTGACCTCTCAAATCAAACAAAATTAGTGTATATCTCTAAAAAGGGTTGAGTTGAATTTCAGTTGACTAGTTGACATTTTTGTAGCTATTTAATTCACACTTATCAATTTTGGCTTTAAAAGTTTCTTTTGTTCTTAATTAATTAATTAATTAATTTTGGCTGCGTTGGGTCTTCGTTACTGCACACAGGCTTTCTCTAGGTGCAGCGAACGGGGGCTACTCTTCGTTGCGGTGCGCAGGATTCTCATTACGGTGGCTTCTCTTGTTGCAGAGCACGGGCTCTAGGCATGCAGGCTTCAGTAGTTGTGGCACGTGGGCTCAGTAGTTGTGGCTCACAGACTCTAGAGTGCAGGCTTAGTAGTTGTGGCACATGGGCTTAGTTGCTCCACGGCATGTGGGATCTTCCTGGACCAGGGCTTGAACCCATATCCCCTGCATTGGCAGGCGGATTCTTAACCACTGTGCCACAAGGGAAGTCATGTTTTGTTTCATTTTTGAGCCAATATTTTTTTCAGATCTCAAAAATTTTTCATAGACTCGTGAAAGCCCTTAGGCTCTGGGCACTGTGAGTTTAGCACCTAGTGGATAAAACCACCTTAACCAGAGGAGGGAGTAAGATATTACCAGATAGGAGCAATGAGAAGGTTGTCATGATCTCCCAGAAGTCGCTAGAATAAAGAGTGAGACATCAATAGATATAACAGGTCAGCTTTATTCTAACATTGACCTAGCATTGCTAAGGGAGTCGTAGATTATGCTTTGTTCAGTTCTTAGAGGCTGAGCCAAGACCTTATATGTCCACACTCAAGATGTATATTTAAATACCACTCATGCCCCCACCTCTACCCTCCCCTACTCAGTGTTCCACACCAACAGCTACAGGGACTAGATTGAAAAGCAAACAAGAAAAACTGTCTAAATTCTGAAATGGTCTGCTTTTCAACAGTTTAGGCTTCATTCCCTGTTTCCCGTTTTCAGTCTCTGCCAGGCTCAGATGGCTTGTGTCTCATTTGGATTGGTGATTCCTTTTGGACTGTCTGTCTGGCTTGGACCTGGCAAAACATTTTGGGGAAACCAGAGTTGCTGCTTCCACACTGTGTCATGGATGCCTTTACAATGATCTAGTAGAGTGTTTACTTCAATTTTCAAAAGTGAATCCTGAGATACCAAAAAGGTAAGTGATTGCATACGGCTTCAGAGCCATTGGTGGTGGAAACAATAACAGAATTCACATTTCCTAATTCCCAGTCTTGTGTTATTTCTTAGTCTTATGCTTCTTAGCCTCCAATGTTTTTACCTATAAAATAAGATGAACTCAGATATCAAGGTAAAGTAAGTGGTCCTTTGAATATCATTTAATAAGGAAGCAGAGTTACATATATATACATACTAAAACCAATGATATTAATATCAGTTAATATCTTTAAATTGCTCTACAAGTTAAAATAAAATCATTTTTTTCATATGTGCTATCTCACTTAATTCTCACAATTAACTTGTCATGTGGCTGTGCTTATTTTCCATATTTCAGTGATCAGAAAGCTGAGTATCATTTAAGAGACTCACTCAAAATCAGTGGTAGGGCTTCCCTGGTGGTGCAATGGTTGAGAGTCCCCCTGCCGATGCAGGGGACGCAGTTTCGTGCCCTGGTCTAGGAAGATCCCACATGCCACGGAGCGGCTGGGCCCGTGAGCCATGGCCACTGTGCCTGCGCGTCCGGAGCCTGTGCTCCGCAACGGGAGAGGCCACAACAGTGAGAGGCCCACGTACCGCAAAAAAAAAAAAAAAAAAATCAGTGGTAGAACCAGGACTCAAGTTTGACATTCTGATGACAAATGCTATTTTCTTTCTGCTCTGACATATTACTGCCATCCTTCAATTTCAAACTGGTGAAACTTATTAATATACTTCCTTTTTTAAAAATAAATAAATATATTTATTTATTTATTTTTGGCTGCCTTGGGTCTTCTTTGCTGCTCATGGACTTTCTCTAGTTGTGGTGAGCAGGGTCTACTCTTTGGTGTGCGGGCTTCTTGTGGTGGCTTCTCTTGTTGCAGATCAGGGACCCTAGGTGCACAGGCTTCAGTAGTTGTGGCTCATGGGCTCAGTAGTTGTAGCTCGCGGGCTCTAGAGCGCAGGCTCAGTAGTTGTGGCACATGAGCTTAGTTGCTCCGCTACATGTGGGATCTTCCCAGACCAGGGCTGGAACCTGTGTCCCCTGCATTGGCAGGCAGATTCTTAACCACTGTGCCACCGGGTAAGCCCAAGTATACTTTCAATTAATATGAAAATTGAAAAATGTGGGCCAACATTTGCATGTTCTCTGCAAACTTATCCTTATTAAAGCAAATAATGGTATAAACCTCTCTGCAAGAGAGATTATGTATAGACCTGACTACTTTTGAACAGTTCAGAAGCATCTAATTGCACAAATCAATATGAATACTTTATATCTATACCATTAAGTGAACCTCCAAATGTTCTTTACTAAATGGTAGTTTATTGGCCTACCTTTAGTTACTGTGAATATTAGAAAGTAATACATTGCATTTATTTTAAAATATATTGTGATTCATCCTTTTAATTAAATCAGAGACTTCCCTTAATCTGAGAATGACAAATAAAATTCATTATATTTTCACATCCCTTTATAGTATTCTTTTTTATTAAAGTATAGTTGATTTACAATATTATATTAGTTTTAGGTGTACAATATAATGACTTGATATTTTTATAGATTCTACTCCATTTAAAGTTATTATAAAATATTGGCTATATTATCTCTGCTGTACAATATATCCTTGTAGCTTATTTATTTTATACACAGTAATTTGTACCTCTTTATCTCCTACCCCCATTTTGCCCCTCCCCCCTTCCCTCTCCCCTCTGGTGACCACTAGTTGTTCTCTATATCTGTGAGTCTGTTTCTGTTTTGTTGTATTAACTCGTTTGTCATATTTTTTAGATTCCACATATAAGTGATAACATACAGTATTTGTCTTTCTCTGGCTGACTTATTTCATCATAATACCCTCCAGGGCCATACATGTTGTTGCAAATGGCAGAAGTTCGTTCTTTTTCATGGCTGAGTAATATTCCCTTGTATGTATGTACCGCATCTTCTTTATCTCTTCATCTGTTAATGGAAACAGGTTGCTTCCATATCTTGGCTATTATAAATAATGTTTCTATGAACACTGGGGTGCATGTATTTTTTTTTTTGCTGCAAGTAAGTAGATTTTAATTGAATAATTAATTTAATTATTTTAATCCTCTATGTAGGTCCATTTGTCCATAAGCATGTATCTTTTTGAATTAGTGTTTTTGTTTTCTTCTCTATACCCAGGAGTGGAATTGCTGGATCATATGGTAGTTCTATTTTTAGTTTTCAAGGTGCTTTTGCATTCACTATATCATATGATCTTAAACACAATGCTGTGAAACGAATAGGGCAAATATTATTTTTACTTCACAGATAAGGAAACCAAGGAATAGTGAGGTGAAATGACTTGTTCAAGGTTGCACAGCAAGGGTGTACAAAACTCAAGTTGCTTACTTATATTAAGTGACACAACTTAGCAATATTTTCAAAGGCTATGGCAGATTTTTTTTTTTGTGGGGGTCAGATTACAAACTCATGAGGGCAGGGAACATCTCTGTCTTATTTAGCTTTGTTCCTTAGTGCCTAGCACAGTGTGTGGAACACAGTAGATGATCATTAAATATTAGTTGAGTGAATGAAGGAAGGCTTTGGATCATGGAGTCATAGGTCATGTGGAGAAGCTACCCAAGGAAAGATTGACTGGATTATGTTTGAAAAGTGTGCTGGATCTCAGAATTTTTTATAGGTAGGAAGATCCTGGGTTTTGTCAGATGAATTGGTCTCCAGACTGAATGCATATAACCTGACGCTGCTACACAGCCCCCCTGAACATCCTTATATCATAGCACCTCTCGTTGTGTGTGCTATTTATCTGTTTAGTTGCCTGGCTTCCCTTGCAAACCATGAGTCTCTTGAGAGCGGGAGGATGTCCCATTGTACTCCAGTCCATAGCACTGAGCTTGACATATGATAGACCCCAAGTATATATCTGTAGAAGAAATGAATGAATGAATAAACAATAATATGATTCAGTATACAACAGCAAAATAGGCAAGTCAGTTAGGAAACAACAGGGTTTGTAACAGGGAAGTCTTAAAATAATTAAGTCTGATTCAACATTAGGTTGGTAAGAAAGGTAGCCGCAGCTTTCCATGGTATATTTGCCTTTTAAAATAGTCTGTATATATTTATGGTTTAAATGCTTTCAAAAGTCATTAAAAGGTTGTTTTATTGAACACTTCTATTTAGTTTGAATGTCCCTTTTTTGTAAAGGAATACTTTGTGCTTAAGGAGAAACTGAACATGGGCTTTCTATCAGGTCTTGAGCTCTACTTGCCTCAGTTTCTTTACCTGCAAAATAGGGGGTAGTAGTACTTCTATTAAATGAGACAATACTTGGGAAAGCTCCTAGCACAGTGCCTAGATTATAGGAGGAGCTTTATAGATATTTATTGAATAAATGACTGAATGACTCTCATTTTCCTTTGACCTTCATTCTCCTGTCACTGAACTCTTGATCCTTTTAGCAAAAACTTTCATGAGGAAGAAAAGAGTAAGACATTTTGTTGTCAACTGAAAATCAGCTTTTAAACATAATGTGTTGTGACTATGCTACTTTTGCCAGGAGGGATGTCCATTTTCCACCCTGGTGATAATCAATTTTTTTTTTGCCTCAACCTCCAAAGAGTTTTAGAATTAATATTATTTTCCTCTCTTCAGGTGTGTTTTCCTTTGAGAATGGAATTTGGGTCTTGGTACTGGTATACTAGTTCAATACTCTTATTGTCCTCCATTTAGTCTAGTGTTTCTTCATGGTTCAAATTGCCCTTCTCGAGGAGCCGAGCTTGTAATACGCACTTGAGATAATGTGTAAATGCTTTCACTGGCTCAGTTCCCTTCCCCACCCAGCATGCCTGAGTCACCTTCACAACATCAAGATTAGGTGTACATGTACCGTCATAAATAATGCCTTGTGCAGGGGTAATGTAAATGGAATCTGTTGAAATATTGCCCGTTATATTAAAATTTATGTTTCGATTATCATTTTTATTATATGAAACAAGTTTGAGCTTTATAAAGTCATTCAGAAAAGAGATCTGCATCACTGTTAGGACTGTCTGTCTACTTGGCATCTATGCCTAGCACAGTGAGAGTCATACGAACATTTCTAAGGCTATTATTTTTTTCCTCTCGGCTTTGAAGATCCAAATTGTATTACTTAACAAATTATTATTTGAAATACCTCTAACGGTGTTATATGAAAGTCCTAGACATAGCACTTCTCCATTCCCATGTCAGAAGGATCTTTATGAAATGCAAATCTAATCATATATCCCTTCCTGCCTTATCTCCTTCAATGGCTCCCTATTTCCTACCTTATGAAATAAAATAAGCTCCTTAGTTTGACAGAGCCTTCAATATCTGTCCTTGTTTTCTTCCTTTCCTCTCTCACCTTGTTGTAGGTCCTAAACTCAAAGTCTTTCCAACAGCAATGCTTGTAGTTTTCTCTCACGTAAAATGATATTTCTTTCCTCTGTTCTTTTTCCAAAATGGTTCCCTTTCTGTGCGAGATATCACAGCCCACCTTTACCTAAAAATACTTCTTTAACACTTACTCATTTTAGGGCTCATTTCAGTTGTCACTTCCCTTGGAGAACTTCCCTTGATCTTCTAGGCTGGGTTAGAAGTTCCTCTTCCGTGTTCTCATAGCTCCTGGGACTTTCCTTTATCATAACATTTATGACCTTGTAGTATAATTCTGTGTTTATTTGTATATCTTCCTCATTATATTTTAAGATCCTTAGAGATGAGGACGCTGTCATATCCATTTCAGTATCCCAGCAGGGCTGCAGCTAGCTCCTAATAAATCTTTATTTGAGTTAGAAAAAAACATACTCATTCCATTGGGCCAGACTTAGCCCATAACAGGAAGTCTTTGTGTGAGGCACACCCTGATTAACTATGTAGCAGCTCTGCTTAGGCCCCCACAGTGTGTGATGTACAATAAGTGCTCAGAGTATGTTTGTTACAATGAATCCATCAAGTAGTCAATGAACACAGGATGGCAGGAAAAGTTGAAAAGCAATTGAAACAGGCAATTAAGAAGAAAATGTAAATCATCATAAAGAAGACTTGAAATATCTGTAATAAAGGGAATGTTTCTGGGACAAGCCTTTCTCTAAACACAGAAAAAGTTGTAAAGTGGAAGATCTTCACAATCTATCAGTAGATACACAAACTCTGAAATTACTTTAATTTCTGCTAGCTTGTTTTACTGAAGGTGTATCATACTCTGTGTGAGATGTTTATTTTCTTTGAAGCTATCACCAATGTATCTCAATAGCAGGGTATTAACCTTTTATCCAAACTGACCAGAACAGGGAAATAGAATAGGTAACGACTTAAAAAGCAGCGTGGAGAGGTATAGAGTAAACTACAACAGCTTTGAGAATTTCTTTATTTTTCTTTTATTTTTGTCTCTTTTTTAAATAACAAACCTCTCACAATGTGAAAAACACTTTGGTAGAAAAGAATGTAATATTGAAAACAGAGAATAGAAACATTGAATTAAAACTTCAGCTTCACCATTTCCTATCATTGTGACTTTATTAGTGCTCTCTGATTGTCTTAATTAGACCCTCATATTTTCCTTTTGATGTAATGGCTACCATTTGGTGAAGACCTGCTGTGTACTAAAACTTTACTTACATTTTGCTATTTAATTCTCCTCCTGCATCCTCTGATATAGGTGTTATTATCCCCATTTTAGAGATAAGGGAACTAAAGTTTAGAAGGGTACAGTAAGTTGTTTAAGTTCACACAGTGATAAAAATCAGGATACTAGCTCTGGCCTGTCTAATGCAAACATGCATCCCTAGTTGGAGTTAGCCCATTATTTTGTAGATACAAAGTTAGAACCTACCTTCTTTTTTTCTGAGAATGTCTTCCTGTACATAATGCTTTAATCATTACTCTTTAGTGATTAAAGAGTGATCATTATAGTACTCTTTAATGTAAAGAACTGGTTCACATTAAAGTGTAATATAATTTCCCTTTAGATTTAATCCGTGTTGGTACTTAGAAGGCTTTAATGCCAAATGTTAAGAGATTGGAAACTTGATCATTGAACTAGATGAGCTCAGGCTCTTTGAGCCCCAGAGAAAGGCTCCTCCAGGTGAGTTCACTAGCACTTGATTCAGGGACCATCCCAAAACATAAATTTTGGAAATAACAGTGAAAGCAAAACATCACTAATTTTGACTGATATGGGAAGATCCTGAATTAAGGAGAGATCTCCTTTCTGTGGTATCATGTGGGAAATTCAGTTTTCTACTAGAAAGAACACTAGTCTTGAACTTTGAAGATATGGGTTCATTTTCCAGTTCTGCCACATGGCAGAGGTTGTGGTATGACTGCTGTTTGTATGACGTTGAATAAGTCAGTTATTTTCTACAGGCTTTTCTTTTCCCATTTGTAAAATGGGGATGGTTATCCTTGGTAAGCCTACATCACAAAGTTGCTTTAAGGATAAGATAAAGTGAGATACTGGGAGGGAAAGTATTTTGGAATCTTATGCAAGATTTTTAAAAATCTGACTTATGGAGGAGAGAAAAATAATAGTAGCAATGTCCTGGCTTTGTCAGTTTCTAGTCCTGTGTCCTAAGATGAGATCTTCTGCTCACTGCCTCTGCTTCCTCATCAATAAAATCTGTGGGGAATAATGAAATGAGTCTTATTAGTGTATTAAATAAAGATTAAATGAGATAATACATGTAAAATGTTTAGAATAGTGCCTGGCAATTAACACTCATTGAAAGTTAACTGCCATTATTATTATTAATAATAGGGGTGGTGGTACTGGTGCGGTCTGCTGAGTTTCTCTTTGAACTAGGTATATTGTTAGGAATAGCTTTTTCATTTAATTCTCAGAGTCACCCTATTAGGTAAGTATTAATATTCTAGTTTTGAAGAAACAGAGGCTCGGAAAGTTGGTTCAAGATCCTATAGCTAATAAATAGTGCAGCTATGATTTGAACCTAGTTCTGTTTTACTTTGAAGCTCAGGCTCTTTCCACTATGCCAAGCTTCCTCCTATACATTTTAAAGAACTGTTTCAGTATAGAGCTTTTTACTTTTCTCAGGGCTATAATGCAGGACTACTCCACTACTTGCTTTGCTTTTTTTCTCACCTCTCAAATACCACTTCTCAAATTTTAACAGTTTGTTCAAGTGTTTTGAGTGCCTACTTTGTGCACAGCAGCATTCAAATAAAAGAAGCTTTGCATATCCTGTTTAATTCTCATGATGATCTGTGGAGTAGGCAAGATCACTCTTTATTTGTAGTTCAGGACTGTTAGACATAAAAGGGAGAGTCATCTGTTAATGGTAACAGAATGAGAGAGTAGCAGGTTTGAGATTGAAATCTAGGTTTCCTGGCTTGGTATTTCCTCTCCACTGTATTGTGTTGCCTGCCATCTTGGACCCCATCTAAAGGGAATCAGGTCCTAATTACTCTTATGGGTAGAAACTAGAGGATGGTGCCATGTCTTGAGCTACTTACTCTCTTTTTTTTTTTAATTTTTGAATTTTATTTGTTTATTTTTATACAGCAGGTTCTTATTGGTTATCATTTTCTACATATAGTGTATATATGTCAATCCCAATCTCCCAATTCATACCACCACCACCACCACCACCACCCCCGCCACTTTCCCCGCTTTGGTGTCCATACGTTTGTTCTCTACATTGAACTACTTACTCTCTTAACTAGATTAAACAATTCCTCCTGGATTCTTTTTGTTGCTGTTAACTCACAAAGCAAGCCTTCACTTCACCGACAATGTACAATTAACCTTTCACTCTCTCCTTAATAGAAGAGGGCTGAATTGTCAGACTGGGTTCTGAGAATTCTGTCCTAACGGGCTTCTTTCCTAACACAATAGCAATAATACTAACCACCACAACTGCAGCAGCTTAACTTTCCGTGTGTGCTTACTATATGCCAGGAAGTATTCCTGAGCTTTATATGTATTAATGGTTGTAATCCTCCCCATAACAGTACATGGTAGGTACTGTTATTATTTATCCCTATTTAAAGATGAGGAAACTAAGGGACAAAAAGGTTAGGTAACTTGCTCCAAGGCCATTTAATACAAGGTAGTTTAGCTACAGATTCTAAGCTCTTAAACATTATGTTTTACTACATTTCCTTAGGTAATAGAATCTTCATCTATGTCACTTTCCTGCTCAGAAACCTCCAATGGCTCCCTAAAGTGCAAACTTTTTACCTTGGCATTTAGAGGACTCCCTGGTGTCAAACCAGTCCTTATTTCTAGCTGCATTTCTCATTACTCATCATTTTGAAAAATCTTGGGCTTTGGAGTCACAGATACATGTTTTTATTGCTCAGTCCTATCATTAAATAGCTGTGAAAATCTTGGGCAAGATAATTTATATTTCAAAGTATCTAAAAGTTGAGGGCAATAAATGAAATAATGCATATAAATGCCTAATACAGGGTCTGACATAGAGACAATATTATTTTAAAGATGCTTAGTTATCCTCCAGCAAAAACTAATCTGC
The DNA here is from genome assembly GCF_005190385.1 of Monodon monoceros. Taxonomy (NCBI): domain Eukaryota; kingdom Metazoa; phylum Chordata; class Mammalia; order Artiodactyla; family Monodontidae; genus Monodon; species Monodon monoceros. The sequence continues at coordinate 140,272,379 of NW_021703774.1, forward strand.
CCTACACTTTCCTACCTCCTTCCCTTTGCTTATGTTTCCCCTACAGTAAGTACTTTAAGCAGGGACTGTGTCTTTCTTCCGTCATCCTCAAGCCTTAGCAGAAGCACTGGGTTTGGACACATGGTAGCTGCTGGCTTAAGTGAGTCATGTCATCAGATGCTTGAAATTTTCTGTGTTCAGTGCTGTCATCCTCAGACTAAGGAGAAGGGAAGGAAGCTATTTATATGCCATGCCTGTCGCTCTATATACCTCATTTTTTGGAATATTCATAATATTCACAATAATAGGAAATAGTCATTATTATTTTCATTTTACAGATGAAGAAACTTAGATCTAAGAGAATAAGTGACTTGCTTAAGGTTACACAGTTAGGAGGTTGCCTAGTTAGGAGGGATTTGAACCCATATCTATCTGACTTTCTGCTTCACTGGCTTTATTTCTGTTTATTAGTAAAAAGAGACACCATCTGATCTACTAGTTGTGGTGGAGTCATTGAAATCAGAGCCATAAAACATTATCTGGCCAACTTCTTCATTTTACAGATGAGGAGACTCTGACCCAGGAAGAATAAGAGGTTTACTCAAGGTTACTTAAAGAAAAAAAGCCAAACTAGGTCTGAGTTCCAAACCAGCTCTAAATATAGTAATTTTTTAAGAGACCTAGATGCCTCTCCCTTTGTGGACCAATAAAATGTATTTTTCTTCTGAACTTCTGGCCCTCCACTTAGGCCCTTATCTTATCACCTTCACAAACATAGACTACCTTATTTAGGTTAATGAGATACCACTATTAATTTTTCTTCTGTGAGCCACATTAGAGGTCAAAGGTGGTAAGCCCAAGCTATGCTTAGTTTCTAATTGTAAATGTTGGAGCAGAAATACATCTAGTTATCTTCCTGAAATTTCATAACAGTGATATTACCACTTCTTTATCTGGAACTATTAACTTTTAAAAAAACATCTTTTCGTATTTTGTGTATCTCTGAAGAAAAGATTGGAGGATTTTATTAGATGATCCCTAAGATCTCTTAATTCTGAGGTTCTGATTCTGTGATTTTGATGCTTACAGCTTAATTTTACATTTTATATTTACTTGTGTGACTTTGATTCATCTTTGCACTATGAATTCCATGAGGGTGGAGCCAGTGTCTGTTTTTGCTCACTCTTGTATCCCTAAAGCCTGTGCATAATAGGTACCCAGAAAGTATTTGTTAATTGAATAAAGAACTATGTGAGATTGCAAGGTGATTATCATCGCTATTTGTTATATTACTAAATCAAAGCTAAGAAGAAAAATGACTTGTTTAAGAACAACTGCTATTTAGTGGCAGAGCCATTCGGAAACCCGTATCTCCTGGCTCTTGGGTTGTTGGCATGAGCAGATAAAGTAATAAAATTCTGAATCCTCATAGATTATCTCATGCCTGTTTCTAAAGTCATTAGTAGTCATGTGAATTAAGCTCTTAAATACTTATTTAATAATAAAAGACTCCTTTTAAAAAAAATAAAATGGCAAAAACTTTAAAACACTTACAGATAATTACTTTTTTCCTCTCAGAAGTACCTGAGTTCTTAGTTGAATTTTCTTCAGCTTTCAACTCTAGGTTAAGGGAAAATTTTCTTTGAGTCTTGCTGCTTGTGGTAGAAGTTATTGAAAAGTCAGCAGCTTCACACACTCACCAGAATAAAAAAGTCTGAAAACACTAAATGTTAATGAAGTTGTAGAATAATAGAACTTTCATACACTCTCAGCAAGTCAAATCCAGCTTATTTGGTTTTTTATGGCTCTTGAGTAAAAATGATTTTTACAGATGAACATTTGCAATTGATTTGATGATAGGCAACACTGGCTTTGCCTCCCAAATTAGAGAAATGATATTCCCACAGAAAATTCCATTCTATTCATTACTAAACCTGTATTACAAAAAAGAGCTCATTTTATTACTATTATATTTTACATTTCATCAATAAAAATTTTGTGGAAATGTGTTTTTGCTCTCGTTACATAAGTTCCAATATAATATACTTGGTTTTTGCCTCTGCTATCTGGCCCTTTACAGAAAAAGTTTGTCAACCACTGTAATAGATATTGTACATACTAACTTATTTTTTCTTCATCACATCCCTGGCAGAGATACATTATTATCCCTAATTTTTAGATAAGGAAACAGGATCAAAAAGACCCAATGTCGAATGACTCCTAAGTAGCAGAGCTGAGAATCTCTTAGGATTAATTTTGGTTTGATACCGATACCTGTATTTTTGTGCTCCACCATGCTGCCGTCTTCCTTAAAGGGTGTGAGTGGAACAGACCTTTCAACCTCCTGAGTCTGGGCCTGGTGACAATCTTAGTCCAGTGTACAAATGTCTATGGGAGGCCCAGCCCTGGTTTTACCCATACTAATTCTTCCCTGCCGTGAAATCTAGTGTCTTATTCTCTCCTTCTATATTCATATCTTATAATCTAGACCATTTTACAGATGAAAAATTTGAGGCTAGAGAGTTTCAGTGGCTTCCCAAGGTCTCATAGTTTTTCTCATAGGAAATACCTGGAAAAGCACTCTTCTCAGATTTGCCTTTGATTCCTTGTGCATGTTCCCAGATATTCCCCCAAATGTGAACATTTTTGATGCTTAATTTCTCTATTCATAAAGTAGGACTGATAATTCTTGCCCTGCTTTTATCATTGTGAGGATCAAAGGGGAAAGTTTATATGAAAAGCATTTGAAAACCATTAAACATTATAATTGTACATTATTGTCATGATTGTTATTATTGTTATAATTATTGCTATTTCTGGGAATCTTTCTAATTTATCACTAATCAAAATAATATCATCAGGATCTCCAAATCTGTTTTTTCTTTTGAAATCAAAGATCCTACAGATGCGGCAGAGACAACTATGGTGTGTCCTGACATTCATGCTTTAAGGTCTTTAGTGTTGAGAGATCAGCACAGGTTTTCTTGGTGCTCTATCAAATCTTATGTGATTAAAGGTACTGAGTGCACTAATGTAATCCTGTAATTAGATGTTATTATGCCAAAGGGTATACTACACCCTGCCCCCATTCGAAGATGTGAGTTGACTTTTGAGAATGTGCATATTGAAGAGAGAATAGACCTCTAATTAAGTAAATAAATTTAACTCCTGGAAAATTATATTTTAATAAGACAATTCAAACTACAAAAAAATGACAATTAAAGTTGTTCTAAAAATCTCAAAGCAAGGATATTCACCATGTTAATGATGAAGCCAGGAATAGATCCACAGAGTCAAAAGCCATAGCTCATATACTCTGTGTCTCTCAGCACTGGGAGTTTAAAGTTAGATTTCAATGTGGGCTTCTGTGGATTTTATTTTGTTAAGATTTGGATGAGGGTTATGAGAAAATGTCCTACTTAATTAAAATATACCCTAAACTGTCCTGTAAGAACTGAGGTTAGGAGTGAGTAAGCTCTGGAGGGAGGGAAGCAGGGCTAGACTGGTGACCTTGTTTTCTAAAATCTTATCTTCACCTTCCCAGTCCCTCCCTCTGATCTTGCTGCCATCAGAGGAACACTGTTACCTCTTTTTCTTTTTTTTTAACATCTTTATTGAAGTATAATTGCTTTACAATGGTGTGTTAGTTTCTGCTTTATAACAAAGTGAATCAGTTATACATATACATATGTTCCCATATCTCTTCCCTCCCTGTGCTATGCGGCTGCTTCCCACTAGCTATCTATTTTACGTTTGGTAGTGTGTATATGTCCATGCCACTCTCTCACTTTGTCACAGCTTACCCTTCCCCCTCCCCATATCCTCAAGTCCATTCTCTAGTAGGTCTGTGTCTTTATTTCCCTCTTACCCCTAGGTTCTTCATGATCTTTTTTTTTTTCTTAGATTCCATATATATATATCTATCTTCTTTTCAAACCCCATGTTTGAAAACCTTGTATACAAACCCCTTTGCTTGGGTCTTTTAAAAAGGGCTATGACAGCCTAGCATTTTTTTTTTAACATCTTTATTGGAGTATAATTGCTTTACATTGTTGTGTTAGTTGCTGCTGTATAACAAAGTGAATCAGCTACACGTATACATTTGAAATAAACTTTATTTACTAAAGGGAGCAATGTGTTTAAGTAAAATGAGGTAGGGTTGATTTAAACAATAGATTTTTGTCAAAATGATACAGAAATACATCAAAAATCTTGAAGATCTTCTGCCCACTTTTTAATCAGATTGGGCTATTGTTTTGTTTTTTTTTGCTATTGAATTGTATGAGTTCTTGATATATCGTTATAGTGTACACTTAAAACTAATAATATTATATGTTGATTATACCTCAATAAGAAAAAATCATGAAGCTAGAACCCATGACTAAGATTTGGGAAACATACTAGTCTGTCTACAGGCTTTTCTAAGAGGAGGCCGCTGCCACATTGTGGTTTCCTCTCACACCCATCTTTTCCTTTTCTGTGTCCCAGTCATCCTGCCCCTCTTAGATCCTCTAGTGTCCCATGCTACCTCTTGACTCAGGGATTTTGTGCGTGCTGCTCCCTCTACCTGAATAGCTTTCTTACCACCCCTATAAACATACCTTTTGTCTGTTGTTCCCAATCAACTGTCAGATCTCAGTGGAATGGCACTTTCTGAGAGAAACCTGGCTCCACATTCTAAATTATCCCACTGTTATATGCTCTCAAATCATCCTGCACTTTTTTATTAAAAAAAAAATGCTTTTTAAAATAAATTTATTTATTTATTTATTTTTGGCTGCATTGGGTCTTTGTTGCTGGGGCTTTTCTCTAGTTGCGGTGAGCAGGGGCTACTCTTCCTTGCGGTGCTTGGGCTTCTCATTGCAGTGGCCCCTCTTGTTGCGGAGCACAGGCTCAGTAGTTGTGGCACACGGGCTTAGTTTCTCTGCGTCATGTGGAATCTTCCCAGACCAGGGCTTGAACCCGTGTCCCCTGCTTTGGCAGGTGGATTCTTAACCACTGAGCCACCAGGGAAGCCCTCATCCTGCACTGTTTTAAATGCGTATTTTCATTTATATTAGTGTGATTATATGGTTATCTCTCTCTCCCTCTACTAAACTATGTGCTCTACAAGGTCAAGGACCATGCTTTTTCCTCATGTTGTACCCTAGGGCCTCCACAGCACACAGTAGGCATTCAGTAAATGTGTTAAATGAATGAACAGAAAGAAATGATTGCAAAAATACTTTGGCTACATAAAAGCTAAATTTCCAAAGGAGATTTAGGATCCCAAGAGAAATATACCATTCTTGCTAGTGTCATCTTCAGCTCTTTAAAAAAAATTATTATCAACATCCTTTTTTTCAGAGTGATGATGACTCATATCTGCTCAAATAAAATAACCTTCATATCTTGCCAAACTTATTGAGCAGAAGCAGTCTGTTCATTTGCTGGTAGAAACAGAGAAGGGAAAAGAGGCTATTACAGGGTTTATGGGTTCATTTTTTCCCAGTAGCAGGTTCTCCCCAACATGCTAGGCAGTTCTCTAAATATAGCGAGGCAGAGACAAGTGTTCTACCGTGGATCTCTAGATCAGTATTCTGACAGGTAGAGATCAAGCTAGCTAGACTCAAGGTTCAGAAAGTACAAACTGGTTTTATAGCCCTAAACTGGATATATATGTCTTCTCCATGACTCACTCTCCTTCCTGACCTACAGAGTCACTGCAGCTTCATGTGCTCAGTTATGATTGTCTCCTTCTTGCGAATCTTCTTGGCCTCTGTTCTAGGTAATAAAAATAAATTTTTCTTTTATGTGAACGTGGTTCTGATTAGTTTTTTTTTCTTAACATCTTTATTGGAGTATAATTGCTTTACAATGTTGTGTTAGTTTCTGCTGTATAACAAAGTGAACCAGCTATATGAATACATATATCCCCATATCCCCTCCCTCTTGCTTCTCCCTCCCACCCTCCCTATCCCACTCCTCTAGGTGGTCACAAAGTACCGAGCTCGTCTCCCTGTTCTATGCAGCTGCTTCCCACTACCTATCTATTTTCTATTTTACATTTGTGAGTGTATATATGTCAATGCTACTCTCTCACTTTGTCACAGCTTACCCTTCCCCCTCCCCGTGTCCTTAAGTCCATTCTCTACGTCTGCATCTTTACTCCTGTCCTGCCTCTAGGTTCATGAGAACCTTTTATTTTTATTTTTTTAGATTTCATGTATATGTGTTAGCATACAGTATTTGTTTTTCTCTTTCTGACTTACTTCACTCTGTATGACACACTCCAGGTCCATTTACCTCACTACAGACAACTCAATTTCATTTCTTTTTATGGCTGAGTAATATTCCATTGTATATATGTGCCACATCTTCTTTATCCATTCATCTGTCAGTGGACACGTAGGTTGCTTCCATGTCCTAGCTACTGTAAATAGTACTGCAATGAACATTGTGGTACATAACTCTTTTTGAATTATGGTTTTCTCAGGGTATATGCCTGGTAGTGGGATTACTGGCCATGTGTTAGTCCTATTTTTAGTTTTTTAAGGAACCTCCATACTGTTCTCCATAGTGGCTGTATCAATTTACATTCCCACCAACAGTGCAAGAGGGTTCCCTTTTCTCCACACCCTCTCCAGCATTTATTTATTTATTTATTTTTCCAGTCTTCAAATAGTTTTTATTGGAAGGCCATGCATTGCCTTCATTTATTGTATTTCAAATCACTATACATATACTTTTGTGAAAACACTGCCTGCATTTTCTAGTACAAAGAAACCAAAAATTGTTTCAGGAATGTAGAGAAATTTCCAACTTAAATAGCGAAAAAGTGCATCATAATTACTGCTGCACTGCAGTCATTTCTTCATTTCCCATATTTCTTAAATAACTACCTTGTGTGATAACACACGATATAAAGACTAATTATGAAAAACAGACATTTACATATACTTCTAAAGTTTTATTGAGAATATCCTATTGGCATTGGATAACCAATAGGCGCAGCTGTAGTAGCAGGATATGCATATGCCTGTTGGTTCATACCATTGTGCATATTGGGAATATTACGTCCATATTGCTGAGTGCTATCATACCCGTTCTGGTAAGTCCCTGTTGGATTACCAGTCCTAAAGCTGCTCTGTATACCAGCAGACACAAAATTACTTCCAGAGCTCCCATTGGTGTAATCTGAAGCACTGTAAACACCATTTTGAGTTTTTGCCCCAAAATCTCTCTTAAGCAGACTAGAGTAACCTGTCATAATTTTCCCTGTCTCTAAATGTATTAAGTCCACCCCTTTTGCCAACAGAGTATCTGTCCCGATGGTCATTCTTCATGCCTCCTCTACCCCTGGAACGACCTGAACCTCTGTCTTTGACCAACTGAAGCAATTTGGGATTAATTGCTTGATTAGCTTCAGGAAGCACAGAGATAAGGTCACTCACTTGCTTTATGTTATCAGGTGTAAAGAAAGTGTATGCTGTGCCTGTTTTGGTACTGTGAGCAGTTCTTCCAATTCGATGAATGTAATCCTCTGAGGAGTTAGGGTAGTCATAATTGATGACAAATTTCACATCTTCCACATCTAGCCCTCTGGAGGCCACATCTGTAGCAATCAGAATAGGAGCCTTTCCATGTTTGAATTCATTTAGAACCCAGTCACGTTCCTGTTGACTCTTGTCACCATGGCTACCCATGGCAGGCCACCCATCTATCCTCATTTTTCTAGTGAGTTCATCACATCTTCTTTTGGTTTCAACAAAAACAATGGTTTTAATCACCTTCTCACTCATGATCTCTTCCATTAAATGAATAAGCTTTTCATCCTTTTCTACATCATGACACACATCCACAATCTGAAGAATGTTGTGATTTGCACTCAGTTCTAGTGCACCGATGTTTATATGAATATAGTCTTTCAGGAAATCTTCAGCAAGCTGTCTTACTTCTTTTGGCCAAGTAGCACTCCACATTAGGGTTTGCCTATCAGGTCTTATCTAATCCACAATCTTCCTTATTTGGGGTTCGAATCCCATATCAAGCATTCTGTCTGCTTCATCAAGGACAAGATAGGTGGTTCTTCTTAGATTGGTTTTCCCACATTCTAAAAAGTCAGTAAGTCTTCCAGGTGTTGCAATACAGATTTCTACATCTCTCTCCAAATAACGTATTTGTGGTCCCTTGGGAGCACAACCATAAATACAAGTGGACTTCAAGCAACACGCTCTACAGTATTCAGCAGCTACTTGCTCTACCTGTTGGGCCAGTTCCCGAGTTGGTGCCAGCACCAAGCAAATAGGTCCATCACCTCTCTCTAGGAGTGGCTGATGATTGATGTGGACAATGACAGGCATCAAATAAGACAACGCCTTCCCAGATCCAGTTTCTGCTACCCCAACCATATCCAATCCATTTAGAGCAACTGGCTATCCCTGAGCTTGAATAGCTGTGGGTTCAGTAAAGTTCTGCCTTGCAATCACGTCCATGACATTTGCAGGGAAGTTCGCTTCATAAAAGTTCAGTACTGGCTTTGGGCAGTTGTGACCTCTAACTGTAATTTCCTTGCTTCTTCTGTATGTCTCTACCTCTTGTGCTGTACACCTAGCCAAATCAGGGTGTTCTTGATAAAAATTCTTCTCAAATTTGGGCAGCTCATCAAGATTCCACTTTTTTTTAACCAATTTCTCCCCAGGGTTTCCAAACTTCTTTCCAGATAACGGCCCTGCCCTACTTCCTCCAAATCGAGGGACACGAAACCCTCGATCCCAGGTGCAGTCTCGGTCACTCGAATAACCCAACATGGCGTCAATGGTTGCGGTTGGTGGGAAGTGAAGCAGAGAGAATCGAGCACTACGAGTAACCGGAGGTGGCTCCAGCGACAGCGAACTCTTGCGGGGGAGGCAGCGGAGGGATGGCGATGACAAGAGCTGGGGCTGCTGCACAAAAGTCCGGTGGAAATGAATGAGGTCTCCAGCATTTATTGTTTGTAGATTTTTTGATGATGGCCATTCTGACCTGTGTGAGGTGATACCTCATTGTAGTTTTGATTTGCAGTTCTCTAATGATCAGTGATGTTGAGTATCCTTTCATGTGTTTGTTGGCCATCTGTATATCTTCTTTGGAGAAATGTCTGTTTAGGTCTTCTGCCCATTTTGGGGTTGTGTTGTTTATTTTTCTGATGTTGATCTGAATGAGCTGCTTGTCTATTTTAGAGATTAATCCTTTGTCAGTTGCTTCATTTGCAGATATTTTCTGAGGGTTGTCTTTTCTCTTGTTTATGGTTTCCATTGCCGTGCAAAAGCTTTTAAGTTTCATTAGGTCCCATTTGTTTATTTTTGTATTTATTTCCATTTCTCTAGGAGGTGGGCCCAAAAGGATCTTGCTGTGATTTACGTTAAAGGGTGTTCGGCCTATGTTTTCCTCTAAGAGTTTTATAGTGTCTGGCCTTACATTTAAGTCTTTAATCCATTTAAGTTTATGTTTGTGTATGGTGTTAGGGAGTGTTCTAATTTCATTCTTTTACATGTAGCTGTCCAATTTTCCCAGCACCATTTATTGAAGAGGCTGCTTTTTCTCCATTGTATATACTCTTGCTCACTTTATCAAAGATAAGGTGACCATATGTGCATGGGTTTATCTCTGGACTTTCTATCCTGTTCCATTGATCTATATTTCTGTTTTTGTTCTAGTACCATACTGTCTTGATTACTGTAGCTTTGTAGTATAGTCTGAAGTCAGGGAGCCTGATTCCTCCATCTCCGTTTTTCTTCCTCAAGATTGCTTTGGCTATTCAGGGTCTTTTGTGTTTCCATACAAATTGTAAAAATTTTTGTTCTAGTTCTGTGAAAAATGCCATTGGTAATTTTATAGGGATTGCACTGAATCTGTAGATTGCTTTGGGTAGTATAGTCATTTTCACAATATTGATTCTTGGAATCCAAGAACATGGTATATTTCTCCATCTGTTTGTATCATCTTTAATTTCTTTCATTAGTGTCTTATAGTTTTTTGCATACCAGTCTTTTGACTCCTTAGGTAGGTTTATTCCTAGGAATTTAATTTTTTTTGTTGTGATGGTAAATGGAGCTGTTTCCTTAATTTCTCTTTCAGATTTTTCATCATTAGTGTATAGGAATGCAAGAGATTTCTGTGCATTAACTTTGTATCCTGCTACTCTACCAAATTCATTGATTAGCTCTAGTAGTCTTCTCATAGCATCTTTAGGATTCTATATGTATGGTATCATGTCATCTGCGAACAGTGACAGTTTTACTTCCTCTTTTCCAACTTGGATTCCTTTAATTTCTTCTTGTTCTCTAATGGCTATGGCTAAAACTTCCAAAACTATGTTGAATAACGGTGGTGAGAGTGGGCAACCTTGTCTTGTTCCTGATCTTAGGGGAAATGGTTTCAGTGTTTCCCCATTGAGAATGATGTTGGCTGTGGGTTTATCATATATGGCCATTACTCTTTTGAGGTAGGTTCCCTCTATGCCTACTTTCTGGAGAGTTTTTATCATAAATGGGTGTTGAATTTTGTCAGAAGCTTTTTCTACATCTGTTGAGATTATCATATGTTTTTTATCCTTCAGTTTGTTAATGTGGTGTATCACATTGATTGATTTGCATATATTGAAGATTCTTTCCATTCCTGGGATAAACCCCACTAGATCATGGTGTATGAACCTTTTAATATGCTGTTGGATTCTGTTTGCTATTATTTTGTTGAGGATATTTGCATCTATTTTAATCAGTGATATTGGACTGTAGTTTTCTTTTTTGGTGACATCTTTGTCTGCTTTTGGTATCAGGGTGATTGTGGCCTCGTAGAATGAGTTTGGGAGTGTTCCTCCCTCTGCTATATTTTGGAAGAGTTTGAGAAGGATAGGTGTCAGCTCTTCTCTAAATGTTTGATAGAATTTGCCTGTGAAGCCATCTGGTCCTGGGCTTTTGTTCGTTGGAAGATTTCTAATCACAGTTTCAATTTCAGTGCTTGTGATTTGTCTGTTTCTATTTCTTCCTGGTTCAGTCTTGGAAGGTTGTGGTTTTCTAAGAATTTGTCCATTTCTTCCAGGTTGTCCATATTACTGGCACATGGTTGCTTGTGGTAATCTCTCATGATTACCACAGTAATCTGCAGTGTTAGTTGTTGCTTCTCCTTTTTCATTTCTAATTCTGTTGATTTGAGTCTTCTCCCTTTTTCTCTTGATGAGTCTGGCTAATGGTTTATCAATTTTGTTTATCTTCTCAAAGATCCAGCTTTTAGTTTTATTGATCTTTGCTGTCATTTCCTTCATTTCTTTTTCATTTATTTCTGCTCTGACGTTTATGATTTCTTTCCTTCTGCTAACTTTGGGGGTTTTTTTGTTCTTCTTTCTCTAATTGCTTTAGGTGTAAGGTTAGGTTGTTTACTTGAGATGTTTCTTGTTTCTTGAGGTAGGATTGTATTGCTATAAACTTCCCTCTTAGAACTACTTTTGATGCATCCCATAGGCTTTGACTCATCGTGTTTTCATTGTCATTTATTTCTAGGGATGTTTTGATTTCCTCTTTGATCTCTTCAGTGATCTCTTGGTTATTTAGTAGGGTATTGTTTCACCTCCATGTGTTTATATATTTTATATTTTTTTTCCTGTAATTGATATCTTGTCTCATAGCATTGTGGTCAGAAAAGATACTTGATACGAATTCAGTTTCCTTAAATTTACTGAGGCTTGATTTGTGACCCAAGATATCATCTATCCTGGAGAATGTTCCATGAGCACTTGGGAAGAAAGTGTATTCTGTTGTTTTTGGATGGCATGTCTTATAAATATCAATTAAGTCCATCTTGCTTAATGTGTCCGTTAAAGCTTGTGTTTCCTGATTTATTTTCATCTTCCATGATCTGTCCATTGGTGAAAGTGGGCTGTTAAAGTCCCCTACTATTATTGTGTTACTGTCAATTTCCCCTTTTAGGGCTGTTAGCATTTGCGTTATATATTTAGGTGCTCCTATTTTGGGTGCATAAATATTTACCATTGTCATATCTTCTTCTTGGATTGATCCTTTGATCATTATGTAGTGTCCTTCTTTGTCTCTTGTAATAGTCTTTATTTTAAAGTCTATTTTGTCTGTTATAAGAATTGCTACTCCAGCTTTCTTTTGACTTCCAGTTACATGGAATATCTTTTTTTCATCCCCTCTCCTTCAGTCTGTATGTGTCCCTAGGTCTGAAGTGGTTCTCTTGTAGACAGCATATATACAGGTCTTGTTTTTGTATCCATTCAGCCAGTGTATGTCTTTTGGCTGGAGCATTTAATCCATTTACATTTAAAGTATTTATCAATATGTATGTTTCTATTACCATTTTCTCAATTGTTTTGGGTTTGTTTTTGTATGTCTTTTCCCTCTGTTGTATTTCCTGCCTAGAGAAGTTCCTTTAGCATTTGTTGTAAAGCTGGTTTCATGGTGCTGAATTCTCTTAACTTTTTCTTGTCTGTAAAGGTTTTAATTTCTCCATTGAATCTTAATGAGATCTTTGCTGGGTAGAGTAATCTTGGTTGTAGGTTTTTCCCTTTCATCACTTTAAATATGTCCTGCCACTCCCTTCTGGCTTGCAGAGTTTCTGCTGTAACATCTGCTGTTAACCTTTTGGGGATTCCCTTGTATGTTATTTGTTGCTGTTCCCTTGATGCTTTTAATAGTTTTTCTTTGTATTTAACTTTTGATAGTTTGATTAGTATGTGTCTTGGCATGTTTCTCTTTGGATTTATCCTGTATGGGACTCTCTGCACTTCCTGGACTTGATTGACTATTTCCTTTCCCATATTAGGGAAGTTTTCCACTATAATCTCTTCATGTATTTTCTCAGTCACTTTCTCTTTCTCTTCTTCTGTGACCCCTCTAATTTGAATGTTGGTGTGTTCAGTGTTGTCCCAGAGGTCTCTGAGATTGTCCTCAATTCTTTTCATTCTTTTTTCTTTATTCTGCTCCCTGGCAGTTATTTCCACCATTTTATCTTCCAGCTCACTTATCCCTTCTTCTGCCTCAATTATTCTGCCATTGATTCCTTCTAGAGTATTTTTAATTTCAGTTATTGTGTTGTTCATCATTGTTTTGCTCTTTAATTCTTGTAGATCCTTATTAAATGTTTCTTGTATTTTCTCCATTCTGTTTCCAAGATTTTGGATCATCTTTATTGCCCTTACTCTGAATTCTTTTTCAGGTAGTTTGCCTATTTCATCTTCATTTATTTGGTCTTGTAGGTTTTTACCTTGGTCCTTCATCTGTAACATATTTTTTTTTGTCGTTTCATTTTTTTTTTCTTTTTGATGGGTGGGGTTGTATTCCTGTCTTACTGGTTGTTTGGCCTGAAGCGTCCAGCACTGGAATTTGCAGGCAGTTGAATAGAGCTGGGTCTTGGTGCAGAGATGACCTCTGGGAGGCCTCACTCCAATTTATATTCCCTGGGGTCTGAGGCTCTCTGTTAGTCCAGTGGTTTGGACTCAGTGCTCCCATCACAGGAGCTTGAGCCCAACCTCCGGCCTGGGAACCAAGATCCTGCAAGCTGCATGGTGTGGCAAAAAAAAAAAAAAAAAAAAAAAAAAGAAATAAGGAGCAGTGCAATATCAAATAATATAAAACAAAATAAAATTAGAAAGGTAAAAAAATATAATAGGAAAAATAAAAATATAATTGAAACAACCAGTTACTAGGGGTTCCTCCCATCCCCTTAGGTGTCCATGGTACCCCACCGGTGCCTGGTAGGTGCCCTAGTTGTGCGAATACACGAATTCCACATCTTCCTAGTCTGCCATCTTGACTCCGCCCCACCCTCTGATTAGTTCTTTTTAACTTTCTTTTGTTCTTGAGATGTCCTTCCTGCTGATATTCCAAAAATGAGGTTGGTGTCTCTGCCTCATTCCCAGAATTACATCCCTCATTGATTTCTCTTTAATGTAACTAAAATTTCCCAAGCAAATCTCATTAAAGAGGATTGGAATAATTGGAGGGATGCTTCTTTTACTGAGGATCTGGGGTTTATATAGGATCAGAGTCTTAGTGCATGGGAAAAAGGAATGGTAAAAAACATCTTGCAAATAATCAGTGTTTGAGCATGGATATCACCTTTTCCCTTTAATTTTTAATGTTTTTTTTTTAAAGAGAAAGCTATTCAATCATACCTGTTAATGCCAATGACTAATTTAGCTTCTCAGGAAATTTATACTTTCCTTGTCCTTATAGGTCCCTATCTATCTCTAGGATATGCCTTCTCTAATTATCTGCTCCATTATTCCCTTTTTGATTGACAGTCAAATCTTCCCCTATAAGAAATAAGGGAGAAGCTTGGATTCAACAGACATAATAAACTGGTTCCCAGTTCTGCTTTTCACACTTAGAAGCCTTGGTTACTTCTGTAAAATGGTGAATAATAATAACTACTTCAGAAAATTGTGGTGAGCATTAAATATATGTACAGTGCTCAGTGTAAAGCCCGATACTTGTAAGTGCTCAATAAGTATTAGTCTGCTTCTCTAAGCTTGTGTAGCACTGGAGTTCTGCTGTGTATTTCCATAGTTCATTCATAGCTAATTGGAAATAGAGATAGATAGCTGCTGAATCCCATGAGAGTTGTAGGCCTATTTTAACAGCTCTCCTTACCTTGGGAAGTTTCTAGAATCTACTCACTTAGAGTCACTCATACAGTAGAGTCTTGAAGTCTGACAATACTATCAATGTAGTGACTAAACCTTCATGTGGTAAAATGAGCACAGATGCAATTGCAGGAAAGTCCTTTAGTCAATTTCAGAGCTGTTTTGATTAGAAAGCAACACTGCATATTGGAAAGAGCACGAGCCTTGGCATTAGACAGATCTGTATTTTAATCCTGACTCTGCTACCTAGAAAATGCTCAATAAATGGCAGCCGATGTTGTTGTAGCAAGTTTGCTTTCACTAGAGATTTGATTTAACTTGACTAAGCCAGCCTTTTCTGGGAAGGTTTCACCAGTGTTTCATTAAACATTGGCTTCTGTCTAGCCCTTTGCATATACTCACAGCCTCCTGACTTTGAATCATGATAATTCCTTCAATAGATAAATGAGTGAAACCTGTTATGTTCCCAGAACTAAGGTCAAATATGGCATTTCAAAGCCAGAGCAGCTTTTCTAGTGTCTTACTATCTTCTGCCTTTTTTTTTTTTTTCTTGAGGAGTGGGGGAGAACATGGTCAATTTAGAACTCCCTTTTCCTGTACTTTCCCTTTACACTATTTGGTAATTTAGTGTGGATGAGCTAGAAGGGAGACCTAGACATTTTCAAAGGTTTGGTTACAACTAGGATGGCTTTATCTTCCCAGAAGGTCTACAAAACATCTGAAGCAGGAGGGGTTTTTAAAGCAGTTAAGGCTAATATTACTGTGCCTCCTCGGGAGTGTGGAAAGAATAATTAGGCATGAATTATGTAAGTAGGACTGAATTAGGCACAGGGTTGGGTGCCTTAAATGATTTCTACATCCCAGGAGTCATTCATTCAACTATCACTGAGCTACTTTGTGTGGAGCGCTGGGGATACAGACATGGCCTCTCTACTCAAGAAGCTCATAGGCAAGCTCATTCAACTCTACCTGCCTCTGAGGTAGATATTTTCTTTTCCTTCCTTATAGCTGATGAAAGAGGATCTCAAAGAGGTGAAATAGTTGGTCCAAAATTACACAGGTAGTAGGTAGTTAAGCTTAGCTACAAATCCTTTTCTTTTTCCTTTAATCAATATTTGTGCTTATTATGTGTTCTTTTTAGTTATGGCATGTTAGAATGAACATGGAAGATATAGGTAGTGTATAGCTATAGCACTGTCTTCCTAGAATCCCTACTTTCTTCTTAGAAATTCTCCTTTTCCCACTCCAGCCATGTGGTTTGGAAAGGAGCTGCCTAAACCACATTTGGTTGATTCAAGCAAAAAAAATTAGAGTTATTCCCCAGGATTTTTCAGGTGGAAACTAAAGAAATGAGGTAAAATTTCCAAGATATGATACATTGGACTTACTAGCCATGATGTTCTCTGACTTTGAAGTAAGTCCATCTGCAAGTTAAAACAAAAGTAAACCAAACTTAACTCATTTAAGGGGCTGATAAAACTTTGATAACAAAACCGGACAAAGATGATACTAGAAGGAAATTCTATAGGTCCATAACACTTATACGTATTAATGCAAAAATCCAAAATAAATATTTACAAATCAAATCCATCACGTACACTAAAATACAGGAGTGTGTAGACAAAATAATTTTAAAAGGTGGGATTTATCAAAAAAATTCAAGGATATTTTAATTACTGTTAGTTTAATTTACCACATGAACAGTTTAAAGTAGCAAAACCTATATGATCATCTCAATAGATGAAAAAAATACAAAATTCAATAACTATGATTAAATCTCCTAGAAAAGTGGGAATTGAAGGGAATTTCTTTAACTAGATAGAGATTATTTATTAAAACCCAAAATTGTTGTAAAAGCCTTAGAAACATTTTCCTTAAAAAGAACAAGAAAAGATGCTTGCTGCCCACGTGTCTATTCAACATTACATCTGAGGCTTTAACCCGTATATATAATATAAGAAACAGCAGTAAGAAATATAATTATATTAAAAACAGGAACAATACTATTTATTTACAGATGGTTTGATTGTCTACATAGAAATTTCAAGATAAAAATCCATAGAGAATCTACAGATTAACTATTGGAACTAATTATAGAGTCTGCTGAATACTAGATTAACATGAAAAAATTATATGTGATAAAAGTACAAAAATGTGTAGATAAAGAATATATAACAACTGCAAGATAGTGGTTATTTCAGAGACAGAAAAGGAGGAGAATGGTTTTCTAGTGAAGAGATGATTCCAAGGAAAACTTTAGTATTTTCTTTGTTTTTAAGGATCTGAAGCTGGCAAAATATTAACACAAGTTAAATCTGGGTTTTTAGTATTCTTAAATACTTTGTAACAAAAATTTAAAAATTCAAACAAATAAATGTTAGCTAGTATTGTAGATCTTTGAAAATAGCAGAATCAGCATTGAGGTTTAGCGACATTTAATTTAGATTCTTTTAGTCATAAAAAAAAAGAGTCTAATTTTTGTGGCTTAGAAACCTGGGTTCCAATTATTCCTGATGCCTTTGTCTTTAATTGTTGAAATCTACCCTTTGATTACCTGGTCAAGATCATGGATTTAGTAGTCAGAGTGCCAGGGTTGAAATCCTACCTGTATGAATTACTAGCTGCCTGACCTCAGAAGGACAGTTACTTTTCTAAACCATAGTTTTTCATTTGTAAAGCTAAGATGATAATGACACCTATCTCATATAGCTGTCATGAGGATAAAAATGACACATGTAAAACATTTGGTGCAACATCAGGTACACTGTAAATACATATAGATGTTAGATGTTGCTTAAACTTTTTGGACTTCTCAGGGCTATTATAAGAATTGAATGGAAGAATCTGAGTAAAACTCATAGCATAATGCCTGGCACTTACTAGTGCTTCCATAAATCTTAATTCCACTGCCCCTTTTCTGTCTCCCCTACTGTTTACTCTTGAACATTTAATTAGTTTTCTAAATCTAACCAGGTACTGTGTTGAGTATCTTTGATCGCATTTGACTTATGTTTTTTTCCTAACATTTATAACTGTTTGGGGGCAAAGAATGTGTTTCTTTATTCTTTTATCATAGCTTGAATTTTGTAACTATCGCTTACAACAGAGAAAAAATTATCCATACTATTTTTTTCTGTTTCTTGACTTAGGACACATACATGGAGTGCTAAGAGTGCCTGTCCTCTGGTTGTATGTAGGAGAGATGTACTTTTTTCCCTCAGATTTCCAGAACAAGTTTATAGCATATGAAGAAATTTTTATTTATTCTGGCATTTTTTCATATGTGGGGCTGGCAGTGAGATTTCTCTTCATCTAAAAGTGAAGATGATGCTGAAATCAAAGGAGAATGCATAAGCTAAGAGTAAAGTAGGTAGCTGGGAGCAATAAGTCAGAGCGAGAGGGCTGAATAGGTCACCAGTCTGAGGAGGGTGGCCAGGAAACACTGGAAACTGGATAAGGAGAGCCAAGGAACACAGGATCTTATAAAGAGCATGAAGTGGCTGGTTAAAGGAGTTTGATGGGTAGGGGTCATAAAGAGGGATGGAGTTTTTCCTCTATGGCTGGATTTTCCAGATTCTTTGTGGCAGGATGCCAGACGGTTGAGTATGTTTAAACCAGGTGTATGGGTGGGTACCGCTTCTAAAAAGAGGTGAATTCATTAATCTGTTGAGTATTACTATTTTAAAAGAGCAAGGCTTATGGTGACATCTTTCTTAGATTACTTCTGAAAAACAGGTAAAGATTCTCTTTGTATTTCTATAAAGGTAGTTGAGAGTAAGTTGGGCACATATTTGAGAAAGAGCATGTGATTTGCTGTCTGATTTCAAGGTGAATAATCAGGACTCTGGGGTCTGACTAACTGGAGCAGTGTGAGAAGGAAGGAGTCTCCATATACTCCCTCTAAAACAATCAGCAGCCTAGAGCAGCCCTAGTACCAGGGCCTCCAATTGCTAATCAAATGAAAGGAATGTTTTCCTAAAATTCTTCCTTCAGCTTTGAATAAAGGGAATGTATTTTGATGTACTAAATTTCATGGTATAATGAAAACAGAGCCAGTTGCTGTATTCTGATTATATAACAGGCATGATTGACAAATCCTTTGAGAAAATTGGCAAGCTAATGTTAACGCAATCTGTATTAACCTACAAGACTTACGTAGTCACTAATTTATTTTTAAATGAGTGCAAATACATTTTCCTAGGAAGGAAGCAAGGAACTTCTGACAATCTCAGTGATACCACGGAGAGATGGAATAATTTGAACAGGAAGAGAGCAAACTAAAAATTCCCTTGTGTTTAAGAATTAAACACATCCCTCTCATCCCACCATAGTTAATCTAGTATTAATAAGTCTTTCCTAATAAGTGTGGGTAACTGTAGTTTTGTCCCCTAGCTCATATTTTATTATTAATTTATTCTTTCTTTAAAAAGAAAAAAGTTGGAGACAATATGATATAGTATAAAAAGCAAAAGCTTTTGGAGTTCAAATCCTTTCTTTCTTAGCTATCTGAGCTTGGACTATTTTCAGTTAAACTCTCTGAGTCTCAGTTTCCTCACCTCTTAAACTGGGATAACAGAAAAATCTTACCTTTGTAAAGCTGTGCCTTCTTAAATTGTATACCTTTGGCACCTCACTCTTAAAGAGGCACTTACCTTCACTTCCATCTGGATTAAGAACCAACTTTTTTTTTTTTTTTACTTTTATTTTGTTTATTTATTTATTTACATCTTTCTTGGAGTATAATTGCTTTACAATGGTGTGTTAGTTTCTGCTTTATAGCAAAGTGACTCAGTTATACATATACATATGTTCCCATGTCTCTTCCCTCTTGTGTCTCCCTCCCTCCCACCCTCCCTATCCCACCCCTCTAGGTGGTCATAAAGCACCTAGCTGATCTCCCTGTGCTATGCAGCTGCTTCCCACTAGCTATCTATTTTATGTTTGGTAGTGTATATATGTCCATGCCACTCTCTCGCTCTGTCACAGCTTACCCTTTCCCCTCCCCATATCCTCAAGTCCATTCTCTAGTAGGTCTGTGTCTTTATTCCTGTCTTACTCCTAGGTTCTTCATGACATTTTTATTTTCTTAAAGTCCATATATATGTGTTAGCATACGGTATTTGTCTTTCTCTTTCTGACTTACTTCACTCTGTATGACAGACTCTAGGTCCATCCGCCTCATTACAAATAGCTCAATTAAGGGAATACGGTCTGCAAAACCATTCTGGAGAAATGGAAGTTCTAATCATGACAAAGACATTGATATTTAGGAGGTACGAAAAGATGGAATAAAAATATAAGACTGGAAAAAAAAGAGACACTTACTTTCAGGGTTATGCATGTATAAAGTCGGCACCTGAGAGTGAATGCCGCATTAAATTTTGCACCGTTGGCACCTCATTTGCCTCACCTTGGTCCTAGACTTGCTGTCCTATATGGTTGGAATGTGATTTGTGGGCGGGGGTGGGGGTAGGTAAGAAGTGGGGTGGAGAATGGTGCTAAGAGTAAAGAGGTATGCAGAAGCCATATCACAAAAGGCCTTGTAGGTGATGTTAAGAGGTTTGAATGCTATCTGAGGGTTAATAATTTTTAAAAAAGATTTCCTGAGAAGTCATTAAAAATTTTTCACAGAAGAGCAACTTATTCAGAATTTCACTTGAGAAAGATCATTTTACCTGGTGGGTGAGGAAAGAATGTTGGGGGACAAAGACCCAATCAGCGCAATTCAAGTAAGAGGTGAATACAGTTCTTCAGGTGAGAGATGATGATGGACAAGATAAAGACAATGGTATGGAGGGAAGTGGAAGTGCTTGAAATATTTAGCAGGTAGAATCAACAGAACTTGGTTATGATTAGACATAGACAGTGAATTAAAAGTCGTAGAAAATGTGAACCAAGTTTTTGGCTCGGGCAACTAACTGTGTATGTTGTGGTGTCATGTCCTGAGAATAGGGAACAGTGAAGAAATAAGATTGACGAGAAGATTATAATTTCAGTTTGAACATGTAGAATTTGAAATATCTGCAAGACATCAAGTAGAACTGGTTAGTAAATAGTTCACCCTATGGGACAGGTATTTAAAAGAGTGATCTAGGCTGCAGATACAGAATTGGGAACCATCCGTGTTTAAGCCATGAATGATATTGCCTGGTAACGGTATGTTGTTTGAAAAGAGGGCCTAGGAAAGAACCACAGTGAATGCCAGCTTTTAAAGTTTAGGTATAGGAAAAGAAGCCAACAAAGTTTGAGAAAGTTTGTCCAGGAAGATAGGAGGAAATCTACAGAGCCTCACATAAGAAACTTTGGTAACTCCTAACCTGTGCAAAACTCACCACTATGCCCCTTCCTAGAATGCAGTATGCAGGCATCCATTTCCCTTTACTTATAGCTTTTTGCCCTCATTCTGAAATGTGAAGCCTGGCCTGCCTCAAATTCCTTTTCCTAACCTATTTCTTCCTTGCATCAGTTCCGGGCCTCTTGCTTCAGTGCCTACCTTCATCTTTTCACTATCCTTTTAGATCTGATGCTTGATCTTCTCCTTCTGGTACTGACTTTGTCCGTTATGCTTTGCTGCAATTTCCAATGTGCTCCTAGACCCCATCTAATTCTCCTATCAGGTTTGCCTTGACTCAAACAGAAGGAGATCAGACAGCTCTTTCACCAGGTGCTAGGCCCAGTGGAGGCAGCATTTCATCATTATTACTGGGAGGTCACTGGGAGGTAAGCATTGGCTTACTGCTTTCGTAGTTCCTTTGGCCGGTACATTACAAACCTGCCTAAACAAGCCCATCCCATTGAGCTTACTTGCCTGAGGTATTTTCAATAGACAAAGTAGAGTGACAAGTGCTTAACTTACATAATAAGTTTGTATTAGATTCTATCTGAATTATATATAAAGTGGAATGTATTATATATTGAAGAACATCAACAATTCTAAATATGCTTAAACAAAGAGAGAGAAGATAGCATATATATGAATCATTGTTTAATGAGCTTAAAATCTCTCCAAGAGGGAATCACAAATTCATACAATCTCCTTAGAATGTGTTCTTTAAACTTGTATGTCAGTTGGTGGAAAATGCCATGAAAGAGACAAACTTCTGGAACTGGCCTTTTTCTGTGGAACCTTGCTCTCTAGGAAGGTCAAGCTCTAAGAAAAGTTGAAAAGGATGTTTGGCTCTGAAGCTACTGGTTTAAGTAGTAACCAAATCTGTCTTCTGCACATGGCCGATTCTTTTTGAAGAGATGTAACCCAGTGCGGTACACCAACCTGAGCATCAGGACAACTTAATTCTAGTTCCCGTTTTTACTGTAATCCACTGTTTGAACTTGAGGAATTTGCTTCCTCTCCTAAGACCTCAGTTTCTCTATTTATGAAATGAAGGAGTTAAAAGATTGGACTAAATTATTCCAAGAGCCTTCCTAACTAAGAATCTACCATCTTTGGTCAAAAAATGGTGCCTCACAGATCTTGATCAAAAAAAAAGATGAGTTCTGGGAAAGCCAGAATTTTTTTCTGAACAGGTTTTATTTGTTTGTTTCTTTGTTTTTGTCACATGAATGTTGAAATAGAATCTCAGAGCTAGAAGAGAATTCAGTGTACAAGGATTTTCTCTAAAATGACCTGACCCAGTGGTTATTCAGCCTCTTTTTGGACACATCTAGTGATAGGGAACTCACTTTTTATAGAGTCAGCTCATTTTATTGTTGGACTGATCTGATGGCAAGTAAGTTCTTTCTTGTATTAATCTGAAACCTGTCTCCCTATAGCTTCCACCTATTATTTGTGCCATCTGTCAGATGCACATACCTGATTTAAATCCCATCTTCACTACTTGCTAGATTTGTGAGAGTAGGAATATCACTTAACATCTTTGAGTTTCTATTTCCTCATCTAATAATGGATATTTTGATTCCTATATTCCATGGTACTGTGATTAATGAGATAGTGCTTTAGGTTGTCTGTACTAGGCTCTAGCTGGGAAAGACTTCATAGGGTACTTGATATTTGGCAAAGATCATGAAGGATGGATAGGAATTTCTATAGAGGAGGGTGCAATAAGGAGGAGACAGGTAGATGACAGGTTGGTCGTTTGGGGCAGAGAGAATAGCAATGAACAAAAAAAAGGAGGCATACAAATCAAGTTCAGAAATTCTCTAGTGGTAAGGTTTGGTTAGATTTTTCAATGCCTAGGGCCAAAGAGAGAGAGTGATAGAAGATGATCCAGGAAAAATAAGCTGCAGGCAGACTGTGAAAGGACCTGTACACGATGCTACATTCAAATATGCTACTTCCAGAGGTTACTGAGGTTAAAGAAAATCATAAAGAAAGAGTGGATAGCTGAGCTAGGATTTACATTCATGCCTTCTGAGACTATGTCTCACAGCACCATAACTTTTGAGACATTAAAAAATCATCCTTTTATTGTTATAGAATTACAGAAAAAAAATTCCTTCCTTCCGGCACTATGCACCAGAATCCAAGAAGAGCTCTGACCTAGTTCCTGAGGCCTTCCAGCAGGATAAATCACAGTGCTGTTCTGTCAGTGAAACTAGTGAATTTCTTTGCTTTCTAGGAGCCTAGGCTTATAATAGGAAAAAACATTAGGGATAAAGAAAGGAATATTCTGCCCACTTCTCAAATAGACATGGCTGTACACTGTAGTAGAAAGTGCTCTGACTATGTGACAAACAAGAGTTAGGTTCAAATCCTAGCTCTGCCATTTACTAGCTGTATATGTAATATATTTCTCACTCTTCCCCTGAGCCTCAGTATGTTCATCAGTAACATGGGAATTATGGTGCTTCCCTGCCTATTTTTTCTGAAATCATTATAAGGGAATTCTATTATGATTGTCAAAGTCCTTTGAAAATCATAAATTGATATTTTATTACTACTATTATCAGGAAATCACCAAAGTGAGAGGGCATCAGTACAGATCAGGATTGCCCTGACATATGCTATCTGGACTTAGGGTAAAATCAGTAAGATTTGTCTACAGTGGCTCTGACTTTTCCCCTCTGTCATTTTCCCTTTTTTTCTTTTTCTCCCACTCACTTTTTTTGGCTGAAAAGCTTAGTGCCCTGTCTTTTTCTCTTCTCTTCCCTTCCCAAATGTTCCCCGGATAAACTCTACTGGTATGTCATTGAGAAACAAGGTCCGAAGGTCAATAATGAGATCTTCTGTCTTTCATAAAGGTTCCCATTGGAACCTCATCTTTCATAGAAAAGGAAAAAGTATTATTTATTTATTTTTTTCATTCAGAAATTACTTGTTCAGCACCTAAAGTATATTTTACACATGGTGAAATATTTAGAGAGATTAGACAATCAAGAAAAGTAAGAACTTGGTGGAATTCAAGGACTTCTACTTCATTTGTTGATTTGTTCGTTTGTCATTTGTTCTATCTCGTATTCATTTAAAATTATGTGCTTTAGCACCGACTATGTATTACTAGACATTGTGTTAGGCAACATGTGAGGCAACAAGGACCCAATGGTACCATTTAGATCATCACAGATCAGGTTCATGCTGATTCTAAATGTTCTTAGTTTATTCTTAGGCATAGGTCCTAGGAATGCAACACCTTGGTGTGGTAGCAAGAATCAAAGGAAGTGAGACAGTGTAAAAGGGTTGCCTTTTCTCCACAGCCTTGCCAATGTTTGTTATTTGTGTTCTTTTTGATGATAGCCATGCTGACAAGTGTGAGGTGATATTTTTTATTTTTTAACATCTTTATTAAAGTATAATTGCTTTACAATGTTGTGTTAGTTTCTGCTGTATAACAAAGTGAATCAGCTATATGTATACATATATCCCCATATCTCTTCCCTCTTGCGTCTCCCTCCCACCCTCCTTATCCCAACCCTCTAGGTGGTCACAAAGCACCTAGCTGATCTCCCTGTGCTTTGCAGCTCTTCCCACTAGCTATCTGTTTTACATTTGGTAGTGTCTGTATGTCAATGCTACTCTCTCACCTCGTCCCAGCTTACTCTTTCCCCTCCCCGTGTCCTCAAGTCCATTGTCTACATCTGCATCTTTATTCCTGTCCTGCCCCTAGGTTCATCAGAACAATTTTTTTGTTTTTTAGATTCCATATATATGTGTTAGCATATGGTGTTTGATTTTCTCTTTCTTACTTCACTCTGTATGACAGACTCTAGGTCCATCCACCTCACTACAAATAACTCAATTTCATTTCTTTTTATGGCTGAGAAATATTGCATTGTATATATGTGCCACATCTTCTTTATCCATTGATCTGTCGATGGACACGTAGGTTGCTTCCATGTCCTGGCTACTGTAAATAGTGCTTCAATGAACATTGTGGTACATGACCCTTTTTGAATTATGGTTTTCTCAGGGTACATACCCAGTAGTGGGATTGCTGGGTCATATAGTAGTTCTATTTGTAGTTTTTTAAGGAACCTCCATACTCTTCTACATAGTGGCTGTATCAATTTACATTCCCACCAACAGTGCAAGATGGTTCCCTTTTCTCCACACCCTCTACAGCATTTATTGTTTGTAGATTTTTTGATGATGGCCATTCTGACTGGTGTGAGGTGATACCTCACTGTAGTTTTGATTTGCATTTCTCTAATGATCAGTGATATTGAGCATCCTTTCATGTGTTTGTTGACAATCTGTATATCTTCTTTGAAGAAATGTCTATTTAGGTCTTCTCCCCATTTTTGGATTGGGTTGTTTATTTTTTTGATATTGAGCTGCATGTGCAGCTTGTATATTTTAGAGATTAACCCATTGTCAGTTTCTTTGTTTACAAATATTTTCTCCCATTCTGAGGGTTGTCTTTTCGTTTTGTTTATGGTTTCCTTTCCTGTGCAAAAGCTTTTAAGTTTCATTAGGTCACATTTGGTTTTTTTTTGTTTTTATTTCCATTTCTCTAAGAGGTGGGTCAAAAAGGATCTTGCTGTGATTTATGTTAGAGTGTTCTTCCTATATTTTCCTCTAAGAGTTTTATACTGTCTGGCCTTAAATTTAGGTCTTTAATCCATTTTGAGTTTATTTTTGTGTATGGTGTTAGGGAGTGTTCTAATTTCATTCTTTTACATGTAGCTGTCCAGTTTTCCCAGCACCACTTATTGAAGGGACTGTCTTTTCTCCATTGTATACTCTTACCTCCATTATCAAAAATAAGATGACCATGTGTGCATGGGTTTATCTCTGGATTTTCTGTCCTGTTCCATTGATCTATATTTCTGTTTTTGTGCCAGTACCATACTGTCTTGATTACTGTAGCTTTGTATTATAGTCTGAAGTCAGGGAACCTGATTCCTCCACCTCCATTTTTCTTTCTCAAGATTGCTTTGGCTATTCTGGGTATTTTGTGTTTCCATACAAATTGTGAAATTTCTTGTTCTAGTTCTGTGAAAAATGCCATTGATAGTCTGATAGGGATTGCATTGAATCTGTAGATTGCTTTGGGTTATATAGTCATTTTCACAATGTTGATTCTTCCAATCCAAGAACATGGTATATCTCTCCATCCTTTGTATCATCTTTAATTGCTTTCATCAGTGTCTTATAGTTTTCTGCATACAGGTCTTTTGTCTCCTTCAGTAGGTTTATTCCTAGGAATTTTATTCTTTTTGTTGCAGTGGTAAATGGGAGTGTTTCCTTAATTTTTCTTTCAGATTTTTCATCATTAGTGTATAAGAATGCAAGAGATTTCTGTGCTTTAATTTTATATTCTGCTACTGTACCACATTCATTGATTAGCTCTAGTAGTCTTCTGGTAGCATCTTTAGGATTCTCTATGTTTAGTATCATGTCACCTTCAAACAGTGACAGTTTGACTTCTTTTCCAATTTGGATTCCTTTTTCTTTTCTGATTCCTAGCAGTGGCTAAAACTTCCAAAACTATGTTGAATAATAGTGGTGAGAGTGGGCAACCTTCTCTTGTACCTGATCTTAGAGGAAATGTTTTCAATTTTTCCTCACTGAGAACGATGTTGGCTATGGGTTTGTTATATATGGCCTTTGTTTTTTTTTTTTGCGGTAGGTTTCCTCTATGCCTACTTTCTGGAGAGTTTTTTTTCATAAATGGGTGTTGAATTTTGTCAAAAGCTTTTTCTACATCTACTGAGACGATCATATGGTTTTTATCCTTCAATTTGTTAGTATGGTAGATCACATTGATTGATTTGCATATGTTGAAGAATCCTTGCATTCCTGGGATAAACCCCACTTGATCATGGTGTATGATCCTTATAATGTGCTGTTGGATTCTGTTTGCTAGTATTTTCTTGAGGATTTTTGCATGTTTATGTTTATCAGTGGTATTAGCCAGTAGTTTTCTTTTTCTGTCACATTTGTCTGGTTTTGGTATCAGGGTGGTAATGGCCTTGTAGAATGATTTTGGGAGTGTTGCTCCCTCTGCTATATTTTGGAAGAATTTGAAAAGGATAGGTGTTGGCTCTTTTCTAAATATTTGATAGAATTTGCCTAGAAGCCATCTGGTCCTAGGCTTTTGTTTGTTGGAAGGTTTTTAATCACAGTTTCCATTTCAGTGCTTGTGATTGGTCTCTTTATATTCTCTATTTCTTTCTGGTTCAGTCTCAGAGGGTTGTGCTTTTCTAAGAATCTGTCCATTTCTTCCAGGTTGTCCATATTATTGGCATATAGTTGCTTATTGTAATCTCTCTTGATCCTTTGTATTTCTGAAGTGTCACTTGTTACTTCTTTTTCATTTCTACTTCTGTTGATTTGAATCTTCTTTTTCTTCTTGATGAGGCTGGCTAATGGTTTATCAATTTTGTTTATCTTCTCAAAGAACCAACTCTTAGTTTTATTGATCTTTGTTATTGTTTCCTTCATTTCTTTTTCATTTATTTCTGATCTGATCTTTATAATTTCTTTCCTTTTGCTAACTTTGTTTTCTTTTGTTTTTGTTGTTCTTCTTTCTCTAATTGCTTTAGATGTAAGGTTAGGTTGTTTACTTGAGATGTTTCTTGTTTCTTGAGGTAAGATTGTATTGCTATAAACTTCCCTCTTAGAACTGCTTTTGCTGCATCCCATAGGTATTGGGTCATCGTGTTTTCATTGTCATTTGTTTCTATGTACTTTCTGATTTCTCTTTTGATTTCTTCAGTGATCTCTTGGTTATTTAGTAACGTATTGTTTAGCTTCCATGTGTTTGCATTCTTTACTTTTTTCCCTGTAATTGATTTCTAATCTTATACCATTGTAGTCAGAAAAGATGCTTGATATGATTTCAATTTTCTTAACTTTACTGAAGCTTGATTTGTGACCCATGATGTGATCTGTCTTGGAGAATGTTCCATGAGCACTTGAGAAGAAAGTTTATTCTGTTGTTTTTGGGTGGAATGTCCTATAAATATCAATTAAGTCCATCTTGTTTAATGTGTCATTTAAAGCTTGTGTTTCCTTATTTATTTTCATTTTGGATGATATTTCCATTGGTGAAATTGAGATGTTGAAGTCCCTTACCTCTATCCCCTACTGTTTCTGTTTATTCCCTGTTTTAAGCCTGTTAGCATTTGCCTTATGTATTGAGGTCCTCCTATTTTGGGTGCATAAATATTTACCACTGTTATATATTCTTCTTGGATTGATCCCTTTATTGTTGTGTAGGGTCCTTCTTTGTCTCTTGTAATAGTCTTTATTTTAAAGTTTATTTTGTCTGATATGAGAATTGCTACTCCAGCTCTCTTTTGATTTCCATTTGCATGGAATATCTTTTTCCATACTTTCAGTCTGTATGTGTCCCTAGGTCTGAAGTGGGTCTCCTGTAGACAGCATATATACAGGTCTTGTTTTTGTATCCATTCAGCCAGTCTATGTCTTTTGTTTGGAGCATTTAATCCATTTACATTTAAAGTAATTATCAATATATATGTTCCTATTAACATTTTCTTTATTGTTTTGGGTTTGTTTTTGTAGGTCTTTTCCTTCTCTTGTGTTTCCTGCCTAGAGAAGTTCCTTTAGCATTTGTTGTAAAGCTGGTTTCATGGTGCTGAATTCTCTTAACTTTTGCTTGTCTGTAGCGGTTTTAATTTCTCCATCAAATCTGAATGAGATCCTTGCTGGGTAGAGTAATCTTGGTTGTAGGTTTTTCCCTTTCATCACTTTAAATATCTCCTGCCACTCCCTTCTGGCTTGCAGTTTCTGTTGAAAGATCAGCTGTTAACCTTATGGGGATTCCCTTGTATGTTTTTTATTGCTTTTCCCTTGCTGCTTTTAATAGTTTTTTTTTGTATTTAATTTTTGATAGTTTGATTAATGTGTGTCTTGGTATGTTTCTCCTTGGATTTATTCCGTATGGGACTCTCTGGCCTTCCTCGACTTGCATGACTATTTCCTTTCCCATGTTAGGGAAGTTTTCAACTATAATCTCTTCAAGTATTTTCTCAGACCCTTTCTTTTTCTCTTCTCTTCTTCTTTGGGACCCCTGTAATTCAACTGTTGGTGCATCTAATGTTGTCCCTGTGACCTCTGAGATGTTGTCAATTCTTTTCATTCTTTTTTCTTTATTGGGCTCTGTGGTAGTTATTTCCACTATTTTGTCTTCCAGATTACTATTCCGGTCTTCCGCCTCAGTTATTCTGCTATTGATTCCTTCTAGAGAATTTGTAATTTCATTTATTGTGTTGTTCATCATTGTTTGTTTGCTCTTTAGTTCTTCTAAGTCCTTGTGAAACATTTCTTGTATTTTCTTCATTCTATTTCCAAGATTTTGGATCGTCTTTACTATCATTACTCTGAATTCTCTTTTCAGGTAGCTTGCCTATTTTCTCTTCATTTGTTTGGTCTGGTGGGTTTTTACCTTGCTTCTTCATCTGCTGCATATTTCTCTGTCTTCTCATTTTGTTTAACTTACTGTGTTTGGGGTGTCCTTTTTGCAAGCTGCTGGTTCATAGTTCCCTTTTTTTTTTGGTGTCTGCCCCCAGTGGGTAAGTTTGGTTCAGTGAGTTTTTTATGCTTCCTGGTAGAGGGGACTGGTGCCTGTGTTCTGGTGGGTTGGGATGGTTCTTGTCTTTCTGGTGGGCAGGGCCATGTCCAGTATTGTGTTTTGGGGTTTCTATGAAGTTAGTATGATTTTAGGCAGCCTCTCTGCTAATGGGTGGGGTTGTATTCCTGTCTTGCTGGTTGTTTGGCACGGGGCATCCTGCACTGGAGCTTGCTGGCTGTTGGGTACATCTGGACCTTAGTGTTGAGACAGAGATTTTTGGGAGAGCTCTTGCCAATTTATTTTACATGGGACCAGGAGGTCCCTGATGGTCCAGTGTCCTGTACTCGGCTTTCCCACCTCAGAGGTTCAGCCCTGACATTAGGCCTGAGCACCAAGACCCTGTCAGCCACACGGCTCAGAAGAAAAGGGAGAAAAAAAAGAAAGAAAATAATAATAATAAATATTTTTTAATTATTAAAATAAAAGAAATTTAAATTATTAAAATAATAATTAAAAAGTAATAATAATACCAAAACAAAGAAGAGAACAACCAAACCAATAAACAAATCTACCAATGATAACAAGTGCTAAAAACTATACTAAAATAAACATAAAAATCAGAAACATGTCAGTCGCAGACAGCAAACCCTAGGTCTACAGCTGCTCCCAAAATTCACTGCCTCAGTTTTGGGATAATTCATTTTCGGTTGAGCTATTCCACAGTTGCAGGGTACATCAGGTTGATTGTGGGGATTTAATCTGCTGCTCCTGAGGCTGCATAGAGAGATTTCCCTTTCTCTTCTTTGTTCACACAGCTCCTGGGGTTCAGCTTTGGTTTCGACCCCACCTCTGCATGTAGGTCTCCCTCAGGCCTCTGTTCCTGCCCCGACAGGACAGGGTTAAAGTAGCAGCTGATTGGGGGCTCTGGCTCACTCATGCCAGGGGGAGGGAAGAGTATGGTAGTTACAATTGGAATGCAGGGCGAGCCTGTGGAGGCAGAGGCCAGCGTGATGTTTCAACAGCCTGAGGTGCACCATGTGTTCTCCTGAGGAAGTTGTCCCTGGATCATGGGACCCTGTCAGTGGTGGGTTGCACAGGCTCCCAGAGGGTGTGGAACGTGACCTGTGCTTGCACACAGGATACTTGGTGGCTGCAGCAGCAACATTAGAGTTTCATGGTATCCATCTCTGGTATCCGAGCTGATAGCCACGGCTCACGCCTGTCTCTGGAGCTCATTTAGGCAGTGCTCTGCCTTCTGTGGGCAGATGGGGAAGGAATCCCCTCTTATGGCACACCTTAAAACAATGCTCCCTTGCCTCTTAGACAGGTCCAGAGTTTTTCTCGAACTCCCTCCCAGCTAGCTGTGGTGCACTAGCCCCCTTCAGGCTGTGTTCTCTCAGCCAACCCCAGTCCTCTCCCTGGGATCTGACCTCTGAAGCCAGAGCCTCAGCTCCCAGCCCCCACCCACCCCGGTGGGTGAGCAGACAAGCCTGTCGGGCTGGTGAGTGCCGGTTGGCACTGATCCTCTGTGTGGGAATCTCTCTGCTTTGCCCCCTGCACCCCTGTTGTTGCACTCTCCCCTGTGGCTCCAAAGCTTCCCGCCTGCCCAACTCCCATCTCCACCAGTGAAGGGGCTTCCTAGTGTGTGGAAACATTTCCTCCTTCACAGCTCCCTCCCAGAGGTGCAGATTCTGTCCCTATTATTTTGTCTCTGTTTTTTCTTTTGCCCTTCCCAGGTACGTGGGGATTTTCTTGCCTTTTGGGAAGTCTGAGGTCTTCTGCCAGTGTTCAGTAGGTATTCTGTAGGAGTTGTTCCACGTGTAGCTGTATTTTATGTATTTGTGGGGAGGAAGGTGATTTCCACGTCTTTCTCCTCCGCCATCTTGAAGGTCCCCCCAAAGTGACATCTTATTGTGGTTTTTATTTACAGTTCCCTGATGATTAGCCTTGTTGAGCATCTTTTCATGTGCCTGATGGCCATCTGCATTTCCTCTTTGGAAAAATGTCTATTCAGTTCTGCCCATTTTTAAATCAGGTTGTTTGTTTTTTGTATATTTAGTCAATATGAGCTGTTTATATGTTGGCTATTAACCCCTTATTGGTCATATCATTTGAAAATATTTTCTCCCATTCAGTAGGGTATCTTTTCGTTTTGTCAATGGTTTCCTTCACTGTGCAAAAGCTTTTATGTGTAGTTAGGTCCCATTTGTTTATATTTGTTTTTATTTCCTTTACTTTAGGAGACAAATCCAAAAAACATTGCTGTGATTTATGTCAAAGAATGTTCTGCCCATGTTTTCCACTAGGAGTTTTATAGTATCCGGTCTTAATTTAGATCTTTAATCTGTTTTGAGTTTATTTATATATATGGTATTAGAGAATGTTCCAATTTCATTCTTTTACGTGTAGCTGTCCAGTTTTCCCAGTACCACTTATTGAAGAGACTTCTTTCCTCCATTGTATATTCTTGCCTCCTTTGTTGTAGATTAATTGACCATAAATGTGTGGGTTTATTTCTGAGCTTTCTATCCTGTTCCATTTATCTATGTGTCTGTTTCTGTGCCAGTACCATACTTTCTTGATTATTGTCACTTTGTAATGTAAACTGGGATAGCCACTGTGGAAAACATTATGGAGGTTTCTCAAAAAACTAAAATAGAACTGCTGTAAAACCCAGCACTTCCACTCCTTGGTATATATCTGGAAAAAGACAAAAACACTAATTCCAAAATAGACATGCACCCCAATGTTCATAGCAGCATTATTTATAATTTCCAAGATATGGAAGCAACCAAAGTGTTCATAAAGGATAACTGGATAAAGAAGATGTGGTATATATATACAATGGAATACTACTCAGCCATAACAAAGAATGAAAATTTGTCATTTGCAACAACATGGATGGACTTGGAGGGTGCTGTGCTAAATTAAATATGTCAGACAGAGAAAGATAAGTACTGTATAATATCACTTATATGTGGAATCTAAAAAACACAACAAACTAGTGAATATAACATAAAAGAAGCAGACTCACAGATATAGAGAACAAACTAGTGGTTGCCAGTGGGGAGAGGGGCAACGTAGGGGAGGGAGAGTGTACAAACTACTGAGTGTAAGATAGGCTCAAGGATGTATTGTACGACATGGGGAATGTATCCAATATTTTATAATAACCATAAATGGAAAGTAACCTTTAAAAATTTTATAAAGAATAAAAAAGTGAGACAGTCTTAGCTTTCTTACCTCCAGCTCTGTTTGAATTCCATCTATGTGAAGTTGGCATACTACTTAACTTCCCTGACTCTGTTTTCATGGCAAGAGACATGAAGGCTTAATGTATGTTAAAGCACATGGGTCAATTCCTAGTACATAGTAGGTGCTCCACAAATGTTATTTTTTCTTTCTTCTTTCTTCCCTTTTTTATCTTCTCTTCTTGTGTATGAATATCCCTGTTTGTCCTGAAAACATAGAAAGAAGTTGTGACTAGCAAGGCTGAAATATATCTGCTCCAAGAGCAGTTTTGCAGACGGTCTAAAGCAGAGCATTTGCAAAGGGGTATTTGTTGTTCGTTATAATTTCTCACACACTTTCCAGTTTACAAAGCACATTTACACACATCATCATAATTAATCCTCACAAAAACCATGCAAGGTGAAGCTTATTATCTCATTCTCTAGGTGAGGAAACTGAAGCTTACAGAGTCTTAGTGACTTTCTGAGGACATATAGACAATCAGAATTGGCTTTTGGTCTTTTAATATGCTGTCTTTTGGTCTTTATTTGTTTTGCTGTCTCACACTGAATTTTAAGCTTAAAATCTTCCACCAAGCTTTCCCATTTTCCTGGCTACAGGCATGTCTTTAAGACTACAGGGCACTGATACAACTTCCTTTTTCTTATATTCTCTCTGTGATGCATGAAACTGATGCAGTCTTTGTGGATTCAGAAGTCCAGAGATTAGTTTGGCTGTTTAGGGAACAAAACATGTACCCCACTCCTGTTGCCTTAATTCTGACCATCATCATCTCTTACTTGGACTATTGAAATAGGCCTCCTTCTTCTCCTTGCCTTACTGTTGACCTCTCATACCCCTGAGGATATTCTTAACGCTGCAAAACTCAACTCTGCTTAGATCCTTCCATGCTTAAGACAAAGTAAAACATTGTTTCCCCATATCCTGCAGAACTGAGGTCTGAGCAACTTGGTCTGTGTCAAGGCTCCTCAGCTCCCATCATGTCCTGATAAGCATCCTGCCTTTTAGTAATACTCCTCTTGCCTTAAGATCATTGAAGTTGTTTTTCCTTCCTTCTAGGAATTCCTCCTTTTCATCTCCCTTGGTGAACTCTTTTTTCTTTTGCACTTCAAAACCTGGGTAGGATTAGGTGACACTCAACTAAATCATGACAGAATTCCTCCCTATGCACTGCCATAGCACTTCTTACACTGTAGAGTGATTGTCTATTTTTTATGTCTGTACGCCTTGAGTCTTTCCTTATATCCTCTGTATTCCTATTGCTGTCTCTAGTACCTGACAGTTTTTCATCATTAAGTATAATAATACCTGTAGATTTTTTGTAGATGTTTGTTATTGAGTTAAATTCATTCTCCTTTATTCCTATTTTTCTGAGAATTTCCATTATGAATGGGTGTTGAATTTTTTCAAATAATTTTCTGCATCAATAGATATAATCATGTAACTTTTCCTGTTTAACTCATTAATATGGTGAATTACATTGATCGGCTTTTGAATACTGAATCATCCCTGAATAAATTCCATTTGGTTACAGCATATAACCAAATTCTTTTTACATATTGCTGAATTCTTTGCTAATATTTTGTTAAGGATTTTTGAGTCTATATTTTTGAGGGATATTGGTTTGTAGCTTTTATTTTTGTATTGCCTTTGTTTTGTTTTGATATCAGTTTAAAATAATAGCTTTATAGAGTGAATTATGAAGTGTTCCCTCCTTTTCTATTTTCTGTAAGAGATTATTTAAAATTGGTATTAAATCTTATTTAAGCATTTGATAGAATTCTCCAATGAAGTCATTTGGGCCTGGAGATTTCGTTTTTAGGAATTTTTAAATTATAAATTAAATTTCTTAATAGTTATAGGGCTATTCAAGTTATCTATTTCATACTGTGTAAGTTGTAGTAATTTGTTTGTCAAAGAATTGATCTATTTCAGTTAATTTGTCAATTAGAGTTGTTCATAATATTTTCTATTTTCCATTTGATATCTTTATTTCTTTGTCACTCTTGGGAGAGGTTTATCAATTTTATTGATCTTTTCAAAGAACCAGCTCTTTGTTTCATTGATTTTCTCCATTATTATTTTTCTGTTTCAATGTCATTTATTTCTGCTATTTCCTTACTTTTGCTTGCTTTGATTTAAAATTTTGATTTTTCTTGTTCATGAGGTCAGAGCTTAAATTACTGATTTAAGACTTTTCCTCTTTTCTAATGTGTGTATTTAGTGTTATAAAACTTCCTTTCAACATTGGTTTAGCTATGGCTCATAAATTTTGATGAGGTCTATTTTCATTTTTCATTCAGTGAAATGTATTTTTAAAAAGTTTCCCTTGAAAATTCCTCTTAGTCCCATAGATTATTCATAAATTTTTTGTTTAGTTTTTTATTTATTTGGAGATTTTCCTGTTATATTTCTATTAATGATTTCTAGTTTAGTTCCATTGTGGTCAAAGAACACACTCAGTATGATTCCAATTCTTTTAAATTTGATAAAATTTGTTTTATAGGCCAATAGATGGTCTGTCTTTGTAGATGTTGGTAGGTACTTGACAATAATATTTATTCTACTCTTATTTGATAGAGCATTCTATAAATGTCCATTTTGTGTCCTGTTGATTGCTGGCATTGTTGAGTTCTATACTGATTTTCTATCATTGTTGTATTGTTGAAATATCCAACTGTAATTGTGGATACTTCTATTTCTCCTTTCAGTTCTATTTTTTATTCTATTCTGTTTTTTCTTTCAGTTTTTGCTTCACTTATTGCAGCTCTGTTATTTGGTGCACGGACATTTATATTTATCTTGCTATGTCTTCTTGGTAGACTGACCATTTAACATTGTATGATAATGATAATATTCCTCTCCATTTCTGGTAATTTCCTTTGCCCTGAAGTGTACTTATCTGAAATTAATATAGGTACTCCTGATTTCCTTTACATTACTGTTTGCCTGATACATCTTTTTTCCATCCTTTTTCTTTCAACTTGCCCATATTGTTATATTCAAAGTAAGTTTCTTATAGACACTGTATGGTTAGGTCATGTTTTCTAATCCACTCTACCAATCTCTGTCTCCACAGAACTACTGACATTATACCAGTTAGGAGGATGAGGGACTACTCAATTTGCCAGAGTTAGTAAGAGTCCATGCCCCACCCCGCAATGTCTCTACTGAAACCACAGTTGGTAGGTGGATGGGAGGTTCATTACTACTGAGAAAGAATGAAAATATCAGCTCCTTACTGAGCCTTCTCTGATTTACCCTCGCAGTGGAGTTGGGGTACCTTGCTCAGCCTGGAGAAGATGGAAATCTAGGCTCCTCACTATGTCTTTGTTGGTATAGATGTGGTAGGTCCACAATTTTGTTCTATGGTATTTGGCTACAGTAGAGCATTTACTTTCTAAAAGTTTTCTGTGTGGTTAGGCTGCCTTTTTCCTAGTCCTTTGTCTAGAGAGACGAGATTTTTGTTGGGTTTTGTTTGTCTGCACCTGCTGGCCTTTCAGAGGTTTCGGCTTCTCTATTCTTTTCTTCTATATTCTGACATATTGTGGCATATATGAGGCAAAAAGAAAACCCATGGAACCCACCACCATATCATTCTTTGAGTCCTGTCAATCTTCTGCTTCTTTCCCCAGTTAAGAGTGTTCTTATATTTGTTCAATGTATAATGTCCAGGATTTTTAGTTGTATTTAGCAACAGAATTACGGAAACATATGAATATCATCTTCCTAGAAGCAAAAGATTCTGAATGGAAATAGTGCAAATGGGGTTTGGAGGTGCTCACAGGGACAAAAAATCATTTAAACACAAGATAGCTTATTACATTTAAAAACTAGACATAGCTCTGAGATTCCTAGCTACCAAGACAGAAGTAATATACTGACTTAACATTTTTTTCCCTGTATTTGAGAAAAAAAAACAGATCTGTTAAATGAGAAGGAAGTTTTCCCTAGCCCCACATTCTAGGAGGGAATATTATGTGTATTGCTTATATAAGAGAATTGTTTAAATTCATGGTTGGATATTTTTAAACTAGTATTTTGCAAAAATATTAGAATGTTTCTCATAAGTAAATATTTCTTACACTAACTGTTCATAGAAGCTGAAGGCATGACCTGTTTGGTCATGACACTTCTAATGGTAGTTAAGCTAATAAAATTCAAGTATATTGTTTTTGGGTATTTATCTTATTGTTTAGTGGTCAGAGAAATGGATAGTAAATTAGTTCCTCTTGTTGTCTTTTTGAAATACTGGATATCTTAGTTGTTTGGCATGAGTGTCTGGCAGGCTGAATTGCCAGAAATTTTCAAGTTAGTCTCTTGATTAGTGCATTGAATGAGTATAACCTGGTGTGTTATTTCATAAATATCTATAGCGCATGTTTGATATAAATATTATTTTAATACATATCTAGAACACAATTTTCAGGTTAAATAAATGCTCATTTCCAGAAAAAATCTTTTTTTTTTATAGAGAACGTTATGGGTGAGGTGGGATAAAAACAACATTTGTAGTGGGATAAAAATAACATTATAGAATACCTACTCTGCACCAGATATTATACTAGACGTTGTATGTATATTACTCTTAACTTTTAAAATAACTCTGTGAAGTACGTTTTATTATTCCCATTTTATAGATGGAGAGTCTATCTGACCAGGGGAGGTTAAATCCTTTCCTCAAGGACATACAGCTAGGATGTGTCAGATTTGGAATTCTATATCCAATCCTGTCTCCTACTCCTACCCTTATATATGGACCCTATGCTTCAGCCAATTTTCTTTATTGAAGGTGAAATTGGAAGAGAAAATGGATGTGAAATATTTGATAAGAAGGAAGTGAATGGAGGTGAAAACACACAGAGAGACTCAAATCAGTGAGTTTAGCTTCTCAGAGGCAGTTTAAATTAAAGTTATGACAAAGGAGTTTGGAAGAACTGGTTCAATGGTGACTTAATCTTTCTGTGAATTTAATTTTTACAACCTTTATTTGGTTTAGCAGGAATCATCAATTATTTGTACTACTTAGGGGTGCTTTATGAGATGTCAAAAAAAGTTTGGGCATTTTTCTTATAAGTGTATATTGCCAACATATGTATGTGTGTGTGTACTCTAAAATGAAATTATTACTTTGATAATGGATTAGTTAAAATATAGATCTCCTGTAAACTCAAAGATCATTGGCCCAATCTCTTATTTGATCAGTGGGGAGCTGATGCTACAGGAGAATAAGTGACTTGACTAAGGTTTCATAGTGATTAGCAGTAAAGCTGGGATTGGAGCTCAATCTTTCTGAATCCCAGTCCATTACTCCCTATTAAAACAATCTAATGACTTTCAGAATAATTCTATTTTTCTCAAGATAAGACTTTGCCTAATTTTAAATGTTATTTAAAATTTCCAATTCCTTATTCTTATTAGCTTAATATTTTACAGTGTTATAATTCAATCATTGTGCTTGAAATTAGGGCCTAGGAAGATACAGTTGAAAAGTACCAATTGCCTTACCTAGAAGGACCTTATACAGTATAAAGTCTACTCAACTGTGAGCTCCTAGGGGAAAGGAATATATATCAATTTTTTAGAAATGTTCAGCACTTGGCTTAGAGCCCAGTTGAATTTTGGTTGAATGACTGAATGAATGAAATTCAAATAAGTCATAACACTATTCAGTGTTAGAATTGGAAAAAGACCTTTAAAAACCACCTAGTCCAACACCTTAACTTTAAATATGAGGAAACAGAAAAAATAAAAGACAGTGTAGGGCATAATGCCATGCAAATTAAAAATATAATTCATTTATACATAATTTTTACCATAAAAATAAAACTGGCCTTTTTCAGGCCATATTCAGATTTCATAGTAATCTTGCACTGCACAACTCCAGGTAGTACTGCTCATCTTATAGTTGATGTGAGTGTTGCTCTCACAGATGTGTAGCTGTGCATAGTGGTGCAGTACATGAGATAGGTATTATTGCTCCTACTTTACAGATAAGGGAACAGGCCTAAACAGGAAGTTACTTATCCAAGATCAGGTGAATTATGTGTAGCAGAACCAGTATTAGACCCCTGTTTTCTTATAATTCAGTACTTTGTTTTTCTTATAGTGCTCCTGTCTGAAATATGCCATTTAATCCCCCATGCCTTACCCTATAACACATTCGAGACAACATTTAAAGCAGAGACCCAAACACGCACTGTTTATAGCTGTATTTCTGAATCTGTCTTCTTGGTTTTCAATCCTTTTCCCACTTTCCCATTTCTAGTTTTGTCTTTTCTCTATGGCTCCTGCTATCTTCCAACTATAACCTTGGCTTGCCTTCATCCTAGGTTTTCCTTCTACCTTTGGCTGCTTTCACAATTCAACCTCATTCCCTGTCACCTCCTACCTTTGTTTACTTTCACTCTGGCAAATGCCTTCATTGTCGTGATTGGCTTTTAGACATGATATCATTTTTAATTCTAATGTAAGACTTAACAGAATTTCCCTTGTATATTCTCCTACTTTTTCTGACTTTCCTCTTCAAGTCCTCCCTGAGAATCACCTTGCCATCTAGCACAAATTCATTCCCCACATGCTGTCTCTGGGTGATTCATCCTTCCCATCACACAGGCGGGCACACCAACACCTACACACACAGGTGAATCTGCTCCAGTGATATATTTTTACAGATTTAGTCAGAAGTAATTAAGCCTTTCTGTAATGGGGATGGGCACCGAGTTTTAAAAATTCATGTTGTTTCATACATACCAAGTATGGTTTGTGCCACCCTGGTTTGCAGAGTAAGAAGGAGCCCCTAGTGTAGTTAGATTAATTAATAGAAAGAGAATAAACTTAATGTAGCCAGCGAAGTGCAAGAAATGGTGCTTCCCCCCTATATCTCATTCAGATGGAATGGCCATCCTGGGATTGCGGCAGGGGATGCCAGTTGCATTTTAATCACAGAGTTGATGGTTCCCTGCTACACCAGATGGAAGGGCCTTTGTAGAGCGAGTCTCACTCACCGCCTCTGTTGATTTTTTTCTCTGATGCTGGTTAACAAAACCCGACAGGAGACAAAAGTGATGAGGTTGTGTTTTGATCCCATGGATTTTATTCCCTATTCTGCTGCTTGACTTGTGAGCTCAGTCAGATCTTGACTCCTGTAAAAAAGATACTTCTTCAGGCACTTGAACAAATGAAGGAGCAAGGGTGAGACTGGAGGAAAGAAAAGATTCTTCTTCCTCTTCCTGTAGCATTCTTGTGGTTACTTTATTGCCTACAAAGCATTTTCACTTCCATTATATCACTTAACCATTATGATAATTCAGTAACAGAGGTATTGTTATCCCCATTTTAGTGAAATAAAAAATTGAGATTATGACACTTAAGCTTTTATAGATTTAGCAGTGATAATCAGCGACTTACTAGTATTAAGGCAATAATAAAGTAAAGGAGTTATTTGTTCTCTAGCTATTCAAAAATACAGAATTATGGATCTAAAAGCCTTCCAACACCTCATCTCACTTGATGGAAATGGAAACTAATATTCAAGCGGTGTGATGGAGGGCAGTGTGGGATATTAAAAGAGCATGGGCTTTGGAACTACTACTGGTAAAGTTTTACTTCTACATTTATGTCCTTGGACTCTGGAGGCAAGTCCAAGTTTCACTTTCCCTATTTGTAAAATGCAAGATTGGACTGGTATAAACTGAGACCCCTTCAGCCTTGAATCCTCTCCATCCCAGAGCCCAGATTTCTCTCCATGTAGGCTAAAAGTCTTTTTTTCGTACTTCCTGTGGGTGGTAGTGGCTCATTTCGGGGAACCCAAATTCTTTAAAATGATTCTCAAGAATGTAGACTGGAAGGATGAGTCCTGAATTGAAATTAATAGAGACCAAACACTTGAGGAACTTTTAGAATGTTATCGCATAGGAAAATAGCCAGAATATTGGGAAATTACAATAATGTACACATGCGGATATGGGATTGATATGAAAATTTCATTCTCAGGCACAAAGCACTACTCTACCAAATGCCTTGCCAAGCCCTGGAACAAGGTTCTGAAATAAAGAGATGAATCATTGGGAATCAGTTCCACTGTCTTCTGCCTTCATCAAAACCATTTGATTTAGTGGTGCTTGTCCCTCAAAATCTTCTCCTTCAACTTTTTCTCCTTCAAAGAAGAATCATTTATTACCTTTTCACTATAATTAGATGATTTGAGGGGATAAACATCAGACCTTCACAGCTGTCAAGGCCTTGATTTATAGGAAAATTATTTGTTCTAATTATACAGAATGATTCATAGCTTATGCAAATGTGTGATTTATTACTAGACCATGTCTTTTATATGTAGGCTCCATTCCCTTTAGTTTTTAGTTAAGTACTTCCTAGAAATAGTAATATTATTTAGATCAAGCTGCAGGATTATTTTCGTCCTACTCCTGACAGCCTATAATAATAATGGCATGCATTCATTCATTTGACAAAAATTCACTGAGCAATCTCTGTGAACAAAACACTGAGGATATAGAAATGACGGTCACTTTTGCTGATATAGAGAACATGGGGGAAGGGCCTATTCTACAGCATTGTAACATCCCTTATCTCATGTGAACCTCACAGCAGCCTTGTAAGGCAGATAAGGCAGCTCTTATTCTGAAAGTTTTACAGATGAGAAGACAGACTCACAGAGGGCAAGTGACCTACCCAAAGTCACTTAGTATAGGAATTACAGGAACCCACTGGAGTAATCCACAATTCCTGGCAGCCAGTGTCAGCCTGCCTGTACTCAATGTGTGTGTGTGTGTGTGTGTGTGTGTGTGTGTGTAGAGGTTGGACTGGGCATGATATCAGGGCTGGGGACTATTGTTTCCATGTGTGAAAGAATGGAAAAGTTATTAAACTTTCTCAAAATGGCTCCACAGCTTATCTACCTGACACAAAGCCTTACACTCCACTTAAGGCATATTAAGGCTGGTATTAAAATGCCAGTGTTCTTTGGGAGGGATGCACTACTTAATCTGTTACTTGTTATTCATTTATTAATTCATTTGTTTGTTCTTTCATTCAGCAAGCCTTATTAGAAACTTTCCAGTGCTTGGTCTTGAAGTAGGAGCTAGGTACCAGAAGAGGAGTGGAAGGTGGCAGTTGTTGTGGGATGTGATACAAGCATCAGTTGGACATGGTGTGTCTCTTTGTGGAACCCACTGCCTATCTTCGGTATTTCCATTTATTGACATGCTAAGCCTTCTATGTTCAAGCTTCTGAGAATTACATGTAGGAAAATTATCTTTTTTTTTTTTCTATTTCTGGATTGGGTATCAACTCCAAGCCTCCTTCCTTTCTTCCTCTGCTGGTGTGTACCTGTGTTACCTTACTAGACATCGAGTTCTTTGAAATCAGAGACATGTTTTCCATCTCTGTCTTCAGTGCCTGATACATAATAAGTTCTCAACAAATGTCTGATCTGGGAATGACAGAATGCATTAACACACTGTTAAAGTTACCTTCACTTCTTTCTCTTAAAGCTTCCACCATTCTGGCCCTGACTTAATTCTTCTT
Organism: Monodon monoceros; assembly: GCF_005190385.1. Taxonomy (NCBI): domain Eukaryota; kingdom Metazoa; phylum Chordata; class Mammalia; order Artiodactyla; family Monodontidae; genus Monodon; species Monodon monoceros. Next base: position 140,314,718 of record NW_021703774.1, read on the forward strand.
TGTTCTCCAGAGTCAAAGAAGGTGTACTCAGACTTAGAATCTCTTCTTCAATCCAAAAATAACAAAAAGTCTTCCTCTCTTATTTGTAAACCTTGCCAAAGGTCCCAACTCTTACCCTGTGACTTTCTGAGAGCTAAAGAAGGAATATAAAGGAGTATATTAATGTGAACATAGTGTAACCTTGGACAAGTCACTTAGCTTCCCTGAGACTTAGTTTCTTTCTCTGTAAAATAGTAAAAATCTCTACTTCTTGGTTTGTATTTGTAACCAACTGGGAGCCTATATTGCCAACTTCTATTTCAAAATTCACCCCAGGGATCAGCTCTTCCAGGAAGTTTTCTCTGACTCCTACCCTCCAGGCTGTCTTGGTTGCCTTCTCATTTTTTCAGTTACCTGGTTTCCCTCTGTTAGATACTTACAGCATTCATTCTCTGATTTAATTTGTCTTTATATTCTACTATACAGTAGAATTTCAGATTATCTCTTATTGTTCTTTGTGTTCACTCATAGTCATCCAGCATATGTTTATTGAGCGCCTATTACATGTCAGGCACTGTGCCAGATGTTGAGAGTTCAGCAGTGAGTAAGACTAACACAGCCTCTGTCCTGAGGAGTTATAGTATTTAGTTTATAGTCAGCACAGAATAGGACTCACTGTTTGTTGGATGAATTAATAAAAACTGAATGAATGCATAAATCAATTAAACTAGTTGGTAACTATAGAGAGCTGTTTGGATGTTAGTTACTTATACTCTAAGTATATTCAATTGAAATGAGGATTTGATTCAATGTTCAATATAATCTTCCCAGAGTCTTCTTTAGATTGATCCATTAGTAATAAAGGAAACTTCATGGACACCCAGCTCCTGAGTCTCTAAATTTTGTTCGAAAGAAAGTGAAAATTTCCAATTCATGGTAAAAATTAGGTTGGTCATATAATAGTTGCTTTACAATGTTGTGTTAGTTTCTGCTGTACAATGAAGTAAATCAACTATATGTATATGTATATCGGCCTCAATTCTTTTATCTGTAAAATACATGGGACTGAATTTAATATTCATTATCCCTTCTCTGAGTCTATGTGCAAGGTTTGAAGAATATTTGAAAATTTCCATGCAGCCTCATTAATTAAATGTTCTTTATCTGATTGGGCATATTTGAGGAGGCTCTAACTTTTTTCATTGTTTCATTTATGGCCAAACTCTGACATAAAAGAAAATGAGAAATTCTAGTGGAAACATATCATTAACTTTATTGCCCCAAAAGCATGTGAAAGATTCTATTTTATTAATTTTATTGTTTTTCTTGCTGTTAGCTAAAGTTGATTGAAGGGGATGAAGTAGGGTCAAGTGAAGAGGGCTAAGGCTCTTATTTAGAAAGATTTCTGGAAAGATGTCCTTGCTAGTTACCATATCATACCATAACTTTGTAGTTGGTTAGCCATATTAATTTTGGAGTACATCTGCTTCCTGTGTCATCGTAAAGGGCACATCAGTGGCATAATATTTGCCAACTTCTGATTGGAATTTAACAGTTTTTCTCATTGTTAATGGTTTAGGAGGGCCATAACATTATTTAAAAATCACATCTTAAAGAATGTGTCAATGAATGGTGACACTGTATGGAAAATAGCCCTTAAGAAAAAGTTCTTTTTGGTGCCCTTAGCTGCCTCATCCATTTGTGTAGGATCATTCATTTGTCTCCCATTCATAAACATTTATGAAGCACTGCTGCTTGCCAGGCTCATTGCTAGATGCTGTGAATACAAAGACAAAAATGGAAGAGTTGATTCATCTTAAACTGGCTTTTCCTGGTATGTGTCCCTACATGAACATCTACTATGTGCCTAACTATATTAGTGCCAGTGGGGGATGGTAGAAATGAGTGCCACTGAGCACCTTGGGAGGGTTCTTCTCTGTGTCTTCAGCACACACACAGCATAGTACCTGGAACAGAGGAAGCACTCAGCAAATACTTGAGAGAGGAAATGAATGCATGAGTGATCATTCCTTTAGGGGTCCTTATCCTGTTAGTTCTGGGAATTAATCCTTAATACACAATCAGAGAGCCCACAATCAGAGGAGAACATGTTTTATATGTGAAGTGCTAAAATAGAGTCATGTGCATGAAGAGAGAACAATTAATTCTGCCTGTGAAGATATCAGGTAGATGAAAGAACATTAGAAGATATAGAAGATGGCAAAAGCACATTCTCTGTGCTCAGAGACTACTGAGGCCTCATATAATCATAGGGTGGATGTGGGGGGAAGGGGTGACAGATGGGAGAACAGCAGGAAATATCCCAGAAATACAGATTACATAGAGTTTCAAACTCCATATTAAGTAGTTGATCTTGACCCAGTAAGTGATGAGAACATATTAAAGAGTTTTAAGCAGAGGAATGACATATCTTTTTTTGTGTTTTACAATTCATTCTAGCATTGGTGTGAAGGGTGGTTTGGAGTAGGGCAAAACTGGAGGCAGAAACATCATTTAGTCCAGATGGAAGGTAGACTAGAACGATATCAGTTGGGATGGAAGAAATGGATTCTACTTTGAGTTGGAAGCATAATCAGACAAAAGATTTGGCTGAAGAGAAATTGAACATGATTTTAGAGTGAGGTGAAAGAACCAATGGAGGGAATATGATTGAAAATGTATGAGGGAGAGGGTATAATAGATGGAGGATGTCCCAGGAAAGACTGGAAGGATTGGAATCCAGAGCGTAGGGTGAAGGGCTAGTATTGGGCAAAAGGAGAAAAGGAAGAGAAAGATGTGATTTAAAAAAATTTGTTTCCTATTACAATAAGAGGTTATGTCTATGGGTCTCAGCATTTTTTGTACTACGTTGTTCAGCCACCCCTCTGAATTGTTTCAAAGGACAGTGTCCAGGTTCACCAATGGGTGACATCATCTTTTTCATTCATTCAACAATAGTCTTTGAACACCCACTCTGTGCCGATCTCCACGCTGGGCACTGAGGGTATAGCAGTGAATCAGACCCAATCCCTAGTCCTAAGAAGCTCCTGGTCTATAAGGGAAGACTGTTATATAAATAAGTCAGTGTACTAAAATGTTACAAGTGCTTTAACAAAACTCAGAAATAACTATTCCTACCTGAGTTGAGGGGTAGGATAGACAAAAAGCTTCATAAAAGGTAGATGTACTAGAGCTGAATTTTGAAAGTGTGGCTTCTTGACTTTTACTAGTTTAGAGTAGTGTGTTTGGCAGAATTCTAAGATGCTCCCCATGACTCTTTATATCTTCCCATGATGTACAATACATGTCCTGGATAATTGAGTGTAGTTGGAATCTGTGAATATGATTAGAAATCACTCTCCCTGACTATGTTAGGTTATATTGCAAAATGGATTTTGCAAACGTCATTAAGTTCCCAAATCAGTTGACCTTAAAATAGGAAAATTATCTGAATGGGCCTGACCTAATTACATGAGCTTTTAAACTTAGGTATAGAGGTGAGAGATGGAAAAAGTCAGAGATTCTAAGTACCATGAGAAGGATTTGGCATGCTGTTATTGACTTGAAGATGGAGGGGTGCATGTGGCAAGAAATGTGGGTGGCCTCTAGAACAGCCCCCAGCTGGCACCCAGCAAGGAAAATAGGTACCTCAGTTCTATAACCAGAAGGAACTGAATTTTGCCAATAACAAGAATGAGCTTGAAAGCAGATTTTCCCCGAAAGCTTCCAGCCCAGCTTAATTTCAGCCTTGTGATATTCTGAGCAGAGAATCCAGCCATGCCATGCCATGCTTCAGACATACAGAACTGTGAACTAATAAATGAGTGTTGTTTTAAGCTGCTAAGTTTGTGGTAATTTGTTACACAGCAATGGAAAACTAATACAGATGGCTTTGCAACTGAGTCTGCCCTAGTGAGACCTGAAGTGTTTTTTTGTAGAGCAAACTTGGAATTGGGCAGATTTACTGAATGGTTTATTCTTTCCTTGAAGGTTATTTTTGTTATATAAGTAACCTCTTCTTTTCTCCTCAAAATGTTTGAGCCAAATATTTCTACTTTATTGTGGCCACCAAATTAAACTATTCCTTTGAAAACCTCTTTTTGAAATAATAATTACACAATTTGAAGATGTTGTTCACTTTTACTCTTTTTTTTTTCACTTTTACTCTTATTGCTTTTTGTAAGCTCCCAAAACTATATGTTGAATGAATAAATGAATGATCCCATCAAACATTTCTGAAAGATCTGAAATAATAGTGATTAATTCCTCCAGCTATATGGAGAACTACAACTACCTGTGCAAGACTTTATATAAAGTCAATTTAGAGCTTTGACTGGTATTACCTCATCTGTACTATTTCCCATGTAGGACTCAATACTTTGCCTAACCGTGAAATAGTGTTCCTAGGGGTTCTGTGCTCGGCCCTCTGTTCTTCTCACTTTATCTCTTTTCCTGAGTGTCCTTATCTAATGTCATGTCTTTAAAGGCCATAAACCGATGACTTTCAAAATTCTTTCTGTAACTTCAGATCAGAGCCTGGATAGAACCAGTATTTAAATAGAGATCTTAGATTTTCCCAAACTAGTCTCTTCTCCCTTGATTATTCCCTCCAGAGAGTCCTATATTGAGAAGGGGTTTCTAGCCAAGAAAAAAAGGAAGCATTTTCTTATGTCAAACATTTTAAATTTGAAACCAAATGTATTACTGAAAGATGATTTCTCCAGGAAAGTTTTCACGTGTGTAGGTCTCGCTGGCAGCCAGGTGAGGTGACCAGTCTGCCTGGAGTAGATGCCACAGAGTTGCCTATAATTTGCATTCCAAAATTATTCTGAGGTGCCCCTCCGTATCTGAAGTAAAATTTAGATTTGGACACTCAAGGAAGGAGTGCAAAAAACCCAAGAGGGACAGTTTGATAATAGATGATACTGGAGTAGTGAATAATGAGGCAGACACTGTCTGTAGGAATTTCAACCATGTAAATACCAAACAGAGAGGGACTGGCCCTCTGGGAATGAGTAGGTGAAGCCAGATAAATCCAGAAATAATGTGTAGGTTGATTTATCAAGGAATATAACCATATAACCTGCTGCACCTGTGTCTATTGGTCTATGGCAGCAACTCCTTCTAAATTTAGTGGCTACCTCCCAGAAAAGTTCTCTGTGGATCCTACACCAATATCAGTCTCCTGTCCACCAGAGAACACAGTTACTTCCCACAATGTCACATCACATCTTTTCCAGAAAGTGTGGGCACTTCCTGCCCTGTGCACAACTATTGAGGGAATATGTGTACACATTCTGAGATGGCGAGGCATGGTCCAGTTTCTACTAGTGAATATAGCCTTAAGTATTCCACATTTTAAATACCTCATCTTAATAAAATAATTCCCTCCATCTTATATGACCTAATTTTATCCCAAATATCACTGCTGCTCCTCCTCCATATCAAAAACCGTCCCTCAATTATAAATATCTTCCATTAAAAATACCCTTATGTAACACAGTATTTTTCAGAGAATGGGCTTTGAAGTCAGGCAGGACTAGGTTTAAATTCTGCCTCAGCCACTTATAGATATATAACTTTAGGCATCTTGTTTCCTCAATATGAGCCTCAGTTTTCTAATCTTTAAAATGGAGACAATACATATTACCAGGCTTATAGTAAGTATTCATTTAAATTATATATGTATATATGTATCACATTTAATATAATAACATACCTATTGAAGGACTTCAATAAATTCCAGTTTTAAATTATTTTATAAATATTATCTTTCATTTTAACAATCCTCATTATAAATATTGATCAATCTTATATATCCTCATATCAAATACCCTAGTTTGACCTCAGATATTATTCCTGTCTCTTAACTATTAACCATATATTCAAAATTACCTTAAATTTACCTAATTTTAAATCCCCATGTGTTTTATCTTCCACCTTACATGTTCCAACCAAAATACATCTTAAATAGCATGCATTTTAATTGTCCTACTTTAGTCTTAAATATGTTCTACTTCAAATCCCCATTTCAGTTTAAATAACCTTCACCATAAATACCATTTGTAGAGGACATCTACTGTTTTATTTTCCTAGCATTCTTTCCTCCCTTCTTGTAATGATTCATCTTACCTTTGGATAACAGTTCTTCCTTTATGCCTTGTGATTCTGATGGGGTTTTAAATTGTGATTTTCCATCCCTCCCATCACAGAGGCTGCCATTTGACCCTGGCCTCACCTATCATGGTCCCCCATCCATTTCGCCACAGTGATAAGTTCAGGGGTGAGCAAGTGACACATGCTGGAAGGACCAGTAGGGACTTTTTGTTCTGAAGCCGGGAAGGAGAGGTCTCTCTTTCTCTTTGAAGTATAAGCCATAAAGGATAGAAACCTGGAGCTGCTGACAGTTATATCTCCTTTGTCATGAACGAGACTGAGAACATGAGTCCAACATAGAGACAGAATCTGAAATGAAAGGAAGAGAGAGAGAGTTTTGAGGGCATTGTTTGTGTCTATGATCTAGTTCTGCAACTTGTTCTCCCTAATTTTAAGAGCCAATAAATATTCTTATTTTAAAAGCTGGTAGCTGGGGACTTCCCTGGTGGTGCAGTGGATATGAATCTGCCTGCCAGTGCAGGGGGCACGGGTTCAATCCCTGGTCCAGGAAGATCCCACATACTGCAGAGCAACTAAGCCTGTGGGCCACAACTACTGAACCTGCGCTCTAGAGCCCATGTGCTGCAACTACTGACGCCCTGGGTGCCTAGAACCCATGCTCTGCAACAAGAGAAGCCACCACAAGGAGAAGCCTGTGCAGTGCAACAAAGAGTAGCCCTCGCTTGCCACAGATAGAGAAAGCCTGTGTGCAGCAATGAAGATCCAATGCAGCCAAAAAAATAAAATAAAAATTAAATCAAAAAAAAATAAAAGCTGGTAGCTGGCCTTCAGTCATGTGTAATGAGAATAATACACATGTATAAATCTTAAAGATATTTTCTAAACTTAGGTCTCTTATCTGAGGTTTTCTTCTGGACTCAACCTTAAGGCATTATGCTAATGGTGAAGATTATTTTAAACTAAAATCATGATTTTAGAGCATATTTAAAGGAATTCTTAGCTGTGTCAGTTGGAAACAGAGTTGGGATTATAACAGAACATTGTTTCTGAGTTTCAGACTCCAGGTGTAGTCATATTTAGGGACATATAGATTCAGGAATATCTGATATTGCACCTGTTGTGAATATAAGCCAGAATGTCAGGCAGCCTGCATTCCAGGACCAGCTTTACTCCCAATTTGCTGTGGGATCTTGAACAAGTGCTTTCCCTCCAAGGGTTTCAATTTCAAAATAAAGTAGTTGGACTTGATTTTCTCTTCCAGCCCTAACAGACTGAGTTTTTGAGGCCTAGATTGGTTCCTAGGCAAAAAGGTAGCGATATCAACAATATTACCTGGCAGAGCATGCATTGACGCAATCTGAGTTGACTTAAAATCTAATAAGATAAAAGTTTTGAAGTATATTGTCTCAAAAGATTTTTTTACATATACATCTTAAAAGTTGTATAAAATAAATCATACCATTAACCACATTCCAATGTACAGTCTTGCTCATAAGAAAAATGACTTTGTAAACTTCAATATATTCTCAAATAAATTGGCTATTCATAAATTATATATACACATATACATGCATATACATACACATATGCATGCATATATATACATGTATGTATATATGCATATGCATGTATGTGTGTGTGAGAGAGAGAGAGAGAGAGATGCATTCAGGCTGATATTTCATTTTGCTCCAAGTAGAATTTGTGACTACTTCCATAAACCCCCAAGAATCACCTATTTGTGAATGCCCCATGTTTTTGCACATGATGTTACCTCTGCTTGAAATAGTCTTCCCACTTTCAACCCCCAGCAACTCTATTATTGAGTTTTTCATATTACATTGTAATGCTGTGTATAATCCTACTTTTTCTACTAAATCATGAACTCTTTGAGAGTAGGATTATGTTTACTCTATCTCTTAGGCCCAGTTAGAAGCCTGGCAAAGAATATTTGCTCGGTGAATAAGTGTTAACTACCTTTAAACTTAAGCAAGCCACTTCTGGTCTCCTGTAGTTGAGTCTTGTCCATATGCAGTTCCACTGAGAAAGATCACGTTATGTTAGATAGAAGTCCATGGTTGGAGGGAGGGCTTCAGAGACCCAGAGTTGGGTATCAGAGTCTAAGCAAGACCTTTGCTCCTCCAATTCAACAGTCTTCCCAGGATTCTCTGTAAGAAGGAAGCTTCTTCCAAGCATCTGATACAGGGATAGGAGTATGCTGCTCCAGGGACAATTTCATTCTCCCTATGCAGTGATGCCTCTTATAGTAAAAATGAAAGTGTACAGCATGGCTCTGGACACATAGTAGGCATTCAATCAATGAAAATGCATTTCTTCTTATTATTGATTTGTGTAACTACCCCAATCTGCTGTTAGATTATGAATTCTTGAAGGATAATGGTAGTTTCTTATAATTTTTTGTGCTTCCCACAGATTCAGATTCAAGCAAATTTATTGAATACATTTTATGTGCCAGTCACCATGTCAAGTATTTGCTTATTTATTATCTCATCCAATCCTCTTGACAAATATCTGAAGTACATTTTTTCATTTTATTTTTTGATGAGCAGACTTAAGCTTAGATATATCAAGTAATTGGTTCCAGATAACACAGCTACTTAGTGGTAGTGTTCACCCTGTCCTTAAAGTGATGTTCTTCCCAGTGACATAATACCAATACCTAACCAAGTGCAGTGGGCATTTTATGCTTTCATAATTGTTGTGAAAGAATTAGAATCGATCTTTTGCCGAAAATGATAAATACTTGTTAATGTGCTATACAATTTTGTTTGAGCTTTAAAATTTGTGTAAATTGATGTGGAGAGATTTATAGAATATAAAAAGTAAAACCAGGTGATATGTGTGTATAATACGATTTTATTTTTTAAATACATACATATGTACAGGAATATCTAGGAAAAATATGGAGGAATACGTATTGAAGTTTTAACAATTTTTATGAAATGTAGGATTACCAGTGATTTTTATCTTCTCTGTGCTATATGTTTCCTCTCTTTTTCCAAGCATATTTTATGTACTGAGTATTATTAGTATAATAACAAATTTAAAGTTTAAAATAATTAATGCCAAGAAGTGAACCATTTACTCCATGAATATTCATACCAACATAAATCCTAGGGATTGATGGAACAGATTTTTTACAAAATCTGAATACTGCAAAATGTACAATGGGGATGTAGAAAATACTGGATTTGCATGTCCTTTCCAATCACTTGACAAACCAGGATATTTCTAAAGAAAGTGTTGACATGATAGTGAACATGTATGACCTAATATGCTTTTAAAAACAGCACACCAACATTTGTCTTTCCATTGACACATTTGAAAACGTGTCAAAATCTAATTTTGATTAGAGAAAAGAGTGTGACACATCTAGATTATAAATGCAAATCCCAGTAGATATTTGAGTTCATCTAATCAAATATGTTATTTTTAATTGCCATGGAACAAGATGATCTTGTGCAAATGAGGCATTGAGTTAATGACAGAACTTTATATTTACATAGAGATTTTCTATGAGCTTAACATACTTCATGAATTAAAAGAAGTTCTATGTCGGTGCAATTACTTTGGAAAACTCTTTGACAGTGTCTTCTAAAGCTGAGTGCATACCTTGTGACCTAGAAATTACACTCCCAGCATATACTCAACAGAAATGTATATTTATGTTTACCAAAAGACATGTTCATAGCTGCACTATTTATTACAGCCTCAAGATGGAAAATACCCAAATGTCCATCAACAATAGAATAGGTATAGAATGGATAAATTATATTATTATCATGTCATAATGGAATGTTATGCAGCAATGAGAATGAATTATCTACACCTACAGGTAACAATATGGATAAATCTCACAAACATACAGTTGAGTGAAAACAGCCAATACAAAAGAGTCCAAACTGTACGATTGCATTTGTACGTTGTGCAACAGCATGCAAAACTAAACTATGCATTAGACATCACAGCAGTGGTTACCCTTGGTATGGTTGGTAATGTAAAGAGAGCATGAGTGGAGGATATGTAAGGTGTTAGTAACATTCTGTTTTTGGATATGAGTGCTAGTTTCACAAATGTGCTCAGATTATGAAAATAATTCATTGAGCTTAAACTTATGATATATGTATTTTTCTATGTGCATATTATAACGTACCTTAAAATATAAGTTTACTAATATAGATTTAGACATCTTCTAACTCTCCTCTTCTAGACTTGAGGTGTTGTCCATTGGCACCTAAAGTTACTATCATTAATTTAATTCGTTTATTCTAAATTGTATACTGTGTACTTACTCTATATCAGGTCTATGTAGGGTCTGCTGATATGAAAAGGAAGGAAAGGAAAGGAAAGGAAAGAAAAGGAAAGGAAAGGAAAGGAAAGAAAAGGAAAGGAAAAAGGAAAGGGAAGGGAAGGAAAAGGAAAAAAGGAAAGGGGCTGAGACCTGAGGCTTGGGCTTTGGAAGTCAGATCCCAGGGAGAGGACTGGGGTTGGCTGTGTGAACACAGCCTGAAGGGGGCTAGTGTGCCACAGCTAGCTGGGAGGGAGTCTGAAAAAAAGTCTGGACCTGCCTAAGAGGCAAGAGACCATTGTTTCCAGGTGTGCGAGGAGAGGGGATTCAGGGCACTGACTAAACGAGCTCCAGAGATGGGCATGAGCCACGGGTATCAGCAAGGACACCAGAGATGGGCATGAAACGCTAAGGCTGCTGCTTAAGCCACCGAAAAGCCTGTGGGCAAGCACAGGTCACTATCCACACCTCCCCTCCTGGGAGCCTGTGCAACCCAGCACTGCCAGGGTCACGTGATCCAGGGATAATTTCCCCAGGAAAACACAGGGCATGCCCCAGGCTATTGCAACATCACACAGGCCTCTGCCGCCACAGGCTCACCTGCATTCTGTACCCCTCCCCCCGGCCTGAGTGAGCCAGAGCCCCCTAATCAGCTGCTCCTTTAACGCCATCCTGTCTGGGCAGGGAACAGACGCCCTCAGGTGACCTACACACAGAGGTGGGGCCAGATCCAAAGCTGAACCCCAGGAGCTGTGAGAACCAAGAAGAGAAAGAGAAATTTCTCCCAGCAGCCACAGGAGCAGTGGATTAAATCTCCACAATCAACTTGATGTACCCTGCATCTATGGAAAACCTGAATAGACAACGAATCATCCCAAAATTGAGGTGGTGGACTTTGGGAGCAACTGTAGACTTGGGGTTTGCTTTCTGCATCTAATTTGTTTCTGGTCTTATGTTTATCTTAGTTTAGTATTTAGAGCTTATTATCATTGGTAGATTTGTGTTTTGATTTGGTTGCGCTCTTCCCGTTTTGTTTTATATGAATAAATATTTTTCTCTTTTTGTGAGTGTGTATGTGTATGCTTCTTTGTATGATTTTGTCTGTATAGCTTTGCTTTTACCATTTGTCCTAGGGTTCTGTCTGCCCATTATTTGTTTATTTATTTTTTATAGTATAGTTTTCAGCGCTTGTTTTCATTGGTGGATTTGTTTTTTGGTTTGGTTGCTCTCTTCTTTCCTTCTTCCTATATTTTTTATTACTTTTTAATTTTTTTATATTTAATAATTTTAAATATTGTTTTAATTATTTTATTTTATTTTTTCTTTCTTTCTTTTTTTTTCTCCCTTTCCTTCTGAGCCGTGTAGCTGACAGGGTTTGGTGCTCCAGCCAGGTGTCAGGCCTGAGCTTCTGAGGTGGGAGAGCTGAGTTCAGGATATTGGACCACCAGAGACCTCCCAAACCCATGTAATATCAAATGATGAAAGCTCTCCCAGAGATCTCTATCTCAATGCTAAGACCCAGCTCCAACCAATGACCAGCAAGCTACAGTGCTGGACACCCTATGCCAAACAACTAGCAAGACAGGAACAAAACCCCACCCATTCACAGAAAGGCTGCCTAAAGTTAATAAGGTTACAGACACTCCAAAACACACCACTGGATGCGGTCGTGCCCACAAGAAAGATAAGATCCAGCCACATCCATCAGAACACAGGCTCCAGTCCCCTCCACCAGGAAGCCTACACAACACACTGAACCAACCTAACCCACTGGGAGCAGACACCAAAAACAACGGGAACTAAGAACCTGCAGCCTGCAAATTGGAGACCCCAAACAGAGTAAGTTAAGCTAAATGAGAAGACAGAGAAATATGCAGCAGATGAAGAAGCAAGGTAAAAAACCGCCAGACCAAACAAATGAAGAGGAAATAGGCAGCCTACGTAAAAAAGAATTCAGAGTAATTATAGTAAAGATTATCGAAAATCTTGTAAATAGAATGGCGAAAATACAAGATACGTTTAAAAAGGATGTAGAAGAACTAAACAACAAACAATGATGACAACAAAATAACTGAAATTAAAAATAGTCTAGAAGGAATCAATAGCAGAATAACTGAGAAGAATGGAAAAGTGACCTGGAAGACAAAATAGTTGAAATAACTACTGCAGAGCAGAATAAAGAAAAAAAGAATGAAAAGAATTGACGACAGTCTCAGAGACCTCTGGGATGACATTAAATGCCCCAACATTTGAATTATATGGTCCCAGAAGAAGAAGAGAAAAAAAACATACTGAGAAAATATTTCAAGAGACTATAGTTGAAAAATTCCCTAATATGGGAAAGGAAATAGTCACCCAAGTCCAGGAAGCACAGAGAGTCCCATACAGCATAAATCCAAGGAGAAACACACCAAGACACATATTAATCAAACTATCAAAAGTTAAGTACCAATAAAATATATTAAAAGCAGCAAGGGAAAAGCAACAAATAACATACAAGGGAATCCCCATAAGGCTAACAGTTGATCTTTTGACAGAAACTCTGCAGAAGGGAGTGGTGGACATATCTAAAGTGATGAAAGGGAAAACCTACCACCAAGATTACTCTACCCACCAAGGATCTCATTCAGATTCACCAAAGAAATTAAAACCTTTACAGAAAAGCAAAAGCCAAGAGAATTCAGCACCACCAAACTAGCTTTACAACAAATGCTAAAGGATTTCTCTAGGCAGGAAACACAGAGAAGGATAAGACCTACAGTAACAAACCACGAACAATTTAGAAAATGGCAAATGGAACATACGTATCAATAATAACCTTAAATGTAAATGGATTAAATGTCCCAACGAAAAGACACATGCTCTCTGAATGGATACAAAAACAATACCTGTATATATGCTGTCTACAAGAGACCCACTTCAGACCTAGGGACACATACAGACTGAAAGTGAGGGGATGAAAAAAGATATTCCATGCAAATGGAAATCAGAACAAAGCTGGAGTAGCAGTTCTCATATCAGACAAAATAGACTTTAAAATAGAGACTAGTACAAGAGACAAAGAAGGACATTACATGATGATCAAGGGATCAATCCAAGAAGAAAATATAACAATTGGATTTATTTATGCACCCAACATAGGAGGACCTCATTACAAAAGGCACATGCTAACAGCCCTAAAAGGGGAAAATGACAGTAACACAATAATAGTATGGGACTTTAACACCCCATTTTCACCAATGGACAGATCATCCAAAATGAAAATAAATAAGGAAACACAAGTTTTAAATGATACATTAAACAAGATGGACTTAATTGATATTTACACTACCTTCCATCCAAAAACAACATAATACACTTTCTTCTCAAGTGCTCATGGAACATTCTCCAGGATAGATCATATCTTGGGTCACAAATCAAGCCTTGGTAAATTTAAGAAAATTGAAATCATATCAAGTATCTGTTATGACCACAACACTATGAGACTAGATACCTATTACAGGAAAAAAATCTGTAAAAAGTGAAAACACATGGAGACTAAACAATACACTACTAAATAACCAAGAGATCACTAAAGAAATCAAAGAGGAAATAAAAAAATACCTAGAAACTAATGACAATGAAAACACGATGACCCAAAACCTGTGGGATGCAGCAAAAGCAGTTCTAAGAGTGAAGTTTATAGCAATACAATCCTACCTCAAGAAACAAGAAACATCTCAAAAAAACAACCTAACCTTATGCCTAAAGCAATTAGATAAGAACAAAAAAACCCCAAAGTTAGCAGAAGGAAAGAAATCATAAACGTCAGAGCAGAAATAAATGAAAAAGAAATGAAAGAAATAATATCAAAGATCAATAAAACTAAACGCTGGTTCTTTGAGAAGATAAACAAAATTGATAAACCATTAGCCAGCCTCATTAAGAAAAAAAGGGAAAAGACTCAAGTCAACAGAATTAGAAAGGAAAAAGGAGAACAACTGACACTACAGAAACACAAAGGATCATGAGAGATTACTACAAGCAAATATATGCCAATAAAATGGACAAATTCTTAGAAAAGCACAACCTCCCAAGACTGAACCAGGAAGAAATAGAAACAGACCAATTACAAGCACTGAAATTGAAACTGTGATTAGAAATCTTCCAACAAACAAAAGCCCAGGACCAGATGGCTTCACAGGCGAATTCTATCAAACATTTAGAGAAGAGCTAACACCTATCCTTTTCAAAATCTAGCAAAGGTGGAACACTCCCAAAGTCATTCTATGAGGCCACCATCACCCTGATACCAAAACCATACGAAGCCGTCACATAAACAGAAAACTACAGGCCAATATCACTGATGAACATAGATGCAAAAATCCTCAACAAAACACTAGCAAACAGAATCCAACAGCACATTAAAAGGATGATACACCATGATCAAATGAGCTTTATCCCAGAAATGCAAGGATTTTTCAATATACGCAAATCAATTAATGTGATATACCATATTAACAAATTGAAGGAGAAAAACCATATGATCATCTCAATAGATGCAGGAAAAGCTTTTGACAAAATTCAACACCCATTTATGATTAAAAACCCTCCAGAAAGTAGGCATAGAGGGAACTTACCTCAGCATAATAAAGGCCATACATGACAAACCCACAGCCAACATCGTTCTCAAGGGGAAAAACTGAAATCATTTCCTCTAAAATCAGTAACAAGACAAGGTTGCCCACTCTCACCACTATTATTCAACATAGTTTTGAAAGTTTTAGCCACAGCAATCACAAAACAAAAAGAAATAAAAGCAATCCAAATCGGAATAGAAGAAGTAAAGCTGTCACTGTTTGCAGAGGATGTGATAATATACATAGAGAATGCTAAGGACGCTACCAGAAAACTAGTAGAGTTAATCAATGAATGTGGTAAAGTAGCAGGATACAAAATTAATGCACAGAAATTTCTTGCATTCCTATACACTAATGAAGAAATATCTGAAGGAGAAATTAAGGAAACACTCCCATTTACCATTGCAACAAAAAAAATAATATACCTAGGATTAACCTACCTAAGGAGATGAAAGACCTGTATGCAGAAGACTATAAGACACTGATGAAAGAAATTAAAGATTATACAAGCAGGTGGAGAGATATACCATGTTCTTGGACTGGAAGAATCAACATTGTGAAAATGACTATACAACCCAAAGCAATCTATAGATTCAATGCAATCCCTATCAAACTACCAATGGCATTTTTCACAGAACTAGAACAAATCGTTTCACAATTTGTATGGAAACACAAAAGACCCCGAATAGCCAAAGCAATCTTGAGAAAGAAAAATGGAGCTGGAGGAATCTGGATCCCTGACTTCAGATTATACTACAAAGCTACAGTAATCAAGGTAGTATGGTACTGGCACAGAAACAGAAATATAGATCAGTGGAACAGAATAGAAACCCAGAGATAAACCCATGCACATATGGTCACCTTATCTTTGATAAATGAGGCAAGAATATACAATGGAGAGAAGACAGCCTCTTCAATAAGTAGTGCTGGGAAAACTGGACAGCTACAGGTACAAGAATAAAATTAGAAAACTCCTTAATACCATACACAAAAATAAGCTCAAAATGGATTAAAGATGGAAGTGTATGCCAGACACTATAAAACTCTTAGAGGAAAACATAGGCAGAACACTCTATGACATAAATCACAGCAAGATCCTTTTTGACCCACCTCCTAGAGGAATGGAAATAAAATCAAAATAAACAAATGGGAACTTATGAAACTTCAAAACTTTTGCACAGCAAAGGAAACCATAAACACGACAAAGAGACAGCCCTCAGAATGGGAGAAAATATTTGCAAGTGAAGAAACTGACAAAGGATTAATCTTCAAAATTTACAAGAGACTCATGTAGCTCAATATGTAAAAAAGAAACAGCCAAATCCAAAAATGGGCAGAAGACCTAAATAGAAATTTCTCCAAAGAAGATATACAGATGGGCAACAAACACATGAATGGATGCTCAACATCACTAATCATTAGAGAAATGCAAATCAAAACTATAGTGAGGTATCACCTCACACCAGTCAGAATGGCCATAATCAAAAAATCTACAAACAGTAAATGCTGGAGAGGGTGTGGATAAAATGGAAACCTCTTGCACTGTTGGTGGGAATATAAATTGATACAGCCACTATGGAGAACAGTTTAGAGTTTCCTTAAAAAACTAAAAATAGAACTACCATACGACCCAGCAATCCCTCTATTGGGCAGATACCCTGAGAAATCCGTAATTCAAAAAAAGTCATGTACCACAATGTTCATTGCAGCTCTATTTACATTAGCCGGGACATGGAAGCAACCTAAGTGTCCATCAACTGATGAATGGATAAAGAAGATGTGGCACATACATACAATGGAATATTACTCAGCCATAAAAAGAAACGAAATTGAGCTATTTGTAATGAGGTGGATAGACCTAGAGTCTGTCATAAAGAGTGAAGTAAGAAAGAGAAAAACAAATACTGTATGCTAACACATATATAGAGAATCTAAAAAAAAAAAAAAAAAATGGCTTTGACGAACCTAGGGTCAGGAGAGGAATAAAGAAGCAAACTTAGAGAATGGGAGTGAGGACATGGGGAGGGAGAAGGGTAAGCTGGGACAAAGTGCGAGTGGCATGGACATATATACACTACAAAATATAAAATATGTAGCTACTAGGAAGCAGCCGCATAGCACAGGGAGATCAGCTTGTTGCTTTGTGTCCACCTAGAGGGGTGGGATAGGGAGGTTGGGAGAGAGACCCAAGAGGGAGGAGATATGGGGATATATGTATATGTATAGCTGATTCACTTTGTTATACAGCATAAACTAACACACCATTGTAAAGCAATTATACTGCAATAAAGATGTTAAAAAAATAAAAGAAAAGAAAATTCAATCCCTGTTCAAGGAGTTCATATGAGTGGGTGAGGACAGAGACATAATCAATTGATTCAGAATAGCATGTAGAAATAAATGCGGGTTATTTTGCTAATATCAAACAGGAAGACCCACGTCAGACTGTGTGGGCTTGGGGATCCGAGAAAGCAGACTGGGACAAGTGATATATGACCTTTTGCTGAAAGATAAACAATTACACAAACAAAGGCTAATAGGAAACGCATTCCAAGCAGGAGGAAACTCCATTTCGGGAGTATCTGAGATGAGTGAGAATATGGTCTCTTCAAGAAACTGCACATATTTACTCTCTCAGGAATATAGGCTGTGAGGAAGAGGAGAAGTGGCAGAGCATGAGGCTAGAGAATTAAGAAAGAATTTTTAATATCTTGCTGAAGAATTTGGATGTTTCCTGTACCCAAAGGGGAGCTAGTGAAGGATTTAAAACAGAAGAGCAACATGATAAGATTTTCATTAAAAAATATCACTCTGGTATGGATAGGGAGAATAAATTGGAGAAAGGACTAAGTAGCAGGAAGATCAGTAAGGCATTAATGCAAGAAATGCTGATAACCTAAATTAAGGTAGTCAATTTCCCCAAAACTCCACTCACATATGAACGTGAAGCTGACTGGGGGAAATAGAGAGTAGGTTTATATTGTACCTTAGACAATTTCAATTGAATATTAGATCTACCTGTTCTTAAAATTCTTTAGTTGAAAGGATTAATTTTACCCATTATTATCTACAGCACCCTGTACTTCTTTCTAGGTGCCAATAACCTAGGCCAGAACTAAGCCTGTTGTCAAGATCATTGCCAGAGTGATCTTTGACTCTAATGGAACCCTATCTATTGAGCTAGATCTTTATACTGGAAAAGTCTCTTCAGTAAAAAGTCTCTCTGTCAGGCTCAACTGGTCTTTGTGATGCCCTTGGATGTCAGGGACAAAAGACCAGCTCTGTGGGAATAGGTCTCCAAGACTGCTGAGCACATCAGTAAAACATTGAGTGGGGGATAGGAGAAAAAAAGAATGGCACCAAGAATAAATCTAGATTGGTGCAAACACACATTAGGAATATCTTTTATTGTTTATAAGGCTGGATATACTCAAAAGGGAGTTTCACTATACTGCCACATTGCTGACCTGGCCGGCAATTCAGATGTCATCCTGCTTGTTCTCTCGTTCAGTGTGAATCATAGTAGTTCTCACAGTGACAAAAATTGGCAATTAAGCATTTCACAGTACTCCTTATTGATGCTCTAAACTTCGAGAAAGCCATGGGTATTGGAGCTGAAGGCTACCATACTCTGAAGAATGTCATTAAAGATAAATGAGGGAAAGAAGCTACCAAGGACAGGCATGAGGCAGTTTTCTGCTAACAACCTAGATCAGGGCTCAGCTAACTAAGGCCTGTGGGCAAAATCCAGCCCACTACCTGTTTTTTTTGTGTGTTTTTTTTTTGTGGTTTGCAGGCCTCTCACTGTTGTGGCCTCTCCCGTTGCGGAGCACAGGCTCCGGACGCGCAGGCTCAGCGGCCATGGTTCACGGACCCAGCCGCTCCGCGGCACGTGGGATCTTCCCGGACCGGGGCACGGACCTGTGTACCCTGCATCGGCAGGCAGACTCTCAACCACTGTGCCACCAGGGAAGCCCCGCACTACCTGTTTTTGTAAATAAAGTTTTATTGGAACACAGCAATACCGTTTGTTTACTAATTGTCTATGGCTGATTTTGTGCGCTAATGGCGTATGTGAATAGTTGTGACAGAGACTATGCAACTCACAAAGTCGAAATATTTATCATCAGGCTCTTTATAGGAAAAGTTTGGCCACCTCTGTCTAAGTGTAAAGAAACCCTGGAACTGCTAGAGGATGTTATTGGAAAGGCTGACTGTAAGAGATAAGGTTTCAATTGGAATGGACTCTGAGTTCTTTGAGTCTGCCATGTCTGAGCTAGAATTCAACTCTCCAGTTAATTTAGCTGATACAACAGACCTGAGCTTATAAAGAACTACCAAGTGGTATCTTATAAAAACCTCTTTGACCAGAATGACTGGGAAATTTGGTTTAAAAAATAAAAACATGTTAATACATATACCTAGGTGGTAGGAGATTATCTCAATCCAAAGCAAATTCCCAAGGCTGTGGCTGAGAAATAATGCAACTGCTTCCTGCTTAAAGTGAACCAGATTTGCTCTGAGTGCCTTCAGCTGACCTAATCCAATTAGAGGGACACCTTAGGTTTTCAGTATTCTGGGGCAACTGAAAATGCTTTTACTACTGACCTGATGGTAGAGCTTTGCCCTGCACATATCAATCATTGCACCTTAACTATCTGAATCTGCTTCTTAGAATTGAGGAGGTTCTGGATGGAAGATTCAGAAATGTCTTAGCCATTTAAGCTCTAGGCAGGAAAGCCTTTGAGCCAGTTTGGGTCTGTTCAGCTGGTTAGACCTCTGTTGCTGTTCTAAATCAGACAGCCCAAAACATCAAACCAGTATTTTATAAGGTCCTCTGGTCATTTTCTCCCCTTTACTCTCTTCCCTGTGGTATTCTCATTGGTTTATCTGAAATGATATCAGAAGTCAAACTTATCCATCTGGAATCTTTTTGGAATATCTAGCGTTGTAGTCAGGTGACTAGCTCAAAATTATATTTTTTCTCCCCTTTACCCCACCATGAGTCTGTGAATTCATATAATTATGGTGTGGTACCCTGAGGTTCATAGGCAAGCTCTCCAAAGTTTTTATGTGGTAAAAAAGTCAGTAACTAAAAATAGTCCATTAGCTACTCTGCCACCAGAGATTTTTTTCCCACTGTCCACGTTATCCTTCATGGTATTCAAGTCTTTCATCCTCTGCTGGTACCTTTTTCCCTCCTCCCAGATTATCCTTCCTTTTCAAATTCCAAACCCTCCCTCTATTGTGCAGAACATTCAACTGTCTCCAGATCCTGGCTCACATTCCCTTTCAAGTTCTACCTTTGAGGTGCTCAGCAGAACCAAATATCTGTTTACTTAATGAGGTCCACCCCTCTCTGTAGGACTTGGGGTTGTAAACAACAACATTTCATATGTCAAGTACCAAGTACAGTCGGTGTTCAATCAGTGCTTTTTCTTCTTTTCCCTTCTGCTTTTTTTTATTGTTGTTATATTCTTTTTCTTCTTATGTCAAAAATAAATGCCTCATTACATCAGTTGACATTTGTGTTCTCTTATTTTGGATTTAAGCTCATAAAAGGAAAGATGTGAGCCCTTCTGGCCTTGCACAATACAGCATGTATCAGAAAGACATGTAATGTGTATTCTTCAGATTTGGTGTATTATATCAGAGAAAACTTAGGGCCATTTCCTTCACGTTTACAAAACTTATTTCTCTGGGCTTCCCTGGTGGCGCAGTGGTTGAGAGTCTACCTGCCGATGCATGGGGGCACGGGTTCGTGCCCTGGTCCGGGAGGATCCCATATGCTGCGGAGCGGCTAGGCCCGTGAGCCATGGCCGCTGAGCCTGCGCATCCGGAGCCTGTGCTCCGCAATGGGAGAGGCCACAACAGTGAGAGGCCCGCATACGGCAAAAAAAAACAAAAAAACTTATTTCTCCTCCAGTTAGGTAATAGCCTACTGTAGCTTGATATCTTCTTAGAATATAAAGCAGAGGCTGGGAAACAGGTAACACTGTGGTTAAGGTACAAGATTTGAACACATCACTTAATGTAGACTTTGATTGTGTTGCTTAATCCTCCTGAACCTCAGTTTCCTTATCTATAAGTACTAACGCATATTTCATAGAGTTCTTGTGAAGATCAAATGAGACAGTGAAAGGAAATTACTTTGCACTGGGACTGGCACAGAACAAGTTCTTCAAAAGATGGAGGCTATTGTTCTTCTTATTAATATTGTTGCCATACCATAATGATATTTGACTTGTACAGTTATCTCAAAAATTGAAAATAAATGGAGCAAACGATAAATGCTAGGAGGCAAATTGAGAAAGGGCCGGAATAAAGCCCCACATGCATCTAGGGTGGTATTCAATAACTCATTTTTTCCCACTTTTTACTTTAGAAAATTTCCACTTTATACAAAAGCAAATAGAAATAGTGTAATCGCCCTCATGTACTCATAATCTAGCTTCAACAATGATCAATTCATAGCCAATAATTTTTCATTTTTATTGCTACTTATTTCCTTCTAACCCCTCTCTCATTGTCTTATTTTGAAGCAAATCTCATATTGTTATAACTTATTCCATAAATACATCAGTATATATTTCTGAAAGATAAGGACATCGTTAAAAATAGCCTTAAGTACTAACTAAATCTTGGTTGACTTGAAGCTAGCAGCCCTGGGTAATCCATTCACTTCCCCAATGATGTCAACACATGAGCTGAGGCATGAGATTGTACCCATCAGGAACGGTATCAAGACTGTTTGGTCGAGGGGAATAGAAGAAAGATAAATGTTACATTTTGATTTCATGAATACCCTAAATCCTGTCCATCAACATGAGTGTGGTACAGGCAAGGTGTGATTATTTTCATGAGATATCATGTTATAATGGGAACAGGCATGTGCCTTGGTCCAGAAAGATCTGGGCTCCAAATCCTTATTCTACCACATATGGCTTGAGCCAAATTATTTGCTCCTAATACTCTTGTATGCAACAATTTGCAATTTATCAAATGATTCTTTTGCAAGTGTTAGCTCATCTGTTCCTTATCATCTTGGGGGAAGGAAACAGGCTTGGTGAGTTTAAAGAATTTGCCAAGGGTCATAGAGCCCCAGTTTCTTCACAGATGATAAGGAACAAATGAGTTAACAGTTGTAAAAGAAGCTGGATTCAAGCTCAGTTCCACCTTACAGAAACCCTGCACCCTTTGTACTATGCCAGGCTGCTCTGTGTATGCTGGCTTAAACCCCAGAATTCCTGCCCTTCCCCACTCTCCCCTGGTCTCTGGTTTGGTGCAGCGGGGATGAAAGGGACTCTAGCTAAGTTGGGCTAGGCACTGGCAGATCTGACATTGCAAGTGATGAATGCATGTGAGGAGGGGTGCATCCAAGTTTGAGGGGCTTTATGCTTATTCAATTTGGTGGGCTGCTTTAAGACAATATGACATTACAAATACAAATGTAGATATGGAAGCTAGAATTGAGTTAGAATAAGAAGAGAAAGCATCACAAATTGCACAATTTTTTAAAGCTGACAAATTATTAAATTATTTTAAATGCTACAGACATCACAGAATATTTTTAAATAGCATAATATTTTTATTAATTAACTTCCTAACATACTTCTATAATATTTTCCCCCATATTTTGGGCTGCACACTCTGATATTCTCTTTATATGGCTATGATTCTGTAATATTTTCTAAAGAGAAAATAGAAAGCTAATTCAGTCTTTCTTCTAGTATGGTTGATCAAATATGTTTTTCATTATTGATGTTTTTTTAAAAATGTATTTTACTGTCATGATTTATTATCGGTAATGTAATATAAAACTTTAGGATTGCTGTGAAATTTGGGAAAATTTCTATCAATGTTTTTCATATGTAAGTCTTAGGATTTTAGTTTTCATGTTTTCTTGTGCAGTGACTAATCTTAAATTTGCTTTGATTGCTGACATTCTTTAACCACATTACCTGGGCCCATCTCAGGTCCTTAAAAGGATCCTGTGCAGGTAGGGAGTTTCTACTTGCCCCTACTTCCCCCTACCCCATACACACATCACGCTTGAGTTTGATTAACTTAAGGGTAAAGCTGACTCTGCAGATTAGTTGGTTACCTGTTGCCTCTTTTACTTCCCCTGGGGTCAGATCTTCACTTCCTCACCAGGTCTTCTACCCAACTGGAAAGCAAACTCTGCTCCAACTCCAGGCACAGAACATTCATTCCCCTGACCCTGTCCGTTTCAAAAGATGGTGTTGAGGGCCCCTACCCTCCCCCTCAGTGACTGAATTAGGCCCCAAAAGCTTTCTGAGCCCCTGAGTATCTATAAATAGGTGTGTATATTATAAATTTATGGGCTTTGAGACATTGGCTACCTCAGCTACAGAAGACAGACCTCTGAAGATGAGGAGCTTCCATAAAAATATGTGGCTTTGCTAGAGCTGCGATCAGCACATTTCCTTTCCACTTTTTCTTTGTATAAAAACGTTTCAGATGTTCAATTAAAATAAGTACCCTTAATTTCAAGCCTTAGTCAGTTGTGTGCTATAATTATCTACTGGGCTGCCCGAGATATTTCTTACAATTACTTTTCCTTACTTCCCCAGTGAAATTACTGGTAATTTTTGGTTTCGCTTTTATTTAACAGGACAAAGCAAAGCATTCTGGGTCTGCCTGAGGCAAGAATAATGTGGCTTTCTTAATAATGGCTACCTCTTGGTAAGGACCATCTCTAAGAGAGGAGGAGGGGAAAAAATCCAGGATTTATCATTCTTTAAGTGAAGAATTTGGCCCTATTTAACTGTCTTATTTATTTATTTTTCTAAGAATAGACAGACTCAAATATAAAGTTTATGTTTCACGAACTGCTAAAGTGTTAGAAATAGGTTGGGAATATATCCTATATAGATCTTGTTTATCCTAGAATCTTTAAAAATGGCACTGTTCAGGTCATATCTTCCTGTCAAGTAGAGTCCAAGCCTTTCAGTCTGGGATTCAGGTCCTTCAGCAGACCAAGGAGCATTGCTGGGGCTGTAGTTCATAGCGGTGCCTCCGAGGGTACAGTACAGGCCAGGAAAACAAAAGGCAGAGAAAAAATCTTGGTACGCAAACTGGCATTAACCAGTACCAATACTTTATTTTAAATATTGGGAGTAATTTCTCATTGACATTAGGGATTTTTGCCTATCTTATCATTTTATTCACTAATGAGCTGGAGAGCTTGGCTGTGAGTTTTGATACAGAATTATCTTTGAAATGAGTACATTAGTTGCCCTGATTAGTTGGTGTGGATATGTTTTCTGTCAATTTGATTTCTAATGTGAAGGTCGTTGATCTTCACATAATTCATGTATATTCTGTTCCATCATCTTCTCACGCCTGACTTGGGAAATCTGAGCTTCGGTGAGCTCCAGATAACTTACATGATGTTTATTCACTTACTTATTTGTCCTGCCTCAGGCAGATCTAGATGCTTTGCTTTGTCCTGTTAAATAAAAGAAACCAAAAACTACCAGTAATTTCACTGAAGAAGTAAGAAAAAGTAATTATGAGAAATATCCCAGGAATAAACATTTATTTCCTGAGCACTTACTCTCTGTCAGCATCCTGCTAAATTTTATAGAAACAGAGATGAGTAAAACACTGACACTGACTTCAAGAAGTTCATTATCTGCAGGCAAGACAGACAAGTAAACATTTGAATATTCTATTAGTCAATATAAGCCACAACAAAAAAACTCCAATGGCTTAATAATTCTCAGTGGCTTAATATAAAAGTTTACTTCTTGTTTAGTTATAATGTATGTGGGTTAGTAGAGGAGCTCAGCTCCACAGTCAGTTGGAAACCCAGATCTCTCCATCTAACTGGCAGATGAGGGAAGAGAAAGAGTGTGGAATATTGGGCTTGGAAGATGTGAACTTTCCGCCATGCACACTTCCTTTGCTAGACTTAATCCATAGCTCTACAAACTTGTGTGGAAGGCTAAGAGATATAGTCTGACTGTGTGCCTGGGAGGGAAAGGAATTGGAGTTTGGTGAGCACATAGCATCATCTTTGCCACAGTAATAATATAGGATCATTTGTGCTGTTACAAAAATCAACACAAGGATTATGGGAAGAAGAAGAATTCTTAGTCTGTGGTATGGGAGGTAGAGGTGGGAATCAGGAATGGCTTCCTAGAGGATGTGACACTTACACTGACTTTTGAAGAATATTTAAGAATTAGGTGAAGAAGAGGAGGGTGGGGTTTGAAGTAGGTGGGAGGACATGAGCAAAAGCAAGAAGACATGAAATAGCAATGTGTATGCTTAGAGAACTTGCAACTCAAAAGACTTATATCTAGATCTTACATTTTGATGAGAGACACAAGACTTTTGATCATCTCTTGTTCTGAGGTTAGTAGCAGTTCTGGATCACATGGATACATCCTAATTCAATTGTTCTGATAAAATATGCATTGCCCAATTTTCAAAATCAAAGAAGTATTTTTTTGAAACTAGTTGAAAGTCAAGCAGTCAGAATGACCTAGTTAAGAACTTTATTCAAAAAAGAAAAAGAACTTAGAAATTGAAATCATTGAAAATCATATCTTCATCTATTTGTGAAGACACAGAAACCACATATTTTACCACATATTTTAAGGGTGTATGGAGAGGGGCAATGTGGTACCTTTTTCTCTCCAATGAAATTGACAGCAAAATTTTCTATTGTAATATTCAGGGATGTTTTGCTGTGGGTCCATGAAGAACAGTTTATATAAAAAGTGATTGGATTAAAATCTAATCATCTCTTGTACCTCCATCTATACTGTTGAAATTGGGGTGATGATCTAAGGCTCTGGTGTGCCCTAGAGCTCTTAGATTTTATAAATGTCTCTGTGTTGCTAAGACTAAAATCTATCTGCATAAGAATCTCTCTAAAGAGGAAATAAAGTTCTTGGCTCAAATAGGGATTTCAAAACAGGAGTTACTGCACTGAAAGACACATTTCTTGGACCATTTTTAAATATGAGAAAAATGAATAGTACATCTAAATATGGAATCCATATCGATAGAACTGGAGGTGGGGTGGGCGTAAAAAAGTGCTTATGGGAAAGGCAGGAGGGAAGTAAGTTAAAATAGGACCAATAGTGTTTATCTTGAAACTTGGCAGACAGATCTAGAATTTCATGGTTGGAAGATAGCAGAGAAAGTCAAGAGATGAGAGAGTATCATAAATTTCCAGACAAGAGCACAAACAGTAAACCAGTACCAGTAGAATTAAATGTGCTAAAGTATGTAAAGCATTTGACAATGCCTGGCACTTAATAAGTGTTCAATAAACATTAGCAATTTATTATTATTATAACTATTATTATTAGTGTTCATTTTGCCTTATTGGACGTTGTTAACTCAAAATACTCCTTCTTCTTGCTCAATACATTTCTTCTTTTTTTTCTTCTCTTGCAAATTTTCTTTATTCTCTATAACAAACATTGAAAACATTTAAAATTATACAATACATTTCTCAAAGCTGGCTCTCCTGAGCCTCACCATCCAAGCCCCTCCAGACGAGGTATTGTTCTTCTCTTATTCCATCACACATACCTTAAGTTTTCCCCCTTGAGCATTTATTAAAACTTTGTATTTGACTGAAAGCTCCTTGAGAATGGCAACAGAATCTTTTTCATCCTTATATTCCCAGGGAGACTACTGTATCCTTGACACAAAGTAGACATTTGAATATTTGAATGAATGGTCAATAACTTACAGTTTACTTAGCCCTTTCACATCCATTTTATGCTCAGTTAAGCTCAGTCATATAGATATTACTACAAACAAGAACACTAAAGCTTAGAAAGATTTAGGATTTTTGCCGAAGGTGGGAAATAGTACAGTCAATATTCCAGCCAGCCTGTCTGGCTATAGAACTTCCTATGCTTTTCATCAAAACACACCACACCTTCTTGGAATTTATGATGGTGAGAATTTATGATTCAGTGGCCTAATACCAAGAGACCTGGGTTCTAACATGGCTTTGCCCCTCTTTTAGGGCATTGATAATTATATGATGTCTTATCTTCTTCACTACAAGCATGAGAACTCTTTGAGGGCCTGAACAGCTGTTTTCTTCACCTCTTTATCCCTAGCACATAGTGCATGATGTGGCACAGAGTAGGTTCTTACTATACAGCTATTGGACTGATTACGTAAATGAGTGAATAAACAAAATTATTCTTGATAATAATAATAGCAACGATAATTGCAGTCTATAAAAATAAATACAAAGCACTTTAGCATCCATTATCTTCTTTTATCCTATCCCCACTGTTCTAGATTTGACAAGGTTGGTTTGTTATCCTTATTTTGGAAGGAGGCAAACTGAGTCTCAGAGAATCTCAGCAAGATGCCAAAATTCATACCTTTGATATAGAACTGGGATGCCAACCCAGATATATCTGACTGCATATAGCATGCCGTTTCATCACTATTAGTCTGTTTCAAAACCAGAGAGATTTTCATCTTTACAGAAGACTCAAAGAAGACCAAAACTTCAATAAGTAGAAAGAATACCAGTATTACTGATAGAATTTCAGGTGATTTGGACTATCAAAGGTGGAGATTCCTTTGGGTGTGGTTTTATATCAGTGCTTCTCAAACATCATGTGTATGCAAATCATTGGGGAATCTTGTTAAAATGCAGATTCTGATTTGGTCAGTCTGCCATGAGCCTCAGAGTGTCTATTTCTGATAAGCTTTCATGTGATGCTGATGCTGCTTGTCCAAGAACCACACTTGGATAGCAAGGCTTTCATAGCAAGGCTTTCTATCACCCATGCCTGGGCCCTCTCTCCTCCTAAGTCTGGGCCCTGTGGGGTGGGCTTGATATTCCCTACTCCACCTCTTGCTCCAATGATAGGATTTAAACCCACATTATTTTTCTGAGTAACCATTTTTTGTTCACAGGGAATTATCACCTAAACCTATAGTCACTCGGGCAGGGATTTGAGCACTGAGGAAAAGGATTTAATCTATTTATTTTGTTCATTGGGATAGATAGACCACACAACGTGCTGCTGACCTACAACTGAAATGTAAAACCTCCCAAAGGGACTGCTTGAAGTTTTGCTTGTTAGATAGATACCTTTGGGGAGCCTTGGTGGGTCCCAGAAGGGATCAGCAGGCGTCCAGAGAGCATCCTTTTTCATTCTGAGAACAAGTAAATCACTGGGAAATCATGAAAAGAGAACTAGGCTGGAAGTCTCTGCCTTACTCTCACTGAGCCACGTTTGACGAGCACTCTAGGTTTGAGCATTTGCAGCTGTAAAATGGGAAGCATTACCTACCTTACAGAATTGTTGTCAAAATTACAGGAATACTATATCCCCTCTATAAGATCACGAACTTCTTAAAGATAGAACCTGTGTTACATTTGACTTCTGCCAACCAGAGCTCTAAATACAATGCTTTCTGTATAGTAGACCACCAGTTACTGAAGGTAACTGAAGGTAAAGAAACTATTTATCTGGAAGGATACTGTAACATGTAAAACATTATTATACTAACATTTTTGTATATTGCTTTAGTATTGCAAAGAAGAACATCAACTTATCTAATCAATTACAAACCTATGCTGTTTTTAACCTTCTATTACGTCTCAAATTTATTCTATCTTTACCATCCCTTCTTAATCAAAGTCATTTCATCGCTCACCTGGGCTAGTCTAATAGCCTCCTAACATCTTCCCTCATCCACTGTATAAAGCCACAATGATGTTTTAAATTTTTTAAGTCTGATAGTGCCACTCCCCTGCTTAAAGGTCTCAGTGCCTTCCCATTATGCTTTGAACAAAGACAGAATTCCTTAACAAAGCCTATAATGCCATTAATGAACTAGCGCTTGCCTGTGTCTAGACTTAGCTTATACCTCTCTCCTCCATGGTTTTCGCACACCAGCCAGTAGCACTGGCCTTCTTTCAGTCCCTTGAATGAAGCATGTGCCTTTTAGGCACAGGAAGGAATGCAGGCTGTTTTCTTTGCCTTAAGTGCACAACCCATTCCCTACTTTAAAAGCCTTTATGTTTTAGCTCAACCATCAACTATCTCCAAGGAAACTGTCCATGACCCCACTGATTCAGCCTGAGTTTTTGTTGTTGTTGTTTTATGTTCTCATACTGCCTGGTACATTAAAAGCACATATCACATAACTAGATATTTTTAAATTATTCACTCAATATCCTTTTCAAGTATGATATGAGCTCCATTTGGGTAGGGTCTTTCATCTATCATGTTCATTACTATAACCACAGCTCTTGGGAAAGTGCTTTGTACATAGAAATATTTATCAAATATTTGCAAAATTGATAACATTAGATTGATTAATTTATATCATTACATTATTATTAATCCTTTTGGTATAGTCAAGTGTACATATTACATTTTTATTTGCGCTTTTCTATTCATCCTCTCCCTTAAATATCTCATAAGTCCAACTTGTAAAATAGTTATTTTTCACTCCATTTTTTGGAAGAAACTGAGGATAACTGAGGTAAAGTGGCTTGATCAAAGCTGCACAGCCAATTTGTGGCAGAATCTAGATTAATTAATGATAAATCCAATGTCCTTTCTACCCTCAGCTGCCTAACCTAGATTGTTGTGAAAGTGACAGGGGAGGGTATGGCCAAGCAGGTTTAGCTTGTCAGAAAGCATGATCCTGTGCTATTGAGTGGTACTCTGATACTGGGCCACTGACCTATATTCTAATTTAAAATGTATATCTTATCATTCAGATCCTAAAATGTAGGAGTAGGAAAGGCCTATAGGGAAATATCTAATTTATTTATTTGATTAAGCCATGTACTATACAATAAAAATTTGTTTTCCATTTCCAGGGAATCTTGCAGTCTTGAATAAGGACAAACCATAGTAGTTGAGGCAAATGTCGGGGGTGATTTATTGCAATAGTCATCTGCTCTTGAGAGGAAGCTCTTGAGAGTGGCGCAGCGTTTCCCAAATTTACCTGAGCATGAGAACCATTTGGGGCAATTATTAAACATAGAAATTCCCAGGCCCCTCCTTAGCAGTTTGGGAGTGAGGTCCAGGAATCTGCATGTTTAGCCAATACCCCAGATCAGGAGGTTGGGTAACAATGAAGTGTGTTAAAATGGACAAACACTAACACCCTGATCTGGGAAAAAGAACATGAACCCTTTGATTGTGGTGAAGTAGTTCAGACTCAAGAGGAAGGACTGACAGTTCTCTGGAGGTATTTGCTGAACCTCATTTAAACTAAAGAGTTACTGTTTTAGAATACCCAAGACTGATTTCCAGCACTGGATCGGCCTTCCTTTGTAGTTAAAGGAAGCAGATTCGTTGCTGGGACTCACATGAGAGATTTAACTGAGTGGTCAAGGACTAAAATCCAAGGTTCCTGAAACCTCCAGTCAAGGCACAGATTTGTAAACATTATTAAAGGTCTTGGTGACATGTCTTATTAAAAAGTCTAAAGATGTGCAACATCAGTAATGGGAGCCTGGCTCAGGCAAAACTCAAAAAATATTCTTTAATATCTACTTGGTTTCAAGTCCTAAACTGAGTATTGGGATTCAAAGAATCTGGAAGGAAACATTAACGAAGGCATACCTCTAATACAGTGGAGGTTGGAGTCACACAGTTATTAATTTGGCCCTTCCCTATTCCATCTTTGTCTCCTCTGAACTATAAGAGCTTCTCAGGACACAATTTAAATACTACTTTCTTAGAAGGTGAATGCAAGTTGGTGAAGGGGAGTTCAGTCCAGGAAGCTGGATATAGGACAAACCAGGTAGAAGAAACACAAGAGTAAAACACATACATATAAGAAATCTTCCTCTCCTGAGGGAAGTAACTGTAGTTCATGTATTTTGAGCATAGTATTTTGGTGGTAGCCAGAGGTGAGGCTAGGGAGGTAAGTAGAATTAAGGATTAAGGTCATGAAAGGTCTTGAATACCATGTTAAGGAGCCTAGACTTTCTCTCTCTTTTTTTTTTTTTTTTCTTTTTTGGTAGATAATGCTGATGGATTACTTTAACCGTAAAAGAAACATGGTCATATTGACAGCTTTTTGTTTTGTTTTGTTTGTTTGTTTTTAATCCAGGAGGTAGCATTGTGGATGGATAACATAGTAACAAAAAGATGTTCTCAAGAGAAGGCCATAAGAGCTCCGTCAGAGGAGCTGGATGCTGATATATGGGAAGGAGGCAGAGTCAGAAACTGGAAAGTGAGAGCTCGGTATTAGCAATGAGAGCTTTCTAGAGTCAAACTAGATGAGGAAACAGTAGGGACAGCAAGTATCATGTTCAAGACAGAATGGTTTGTGGTGGCTTCAGTCAACGTTTATTTCTATTCAGCTAGCAGTGTGAAGGCTCTAACTCTGTGGATATCCTTGAATGTACCGGGAGCTCTGACATGTTTGAGATGAATTAGCAGTGTCCTGAGAGATGGTTGAACCATACATGGATGTTTGGGCAAGAAGTATGACAGTCAAGGGCTAGAGTCTAGCTCCTTATGAGCAAGGCAAAGCCATCATCATTGTGATAAAGGAAAACTTTAGGTGAATTCTTGGAATAAAAATTCCTAATTGGGTTTAGAAAGCCAATTATGGGCACTAGATAACACTTAACTAGGGAAGAACTATGATTTTACAATGCAGTTCAGGAGCTTAGGAGTAGTTGGACCACATGATCAGTATCAATAGTATAGACACGGAGAATGACTGAGACTTCTGGGATGTTAATTAACTTTTCTGAACCTCAGTGGCTCCATCTATAAGATAGGGATGATAATATCTATTTCACAGAGTTGTTGAAAGCATTAAATATGATAATCAATGTGAAAGCTCCTGCCACTGTGAGGTGACACAGTAGGTACTCATTAAATGTTGGTTTCCTTTTTGTGTCTTCTGCTTCAATTCAGAACTTGTCAAACTGCTGGGGTTAACCCAGTTCCTCGTATGGAGGGCTTTGGCTTGGTTAAAGAGGGAAGGAGAAGGCAGAATTTTAGAAATAAAACTATGGAGCTACCTAAAGGGTATGAGGCTAGAATCTTGCTAGACTAGACTGGCAAGAAGCTAATCCGGAAGTCTTGGAATAGCCTTACTGTACTGCATTCAATATGTACACATGAATCTAAGCAGAATAAGCTAAAGCAAAAAAGTTTACTTTCCAGTGTGGATCATGTCATTTGGAGGACACATTTAAGAAATTAAAGTGAAATGCATAATTCTAAAGCTTAAATAAGAGCTCCTCTTTTACATCGCTTTCAACTACAGATTGTACTGAATTGCTTTCCCTGGCATGATAGCTTTTATTGTTGATTTCATGTCAAATTGAAAACTCAGCTATGTGAGGACTCATAGAAAGCAATTAATTTTAACCTAAGATACATCATTCCAATGAATTACAAAGTTACAAAAAGATAAGTGGGACACAACATAAATGGTTTCAAAAGCCCATTTGCTTTCTTGTTTCTATCCTTAGGAAATTCTTAGAAGAGATCCTCACTGGTATATTTTATTCTATGTTTTATATTTCTCTACTCTCTTAAAACTGGACTAGCTAACCATTCTCTCTAACACTCCTTAATTTCTTGCAGTCTTTGCAAATGAATTCCAGTAGATCCAACTTCTCTTTCTCCTTTCTATGGACATACTTTTTCCATCAGTTGAGGTTTCTTTGTTTGTTTTTTGTTTTGTTTTGTTTGTTTTTCTCATTAAGAACACCCTTCTGGTACAACAAAGAGGGACTCCACAGCAAGCAGGCTCTAGTTTTTGACTGAGCCTTCTACTCTTCCATACCTCCCTCTCTTCCTCTGATCGTTCGTTTTCTCTGTCTCTTTAGCTTAATGAACTATTTGGTTAACTCTAGTGTTAAAAGTCACCCAGCTTGTTTTTGCTACAGAATTCCAAGGGCATTCTTCTTCAGGGCATGGTGTCTCCTCAGATGCTTTCTCTGGTCACTGTCTGTATCACTTGTTTCTCCTTAGGCCTAAAGGGATAGACCTGATACTTTGGTTTATTGTCAGTTGTACCACATGCCTGCATCACGTGTCTTCCATGGCCCTAGAACACATAACACAGTGGGTGAGAATATTAGTAGGTCACTGAGTCATGCAGTAGTGAGCTTTATCTCTCTGACTCTTCTAGTCTTTTGTTTCATTACTGCAAAAAGCACATTGACTTTCTTTAACGTGTTCGTATTTTTCTTTTCTTTCTTTGCCATTGTTGCAACTAAGTATGAGTTAGCTGCCTTCCATGGCCATATAATAAAAATTACAATAACTAACATACAGTGTGCTTATTCTATGCCAGGCCATGTGTTTATCTATATTGACTAATGTATGTACACTCTCTTTCTCTCTATTTTTCTCTCTCTATAGATGTAGACAGATATTAATATATAGATATAGAGATATTAACTATATATAACATTATATGTATGCATATATATGTGATCTTATCAGGTAAAACTGTTATAAAAACTCATTTTTTTCATATGAAGAAATTGGAGCTCAGAGAGACTAAATGACTTGCCCAAGGTCCCATAGTTAATAACTAGCAGAACTAGGGCTGAGTCCTACTCCAGAGCCTGGACTCTTAAACATTATATTGTTACATTTGTCTAAGACTCTTTACAAAGCTTGTTTACATATGTCATCTGATCACCACAGCAACCCTATAATTATTCCCATTTTACAGATGAGGAAATAGAGGCTCCAACATGTGAAGAATATACTGTAAAATACATAGCTGGTAAGAAGTTGAACTGGAATATGAGCCAAGGTTACTGATTTTAAATTTAGAAATTTTCCACCAAACAGTTGAAGTTCTAAATTGAAGCGAAGCATCTGGGAATAAATTTGTATCTGATTTAACTTACAGGTATGTTCAGACTTGTATGCATATGTGTGTATGTGTGTATTCACACATATATATGCATATATTTCTTTTTATATTAACACCCATATACATAAGTTATTATATGGATAAATTTTTAACTTTTAATTTAGTAAGTTTATAAGCATAACAAGATGTGATGATTCTTTTGAAAAAAATCATTGTCATTTGTTATGCCCTTAACAAAAACTATGTTCATATAATCAAATTTCACATTATTGGAAAGTTGATTTTTTTTGTGTGTGGTACGTGGGCCTCTCACTGTTGTGGCCTCTCCCGTTGTGGAGCATAGGCTCCGGACGCGCAGGCTCAGCGGCCATGGCTCACGGGCCCAGCCGCTCCGTGGCATGTGGGATCTTCCCGGACCGGGGCACGAACCCGTGCCCCCTGCATCAGCAGGCGGACTCTCAACCACTGTGCCACCAGGGAAGCCCATGAAAGTTGATATTTTTGACATGGATTTTCACATGTCCTCTAAGTCCTTTATCTGAGGAGTACTGGGGGAGTATGGTAGGTAGACACAGGTTTTGGCATCCCGTGACCTGATTTTGAATCTTGATTCTTCTTGTGACATTTAGCAAATTACTTTTCACTTAACTTCTTTCATCAGTATTTTAATCTGCTAAAAATAAGTAGTTTTTCTGACCATAAGGCTTTCTTCCTCTAATTTGCTCTTCAGATAGTTGTCAGAGTGATAGTTCTAAAACACTATCCAGATTATGTCATTGACTTCCCTAAAATCCATCTCCCTCTCTCCCTTGTTTTAAGGATAAAGGTCAAATTCTTTAGCCTGAATCTCAAAGCCCTTTATAACCTATCTTTCTAGTTTTAATCCCTCTCGAATTTCACTCATCCTCCCTATGTTGAGTGGCACCTCCGCCTAAGTTCACCCAGTTATTAACAGGTTCAAGCTTAGAACCCAGATTCTCTAACATTAAGTTCAATACTTTTTCTATTCTCACATCATCTCTAATTAACAAACCTCTTGAAGTAACTTATTATTGAGGTGATTCCATTTACTTACTACAGAGCATGCCTGCTATCTGAATTTTTCTTGTATTTAATAATAAAAAACAATAAATTAATACTTATATTTGTACCACTCTGCCAGGTGCTGCATAATCTGATAGAAGTAAGATACAGTCCTTCTGTTAAGGAGCTCACAATGTAGTAGGAGAGATGAAGACAAACAAAATGGATTCTAATTAAGATAGAGTGTGTCCCTCTCTTCTGACATAATGTAACAGATATCAGAGGAGAGGGACAGAGACAGAGCCATTTGGCTAATGAGGAGATAGGAAAGAGCCCAGAAGTGGAAGTCAGGATGCCTGGATTCTACTTCCAGTCCTGCTGTGAACTTTCTACATGACCTGAGAGAAATCATTTCCCCTCTCTAGGCCTCAAATTCCACATTTAAAAAATTATGGGTTTGAAGTAACATTAAATAATGTATAAGACTCAAGTGAAGTCTAATATTATAATCTTTCTTATAGCTAAAGTAGAGTATTCCTCCAAAATACAAATAAAAACAATCGTTAGTTGAGTGCTTCCTATAAGCCAGTCACTGTTTGAAATACTTTACAGGCACCTAGTCCTCACAATAACTCTATGAAGTAAGTATTATTATTATCATCCTTCTTATACAGTTTAGGAAGGTGAGGTAGAGAGAGGTTAAGTCATAGGTTTGTGATTTGAACCTACACTTTTATGTTTGCAGAACTGATACTTTTCACCATCATTCTTTGTGGCTTCTTACAGATGCTTGCTCATAAAGCAATGGCACTCAAGCTTCAGCTCCACAGAGACCATAGCATTAACTTTGTCATACATCACTTGGTCATATTCGTTTGATCTTGTAAGTTTTAAACAGTGTAAGCACATCTTCAGTGCATACTCATTGTCAGATGTAATGATTCTCTCTCGGAACCAATGCTTATCATCTCTCATTCCAGATAAGGCCAATTCAAAAAAATATTTAAGAAGCCAATGTGCATGTTGTTGATGATTTTTAAAAACTTTACAAACAAGAGTATGGTCCATTTGCTAGTATTTTAGAAGCATGATTATCAGTATAGCCAAACATACCTTATCGAAATAAATAAGTAAACCAATAGTGCAATTTAAATTTTTCTCATGTAGTTCCCACTTAAATTTATGGTTTTTGAAGATAATGTATAGAAACTTAGGGATAATTTATTCACCTTTTATCACTCATTCTGCTTTCCAAGGTGCTTTCATATACATTATGCTTGGATCATAAGGCCTTTATGATTCTTCTTAATAAAGAGATTCTGATTATGTGATGTTATTTTTACTTTGGGGGCCACAAGTCCTCAATAGTGCTGTGAACTAGGGTGGGCATTAATTATACTCCTCATTTGCAGATGAAGAATTTGAGCATCAAAGAGATAAAGTGACCTGTTTCAGGCCACACAACTAGAAAGAGGAAGAACCAGGACCTGAAATCAAGTTTCCCTGATTCCAAAGTCAGCATGCCTTTCACTCTACAATTTTGCCTCCCCTGCATTTTTCACACATGATTCTATTCAAGCCTAGGATAGATCAGGCAAACTAGAATCCTTTTGGCTGTAGGCAGGCCCAGATATCAGCAGGGTTACTGAATCTGAGCTGCATTTGGCAAGATCCAGTGAAAGAGGAGCCAGATCCCCTTGCAGGCAGGGAACACATACACAGGCCCAGGTCAGAACCATGGAGAGTTCCCGGTGAGTGGTTTTTGTTTTTTTAATTATTCTTTGCAGCTTGGGCTTCACCCTCAGGTCTAGGAAAATGCATTGACTGCTTAGATACAGCCTAATCTGTCCTTGCTGTGAGGGACCCTCATTCGTATTTATATACAATTCATTCAAACTGCTTTCTATTTCAGTTTTATTTTGTATGATTATGTGTTTAATGTCTTCCCTGCTACGTACACACTATAGATCATAAATGCTTTGAGGTCAAGGCCACATCTGTTTTTACTCAGTTTTGTATCCCTATGGCTAAGAACAATGCCTGGAATTTGGTAAACAATAAATGTTTGTTAAATAAATGTTGAATGCATACAAATACCAAGTGTTAAGCACATGCTCAACGCTAGGCTGTATTCTGGGTACTCTTACCTTTCTGCTTATTGAACCTCACTGAATGATAATTGCTCAGTGAGATAGTAAAGAAAGACACTATCAAATTTTTTGACCTCATGGCCAAAATTTTTGAGAGAGTTCACATATTTACTGCTTCTATTTCCTCACTTTCCATTCAGTCTTCAACCTACTGCACTCTGGTATCTGCCTTCACCAATCAATTTGGAATTGCTTCTTTAATGAACTTTGAAATATCTTTTATAACCTTATCTCACATGGCCTTCAGCATTTGACATGGTGACTCACTCTTCCTCCCTCTCTCCTCTCTTGTTTTTCTTGGCAACATTCTATCTTGGTTTTCTTCTCACATCTCCATCTATTTCCCATTCTCTTTCTTAGACTTCCTTTCTTTTGAGGACCACCAAGTGTTGGGATTCCCTAGGGTTCCATCCTACTCTCTTCACACAAGCTCCCTGCTCTTCTCATCCACACTCTTCAGTTCCTATTACTTCAAGTACCATCTACAAACTTTACCTGTTGAATCCATCATTTCATTCCTAGATATTGTTAAGAGGTCTAAGCTCACATTTCCAAACATCCACTGGCCAGTGGAAAAGGCAGGAAGGACATTCCTTCAGAGAGTGTGGTGGGAGTAAAAGCAGAGTGATGAGAAAGCTTCTAGCATGTCTGGGGGTGAATAGGAATAATTAGACATTCATTTGCTCTCACTAGTACAGATTATTTTTGCAAAAAGAAAAAATACTAGTGTAAAATAGGTACATAACAAAAATCTTTGAATGTATAAATGAGTGAATGAATGAAGTAGAGGAATTGATGGGTCTAGAAAAACTCTCGAATAGGTACTTTACAAATGTACTTTACTGTTGCAGCAGCTAATAATGGTAATATATGGCATGTCTGACGTTTGCTTTCCCATGTCCCCATTGCCATATACTCATTCAGCCTTCTGTCATCCCTGTTTTAGATTATTTGCTCCTCTCTAATCTGCCTTTCATATAATAGTCAAAATAATCTTTGAAAAAGTAAATTTGCTTGTGTCAGTGTCCTGCTCAAACTCTTCAATTAACCTATGGTTCTATAAGGTAAAGAACTAACTCTTGGTTTTACATTCAAAAGCTGTCCTTTTATGTGCTCTAGTCACATTGGACTACTATCTATCCTTGACTCATTATTTTCATTTTATACATCCTTTCTAGGACTACAGCTACTTAAGAGGGCCTTGCTGTTCTCTTACCCAAGCCCTTTATACATACTGTGTTATCTGTCTGAAATACTTCATTTTAACTTTCCTCCTTTACCCTCCATTATAAAGCATTTGCTACAGTGTATGGCATAAATGTTGTAAGCATTCAACAAATGCAGTGAATGTCATTGTCGTTATTGTCTTTGTTGTCATTGTCATCAGCATCATCCTCATAAGATGTGAGTGATCCTAGCTGCCAGAGGTATCAGGGACTTTCCAGATTAGTTAGTTCAATTTACATTTTATATATTCTCAAATAGATCCAGGAAAGGGAAGAAGTTTGTTCAAACTTATACAGCTTGTGAGAAAGAAACCAAAACCAGAGAGCTAGAACCTAGCTGAACTAACTTTGCCTGCCACCCAAATAGACCTCTTATGGTTTTGAAATTATTTTACCTTCTGACCGATTGATCAACTTTTATACAGGGAAAAGCATGGTCAATCTTAGTTGGGCTCAACTCTTGGCTCTTCTGTTTACTTGATAATATTACTTAACTCATATAGCTGTTAAAATGGACAATGTATATGTAATATATAACACAAACCTTGGCCCAAAGATAGTATACCCCCTTTACCTCAGACTTGATGTGTGTCCTCTCAGACATGTAGGCTAGAGGGATTCTAGGACCCTATAATTATGTTGGTCAAAATAGTGTTTGGTTTTAAAAACTTGCAGGAGGGAAATATCATAGGAAGAAAGTTAAGAGCATATTGTCTTCAGCGTGAGCAGAAACCCAAAATAGATTGCTGCATACGGGTTTCTAGTCGTGCTTGGGAATGCAGCCGACTGTGCACAACATGGCCCTATCCTGGGACTCCGCCAGCTTTGCCCTCCCTGCATGTAGGGCAGGTGCATCTGTGCCCATGGCCCATATTTTGCATCCATAAGAGATTCAAGGCAGGTTTGGATTCAAATAGAGAGGTCTGCAGAGGGGTCTAGGCACCCCTGAACCAGTTTCCTGCATCTTAATACTCAGGAATCCAAACCACTATCTGTAGAAAATTTTACAGAGCTGTTTACCTAGTTCCCGGAGGAAAGTGTCCTCATGGTTCTGCCTGTCTTCTTCCTGACCCTACCTCTGTCTCTCAGACCTGATATTTCCCATTTGAGCTTGAATATATTAGAATGGGATGATCTTCTATTGGGGAATTTAGAATATTTCTCTCCTTCTGCATGGTGGAGAATTGTATCAAAGAAAACTGGAACTGTCATTCACTAAGAGGCAGTGAAGTAGAATTTGTTGATTTTCTATCTTGTTTTCTTATTTAATTTTCATTAACCCTCTGAAGTAAATCTTAATGTCTTTTAACAAATGAAGAAGTTGAGATATAAATAATCAGTGATTTTAGTAACTTAAGCAAGATAATAAAGTTGGGAGCCCCAGAGCAAGATTTTAAATATATGCCTATCTGACTTTAGCTTTACCATGTAATCCCCAATTAGCTGCATTGCCTGTCTTCACTTCTCTTGTGCGTCTTCACTTCCAGGTCTCTGGGTTGTGTTTGTGAACATATTCACAAAGGAGGTAAAAAACATATACTTCCAGTCCCCACTACTCATTTTTTCCCTCCTTTCCCTTCCCCAAAGTATCTCTCTTCCTTGACTCTTGCTTTCAGACGGATTGTGTGACATTGATCACTTAAAGTATCACTGTCTGATTAATGTCTTCCCCCAAATGCTCATTAGTTGCGAGTTGCATAATTTTCTAAAAACGGGAGTTAGATTTCTTTGTTTCATGGTATGCAACAGTGTTAAGAAGTCACAGATGTAGGCTGCAACAAAAAAATTACAGTACTGATTTCATTAGTTTGACAGTTTGGAGGAGTAATTGAAATAAAAAAGACAAAAAGAGAGAGAAGGAGAGAAAGAAAAGGAAATGGAGAAACAGAGAGAGAGAGAGAGAGAGAGGGAGAGAGACAGGAGAGAGAGAGGAAGGAGAGAGAAAAAGACAGAGAAAGGAATGGATTTAGAGTAAGATTTGGTCAGGCCTCTAGCATATGTATATATGCCTGGGACTAGGAATGCGTTTAACTTCTGTGAGCCTTAGTTTCCTCTATCGGCTATAAGGAGACTCCTCTCAACCTTCTCTTCCTCATAGCATTAGTGTGAGATAAATGTAAATGTAAAAATGTTTTACATAGATGTAAAAATATTTTACAGATTGCAAAATGCTTTACAATTGCAGATTTTTACTAACAACCTTTATTCAGCATTTTAAAAATAACACGAGTTATTTTTTTTTCTCTTTCTTACTTTTTCTCAATATTTTGGACCATGAATTGTTATTCCATGGTCCAAAATCTTCTTTACTTGTGCAAGAGTTCTGGGTTCACTGAGGCCTAGGGCAGGAGATGAGGAAGCAACCTCTTAATTGATGATGCCATAACCCTGAAATCAGGGAAATGAGCAGAATCACAAAACTTGGAGCACAGGGTAGACAGCCAGAGTCTGATGAACCAGATATAAGAAGTGTCTAAACAGGGTGTCTGAGCTGGAAATGTGATCCCAGAAATATGGAAGTCTGTAACCCGAGAGCAGGATGAGCCAAATGTAGGCTGGGATAATTTCCTAGTATAGGCCTGGCTACTTGTAACAACATGTTGGTCACGTTTAAAAAAGGACCTGCGTTATTATGGACACACATTATATGGATGTTTTCATTTTGATGTGTTCCATCTGACTATCAAACTGCTCTTCCAGATGGGTCTCATAAATCACTTTCCAGGCAGCAGTGGCCTGTAGGGTTCTTGGAACTGAATTCACACCATTACCAAAGCTATTTGGGCATCCATATTTTTTTCAAAGTTGTCTTCCTTTCTTGTTTTATTAAAGAATGCAACTTTTTGAAAAAAGATATAAATAATCAACCACATTTTTTTTTCTTTGCGAGGGAATTCTACTTTGCTTTGGAGACTTATCATCTCAGAAGTAATGGTCTCTTTCTTACCACATATGAACATGTGTTTGTGTATTAGTCAGGGTTCTCCAGAGAAGCAGAATCAATAGGTGTGTAAATAGGTGTATAGAAAGTGATTTGTTATAAGGAATTGGCTCACACAATTATGGAGGCTGGCAAGTCCAAAATTTGCAGTGTGAGCTGATAGGCTAGAGACCCAGGAAAGCTGATGGGACAGATGAAGTCTGAATGCAGTCTGCTACAGAATTTTCTCTTGGTTGGGAGGCTGGTCTTTTTGTTCTATTTAGATCTTTGACTGATTGAATGAGGCCCACCAACATTATGGAGGGCAATCTGCTTACTCAAAGTTCACTAACATTTAAATTGTTAATATCATCCAAAAATATCCTTGAAATTGATGCATAAAATTAACTATCACAGTATGTAAAAAGAAAAGATCATGTAATATGGTCCTTATATACATATTATACACTTGCATTACATTGAATATATATATATATATATTTAAGTTTTATTTTATTTTTATTTGTTTTATTTTATATAGAGCAATTTTAATTTTATTTGTTTTGAGGAAACTTTTTAAAAATAACCATTATTAAAGGCACATGAAAGTTTGCAATACTAAATCATGTCACAACAGAACTGATTCATTCTTTTTTCCAGCTTTATTGAGATATAATTGACATATAACATTGTGTAAGTTTAATGTATACACCTGTGTTGATTTGCTACACTTATATATTGCAAAATGATAACCATCATAGTGTTAGCTAAACCTCTATCATGTTTCATAATTACCACTTCTTTTTGTGGTGAAAGAATTTAAGATCTACTCTCTTAACAACTTTCAAATATATAATACATTATTGTTAGCTATACTTATTTATTATTCTTATTAATTATATTATTTTATTAATTAATCAGTTAATTAAACAAATGGTGGTAGACTTTGGAAATGCAAATATAACCAAGATATACTGCATTGTTACCCTCATGGTTCTTACAGTCTAATGGTGCTTACAAAAACATAAACAGGTAATTAGGTACTTTATAGCAAGTACTATGACAGAAAAATTATGGGGATTTGTTAGTCGGCTTGGGCTGCTATAACAAAATACCACAGACTGAGTGGCTTAAACAACAGAAATATATATATATATATATATTTTTTTGTTTGTTTGTTTGTTTGTTTTTTGACTATAGTTGCTTTACAATGTTGTGTTAGTTTCTGCTGTACAGCAAAGTGAATCAGTTATACTTATACATATATCCCCACCTTTTAGGATTTCCTTCCCATTTAGGTCACCACAGAGCACTGAGTAGAGTTCCCTGGGCTATACAGTAGGTTCTCATTAGTTATCTGTTTTATACATAGTAGTGTATATATGTCATTCCCAATCTCTCAACCCCCCTTACCCCCTTGGTGTCCATATGTTTGTTCTCTACATCTGTGTCTCTATTTCTGTTTTGCAAGTAGGTTCTTCGGCACCATTTTTCTAGATTCCACATATATGCGTTAATATACGATATTTGTTTTTCTCTTTCTGGCTTACTTCACTCTGTATGACAGTCTCTAGGTCCATCCACATCTCTGCAAAAACAAAGAACCCAATCAAAAAATAAATGGAAGACCTAAATAGACATTTTTCCAAAGAAGACATACAGATGGCCAGGAGGCACGTGAGAAGATGCTCAGCATCACTAATTATTAGAGAAATGCAAATCAAAACTATGACGAGGTATCACCTCACACCAGTCAGAATGGCCATCGTCAAAAAATCTACAAACAATAAATGCTGGAGAGGGTGTGGAGAAAAGGGAACCCTCTTAACACTGTTGGTGGGAATGTAAATTGATACAGCCACTATGGAGAACAGTATGGAGGTTCCTTAAAAAACTAAAAATAGAACTACCATATGACCCAGCAATCCCACTCCTGGGAATATACCCAAAGAAGCCATAGTTCCAAAGGATACAAGCACCTCAGTGTTCAGTGCAGCACTATTTACAATAGCCAGGTCATGGAAGAAACCTAAATGTCCATCAACAGAGGAAGGATAAAGAAGATGTGGTACATATATACAGTGGAATATTACTCAGCCATAAGAAGGAACGAAACTGTGCCATTTTCAGAGACGTGGATGGGCTATGTTCTAATGGCAATGGGAAATCTTTGAAGAGTTTTACTTCAGAGAGTGTTATGATCAAGTTTTTGTTTTTAGAAGTAGAACTTTGTCTGCAGTATGGAAATGGATTGGATGGGGAGATATCTAAGGCTGGGGGGTTTATTAGGAGGCTCTTAAAAGTAACCATGGCAGGGCTTCCCTGGTGGCGCAGTGGTTGAGAGTCTGCCTGCTGATGCAGGGGACACGGGTTCGTGCCCCGGTCCGGGAAGATCCCACATGCCGCGGAGCGGCTGGGCCCATGAGCCATGGCCACTGAGCCTGCGCGTCCGGAGCTAGGCTCCACCACGGGAGAGGCCACAACAGTGAGAG
Organism: Monodon monoceros; assembly: GCF_005190385.1. Taxonomy (NCBI): domain Eukaryota; kingdom Metazoa; phylum Chordata; class Mammalia; order Artiodactyla; family Monodontidae; genus Monodon; species Monodon monoceros. The sequence goes on from NW_021703774.1 coordinate 140,358,396, forward strand.
GCCCACGTACCGCAAAAAAAAAAAAAAACCTCTTCTTCCTCATTTGTCCCTTTCCACTGTGCCACCAGGGAAGCACAAAGAGGTTTTTTTATTTGGGAGCATTTTGGACATATCGCATTAAAAGTATCCAAGGCAACCATGGAGTATTGTCCACAAGGCAACTGAATATACTGCCTGAAACTCAGAGGAAGTATCTGCTTTGGAGATTTATATTTACAAGTATTCAACATATTCATGGTAATTGAAACATAGGTGTTTTTGCCACCACCTAGAAAGAGATTAGAGTCAAGGACCAAATTATAAGAAACTGCTACATTTAAGGAACACACAGAGTAAGAGGAGACCACAGTAGAGACTGAAAAAGAGCAACTGTATGAGGAAGAAGAAACCTAGGAAGTCAAGGGAAGAGGAAATAAACATCAGTGTTATATGCTGCTGGGAGATCAAGCAAAATTAAACACTTGTACAAATCCCATGAGTTAGCAAAAGAAGGTCTTTAGTGTTCTTCAGAAAAGCAGTTTAAGGGGAGTTGTTGTTTGAGACCAAGCCATAATGTAATGAATGGAAGAATAAGTGGGAACTAAGGAAGTAAAGATCGTGAACACATTCTTTAAGAACTTAACTTATCCTCTGTTTAGAAATAATCTGGAAGTCATCACTGATTGCTCTTTTTGTAATCCTACCCTCCATATCCAATCCATCAGTAAGTCAACTGGATCTATCCTCAAAACATATCCTACTTCATCTATTTCTTTCCTTCTTCACTACTACACCCTAATCAAAACCACTGTAATTGTTTACTTGGATTATGGCAATAACTCCCATCTCATCTGCCTACTTTTAGAGTAATCTACTGAAAACATAAATCAGATCCTGTCACTCCCCTGCTTAAAACCCTTTAATGGTTTGCAGTTGTACTCATAATAAATTCCAAACGTCATACTCTGGCTTACACATCTAAGCTTCTGCTTATTCCTCCAACCTCATTTTATACCACTCTGTTCATGCCCACTATGCTCTAGCCACACATATATTTATTCCTCAAATAATGTGTGTTTGTCTCTACTTTAGCTTTTTGTACCAGCTCTTCTCAGTGCCTGGGATACTCTTTCCCTAGAACTTTACTTATCTAGTTCCGTTATTCAAATTTTACCTTAAAAGTCACCTCTTAAGTGATGAGTTTCAACCACACAATCTAACTACCTAGTACTTTCTACTCTTATTTTACTTATCTGCATAGTATCTGTAACTCTTGTATTCCCTTCAACAGAGAATTCCATGAGAACAGGATCCTTCGTAGTCTCTTCATTTTATCCCTGCACTTACCTCAATTTTTGGCACAAGTAAGCGTTTGAATAAATTTATTAGATACATGTGTGAATAGATGGATGAATGGAGTTTTTAAGGAGGTTGGGAGAGGTAGTGTGCTGACTAGAGAAATATGGGGAGTCAAGGAAGGCTAATTTTTCAATTGGAGAGACATTAGCAAATTTATATATTGATAGTAAAGGGAGAGGTTGAAGTAAAATAAAGACACAAGAGACTAATGTGACTGGCATTGTTCATTTTTGACCAATTTGTCACCTTAACCAACTTGCTTTTGACCTAAGTACTCTTGACCTAATTTCGTGTTAACAATTTTACCTATGTGTTGTTGAAAGCTGGGTAGTTGCATTATCATGAGTTGTTTTGTAATTAGAGAAGGCCCTGACACAGTAAAGAAGGGTCTTTCAAGTAACCAGAGGTCCGACTTCCGTGGGTATCTGGCCTCTAATGGTCTGAGGAGGGCAATGATTGGAGAGAGCATCTGCCTCTCCCACACCACATAAAGATACATGCATACCCATTTCCACTGTTTTTATCCTCTGGCCTACTGTGGTGTCTTGGGCAGATGGAAGACAACTAGCCCCAAGAAAGACCCATTTCTCAGTGGGGTGCAAACTTTGACAGCAGCTATTGCATATGGAGCACCTCCTCTCAAGAGACCTAGAGCATGCCTGTGTTTACTCATTCTCTCATTCATTCAACAACTATTTATTGAAGCCCTATCTTGCGTCAGTAGCTGCACAGAAAGAGGAAACGGCTGGGACTTCCTTCTCTAAGAAGTAAACTCAAATGTTTAGTTTGCTAACAGTGGAGAGATGGAGAAAGAGAGCAGGAAATGATTTATATGAAAGAATTTGAAATTTTGCAATATAGTGTTATATTCTGCTTTTTTTCACACAATATGTACCTTGAGCATTTTTACGCTTAAATATTCTCAGAGTACATAATACTCAAACATATGAGTGCATCACTTTTTATTTAACATGTTGAGTGTAGTTTTTTTTTTTCATTTTTTTGCCATTAAAAATAATGCTGCACAATTTTCACTCTAATTCCCGTGTTTAGAAGAATCTTCTTCTTTTTAGAGTGGCTATCTATGGCGCATTCAGATTATTTTACTTCTCCCACTACTTATCAAATATACACACATGCACATTCATACACACTGAACCCCTACCTTAGTTTCTTTATTTTCTGGTACTTGGAGGTACAGTGTATATTACATGGAAAAGCACATAATTTCCTGTTTGCATGGTTCTCTGTTTTTGGTATCTGACCTTTGCCTTAGGAAGTGTGGTGAAAACACATTCCATGATGTTTTGGGCTGCCAATAGACCTCTCCTATCTTCTTTCCGTATTACTTTCTGAGAGTTAAGTCTCTGAAAGATAGAGGAGGATAAGTGAAGATTATGATGGGAGGACCATATTCCATCAAAAAGTTGTTCTAGTGCAGCAGAACAGCTGTCTAGTTCTCTGGTCAATGGATAATTTGGTTAATGTAGACTCTGGATCTCCAAGTCTGGATCAGATGGATGAGAACACAGTGTCTTCCTACTTTCTTCCAGTCAAAGGGGTGCGGAGGATGCTCTGTTTCATGAGATTATGTTTTAGGGAGGGGCACCGATACATACGTTAGATAGATAGATAGATAAATAAAAAGAAAGGCAGACATTATCTATCTAATAATAATTTAGTATAATTTTAACATCACTTCCAAGATATGTTCCATGCTCCTTCTTTTGTCTGCTCATTTCTTCCTTCTTCCTCCTTTCTTCACTCCCATTCTCCTTGTACTTCTCTCAATTTCATTCAGGCATTCTGTTGTTCTTTCAATAGTTACTGAATACCTAACATGTTCCAGGTGTTAAGCCAATTATTAGGAATATGATTATTAAAATAAAGGCCAGTTTTTTCTTCAAGATGATATCTATATCTAAACAATTGCATCACAATATATAAGTGCCCTGACTGGGTAGCCCAGGGTATCATGGGAGCGTGTTAAAGGCCACACTTAACCCAGAACTGGGCACATAATAAGTGCTTAATTCATATGAATGCATATATCAGTGCAAAGAAATGAAAACAAATGTCTTTTTTTCCCCACAGGAGTTGATTTAGGATTATGCCAAACAGAACTTCTGTAATAGCAAATGTGTCTCTATTGTGGCTTGGCATACAGGGTTAGTTGTGTCTGACATTTTTTTTCTTCTTGTGTCACTCTAGAACAGGGGCCCTATTTGAAAAAACAGGAAAGATTGATGGTTTGGCTTAATTTTTCTTTTAGTATTTGGGAAGTTTCATTCTTTTTGAAGCAAAGCATTAGGCAGAGATACCAGAATGACAATAAATACCTGATTTTCTGTACTGTGCATTGAGGATCATCTGGGGATTGAAAAGCAGAGTTTGCAGATATAAACAAAGCTGCTCATGGACTCAGCCCATCCTCCCTGCAGAGGCGAACTTATTGCTGAAAAAAAATGCAATACCTAGTGAATTTTAAGCAATGCTGGAGCAGAGAGAAGGTTAGGCTGACACATAGTAAATTCCTTGCACCAAATATATCTTTGCCATGGAAATTCTCAATTTAAGAAACTTTTAATACGTTTTCAGCTTTTTTTCTTTTTCTTTTCTTTTCTTTCTTTTTTCCTTTTTTTGAGAGGCAAGGTGGGTGTTTGCAACTTATTAAAATGTTAAAATATCAACCACTCTGACGTGCCTGGAATGTGAAACAACAGTGAGGAGGTAGGAACAAGCTGACCTGGTGTTCCTGTATTTCTTAAAGAAGCTGCCCACTTTTAAAAAACGATTTTGGCCCAGTGGGTAAAGCAGGACTGTTGAATATAAATTTCAGATCGATCTTCTGCCTCTGACAGTTACTGCATGAGCTCCAATCACATTAGCGACTCTTCAGCTTGAGCCAGAATTTACAGCATAAATTCAACATTTTTCAAATCTTAATCAACCCAGAGGTCATTCTCCTCAAAGTGCAGTTTTGCTACTGCCACTAGAAAATCAATGGAGAAGGGTTGATACTTTCCTGCTGCCACAGCACCAGAAACAAAATGAAATGCTCCAGAAAGGTCTGCTCCATTTTCAGTTGTAGCTCTTAGATAAGTTTTTTGTTTTAATGCCAGTGGCACTTTTGATCCTCAATGTCTAGGTCCTACCCAGGGGAAATAGTCCAGTCAACAGTAGCAAAATCAGATTTAAAAAAAGGGAGAAACTTTGGTCTTATTCCTCTTTATCTTGAAAAATCTACTATTTTCACTGTCTATGGAATAAAGCCCCACTTCTTTGGCTTGGCAGTTAGAGCCCTTCACATAACACCTAGTCAGCTTAGCACGTTGCCTGGCACAGAGGAGTGTTCAACAAATATTTTTTGAATAGTTGAATAGTGAATTTGACCTTGGTGCATCCACAAGAAACTTCTCCCTATATAACAATGCATCCTCAAGCCTTCAGGTCTTCATTCACACAAAGCTCTATGCACTTCATGACCTTTTAATTCTGTATCAAAATATTTTTGTTCCTTTGAGACCTGGCTCAGAGGTCACCTCTGTGAACCTTCTCTGTCCCTGCCCCAAGTCAAACCGGGATACTAGTTTCTTCCTCTGTGATCCCACTGCACAGTTCCATACCTGTGTAATAGCCCTTGATAGTGTTTTCAAAATAGGTATGGGTGGATGTGACTCTCTGATTGAATGTGAATTCTATCAGAGGTAAGACCTTGTCTCGCTCATCTAGCATTGAGGGTGTCAAAACATATCAGTTGAACTAAATCAACATTCTCTGTAATCTAAATTTTTTGAGATATAAAAGCACAAGACTGGGAATGAGAAGAGATTTTTTTCACCCAAGTGTGCAATCTTGGTCTAGCTCCTCTGGACCTCAATTTCATAATTGGGTGACACAATTAGCCTAATTGTTCAATAAAATTCAGTCTTACTTTAGCATTATTATTACTGTTGTTAATTGTTGTTATTGTTGTATTTGTTATTTTACTCTTGCTATTAATACTACTAGTAGTACCACTACTATTACTTTAACAACTATTACTACTTCAGTTAACTGTGCCAGTTCCATTCATTGAGTTACTACTGTGTGTCAGGCTCTGTAATAAGAAATTAACTTACATTATTGCATTTAATCTTGAAAACAACCACATGAGTTAGATATTATTAGCTTCATTTCACAGAGATGAGAATGGATGCTCACAGACTAAGAAACTTGTCTGAAGTCACACAGCTAGAATGTGTCAGATCTAGAGTTTAAACCCAGTATTTTGATTTCCAGTTCCTTAAAAGATGAACTTTTTATTTGTTATACCAATTACTTTGAACCCAAGAAAAGTATGTATTTTACTAGAAATATATAATTAGTTTATAATTTTAAAATAATATATCCTCATGAAAGATGGACTCTTCCAAAGTAAACAAAGAGCAGTAAATCACTCATAATTCTACTACCCAGAGAGATCCCATATTAACATGCCTGTGAATTTCCTTCACATATTTTCTTTACATATGTGTATGTATGTGTGTATACACAGTTGGCAACTACATATTAGTTGAGATGTAAAATTGACATGGTGACAAAGCTAGTATGTGGAGGCTTTAACTCATTTGCCATTGCCTGGCCTGAGCTTCATGTACATTAGTATTAGTAGTTCAGCTATTCAGGAACTGCTCCTGCCAAAGATACGTTTGAGGCGTTGGACTTTGACTCGTATCAGCAATTTGTCTCCTCCAAGTGTCAGAGTGAGGTAACTTTAACTCAATGGAGATATTCCATTCCTTGAAGGATGGCATAAAAATCATTGAGAGAAGAAATTAATTTCAGGAGCTGACTGATTTTCCCTATTGGGGGAAAAACGCCACTCCTAGAACTTGGTGAAAGCCCAATCCTTGAAAAAGATCCAGATTTTGAGATTAACTAGATTACAGTCCAGTATCTATTAATTCTTTACTCTGGAGCCTGAGACACATATTATTTTAGAAACTATAGAGTCTAAGAAGAAACCTGAGTCTGAAAAGATTGAAGTCATTTGTTGTAATTCACATGCCTAAGAGAGAATGGGACTAAAACTTAATAGGACAGAGGAGTAAGCATTATTGTTGATTTAGTATCTACTTTGGCCACACACTGTATTAGGTCCTTGCTATACATTTTGTTGCTTTACACTCCCATTGACTCTCTGAGATGAAGGTGTTATCTCCTTTATAGATATGAGAAAACTGTGATAAAATGATCTGCTCAGGTTGCAAACATCTAGTAAGTGGCAGTGCCAGGATTCGAATCTCTGTCTATTTGACTCCAAAGTCTGTATTTTTTAGCAATACCACACTTCTGAGGCTTTCTGACTCTCAGAACAGAGCTCTTGCTAATAGAATCCTTTGCTATCATTTCTTAGACTAGCTGTTGTGCCAGTCAGGGTACCATGTGAGGAGCAGACTCATTTATGAGTGTGAAGGGAATAGGAGTTCATTAAAGAAATTAGACATTGCGTAACTGTGGGAGGATCCGGGAAGTGACCAGGAAGTTGGAAGATCAGAGAAGGATCACCAGTCCATTAATCTAAGAAGCAAAGCGTCAAAATGAGACAGCACAGTAGGTAATCATGAAGAGATATTTGGAAACTGTGGCCTCTGTAACTACTGATTCTGTGGGTCTGCACCTGAAAATCTGGTGTTGGGTCTCAGTTCTCCAGTCAGCAGAGATAAGGGAAGGAGCTGAAATTAGAGCCGCCGGGGAGGGGAAGGACTAGCTGGAACCCCCAAGGTATCTCTGTGTCTGATGCCAAAGTAAAGATCTGCAGAGACAAATGGCTGTTACTTTATTTTCACCTTGTAAATCACGTGCAAGTTCCTCTGTTAACCAACTTTAACCCATAACCATACAGGAAAAGTCATTCTGAGAAACATAGTTCCCTGCTTAGCTATATCTTCCACAGCTGCCATTTGGACAGTTCTGGAACGTATTATGCTCCAGAGGAAAGGATGTCGAACCAGCTATCCCCAAGCCAAATGTCTAGAGCAGCACTGTTTAATAGGACTTGCTGCAATGATGGGAATGTTCTGTATCTGTGATGTACCTCATGCCTCTTTATTTTCCACTCTCTATGAATTCCTTTAAGGGTAGAGACTGTTATATTCCTAAGGGTTAAGTAAAGGATCTAGCATATGCCTGTGGAATAAATGAATGGTCACAGTCACTGTCATAGGCAATAAGCTGTCAAGGTAGTTGCTAGTAGAACAAAAGGCAGAACAGAAAGGCAGCATTATAGAATAATACCATTTTAGGGTTGGGATGGGCAGCTTAGAGGCTATGGTAGAAAGGATATAGGCTTTGGAGTTCTAATCCTAGTTCTGCTACCAAGCTCTGCTTGGTTATGTATCTCGGGCAAGTTATTGGACCTTTCTAAGCTTCATTTTCCTTATCTGTAAGAAAGGAAAGGATATACCTATTTCAGAGTTGTGAGAAGTAATGAAAGTATGTAAAGCACCTGGCACAGGGCCTGGCAGATATAATTTTCAATACATATAGTTTCTTTCTTAGAGATTTTTTAGTATGTCTCCCTCATTATTAGTGAACCACCATTTTTAGGATGCATTGCAAATAAAATGTTATTCTGACTATAACTGGTCATTCTCTAGTGCCAAGATCACAGGGCCATTTGAGACCTTCATTTAAAGAAGATTTTATAGATTTAACAGCATATTGGACAGATCCTCTGGGACCTCAGAGCCTTTCTGAGAATTACAAGGTTAAATGGTAATCGAATTATTTTTGCTGCATCAACATAGCTGTCCATGGTGACAGTTGCTACTCTGTGTGTGCCTCTGACCACTTCCATCTGTAGAATCATCATTTTGTTTCATTTCACAAACCATTTAGAAATGAATTGGATTTACCAGAGCACAGGGCTGAAAATATATTTAACTGGATCCATAGAAACAGACTTCAGAAGAATAGCCTGGCATGGAATTTTGTTGGTTATTCAGGGGACGACCCTCTTTCTTCTTGCCCAGTCTGCTGCCTGCACTTCTACAATTATCAGAATCCTCAATTGGATTATACTTTTATGTAAGTCAAGCTAGTGAAGTATTAAAAAATACATAATTCATTTTTACCCAGAAATTTTAGCCGTGACTTCTACTGTAGTAACTAATCTGATTTCCTGGCCATATGAAACCTTAAAAGGGTCTTCCAAGGGCATGGAACCACCGAGTTTCTCCTTTTCCCTCACTGTTTGTCAGTTCTATATACAGGAGCTCAGATTTCCTCTCAAGTCAGGATGTTTGTGGTGACATTTATAAATAAGTCCAACTTTAAATATTTTACTGAGCTCTCAGCAATATTGGTAATAAGTAGTGTCAGGAAACCAGCTTAGCTCAAGGCATGAGAAAGGGCTTAAGAGAACAGACAGTATTTGACTAGAAATCAAGAAACTGGAATTTGAATTCTAGCTCCACTATTTACCTGCTGAATTACTTGACTTCCTTAGCTTCCTCATCTGTAAAATAAGAATAATAGAATTTATTTTCAGGATTGTGGTGGGTCTGAAATGAGGTAATATGCAACTAGGTAGATTTGGGGCCTATTTCCTCTTTTCCTTTGTTAACTCCCTGTTTGCCCTCAGTCGAATCACACATACTTTTGGAGCCTCTAGCCCCCACTTACACATAAAAACTTTCAAAAGATGGGGAATTCCCTGGTGGCACAGTGGTTAAGAATCTGCCTGCCAATGCAGGAGACACGGGTTCGGGCCCTGGTCCTGGAAGATCCCACATGCCACGGAGCAACTAAGCCCATGAGTCACAACTACTGAGCCCGAGTGCCACAACTACTGAAGCCCATGCACCTAGAGCCTGTGCTCCACAACAAGAAAAGCCACCGCACACCACAATGAAGGGTAGCCCTTGGTCACCGCAACTAGAGAAAGCCCGTGCACAGCAACGAAGACCCAACACAACCAAAAATAAATAAATAAATAAATTTATTAAAAAAAAAAAAAAAGATGGCAGATAATCTCTAAATTCTCTCTGGGCTAAGAAGTCTGTGATAATCATTCTCTCTTCATTCTTAGCTGAGGAAAGAAGCTAATAGCACTACAAATCTCTTCCTACAAGAGGTTCTAGATGTCTCTAAGTTGGGCCTTCAACCAATTCCAGTGCCCTTGTTTTAACTTCTAAGTCATCTCTTCTTTCCTAATATTTTTTCACATTTAAACTATGATCTCATTGTTTTCTTCCACTAAGCATTTTTTTAAATAACATGATTTAATCTCAAATGATCTTTCTGAAACATTTGATGTATTCCTATTCCGTGTCCAAGAAACCTGTATCTCAATTCTTAGAGGAACCTCAGCTATCATTCTATATAACTTTCTCATTCCCTAGCCATAATCCCTTCTGCATTTCTGCTGACAGAGGTCGTTCAACTTCTGTTTGAATGCTTCTAGTGATGGGACATTCACTGGTGGGGCACTGTATCTTTGCACCATTCCTTGTTACTTGTACCGGATTACTCCACAGAGCTTGAAGTTTGGTGGTACAATTTATAGCAAGGGACCATTACTACTTCAGATATTATGTACTAGCAAATGACCCACAAACCTGCTGATGTGTGGAAATGTTTTGACATTCACTTATCCTGACTCATACTTATGGGCTATTGTAACATATTTAATCAAGAATTAAGATCCACTTTTGTCTGCAGGATCTATTACTTACCTTATTACTTAAGGTCTTGGACAAGACTGTTCACATCCCTACTCCTCATCTGTAAAATGGGTATAAGAATAATCATTCTGCCTTCCTCCAGATTTTTGAAAGCATGAACTTAAGGTAACATAACTAATAGGCTTTATAAAGTACTATAGCAGGGGTCAGCAAACTATGGCCTATGGATTGGCAGCCTGTTTTTGTAAATAAAATTTTATGGTAACATAGCCATGCCCATTCATTATTATGTCTTTGGCTGCTTTCATACTACTTTGTCCAAGTTAAATATTTGCAACAGAAATGGTGTGGCCTACAGGCCTAAAATATTTACTATTTAGCCCTTTATGAAAAAGTTTGCTGACATCTGTGCTATACAAATAAGTGTTTATTATTAGAATTACTAGAAGGATTATTTTAGGAAAAGGAATAAGATGATAATATTGAAGTATATTAATAGAAAGACATCTAGTAAACTCACTGGCAAACATTAACTGAGCACCTGACAATGTCAAGCACTGTCTTATGTATTTTACCTGCATTTTCTTGCTTAATCTTGACAACAACACTATGTGTTTGTTATCTTATTACATCCATGTTACAAGTGGACTGACTCTCAATAACTTAACCAAGGATACACTGGCAGAGAGACAAGATTTAAATTTAGATATCTATTCCAATATCTGTGTTCTTTTTGTAATGCCACCTAGCCTCTCATAGTTATGAGAGTCATAACTTTAAGTATTGTAATTCTTATCTGTTAGAGCCTTATGGAAAGCATTAAGGATCTGAAAAGTTGTAAATGATCATGTTAATAATGGATACAAAATCTAGCATGCATTGTAAATACATTACAATTAGAAAGGAGTTCAAATATATCAGTAGGATTAGTGCTTTGAAAACATATAGAAGCAGATAATAGCAAAAACTAACAGACTGATGAAGATTGAATAGTAAGGATTACTGAATCTTTGAATGTTTTGACATCACCACCACAATTTTGTCAGCACACACCAACCTTTTTCAGTTTAGGTATCTATTAGTTCAGTACTTAAAATCTCAATGGAGTCACACATGGTGAAAAGATAGGATGAAAGGAGTCTGTAAGCTGACAGGTTGATTGTTCCTCCAGTCTATGGTTTTTGAAATCTGAAAATCTTCTAGCATTAACTGTAAAATAGTCGAAATGTTAATAGAGTAGGTTGGGCTACTTCATTAAGTGAGGCATAAAGGAAATCATTAAGAGCTTCTTTTAGAAAGAGCATGAAGGTTATCAGCTAAGAAAAAAAAAAAAAAGAAAAGAAAAAGGTAACAGAACATATATTCCTCTCTTCGCATGAAATGCTAATATCACACTTGTCATCCATGTATAATCCATGTATAATATAGAATTTACATTAAAAGAAAACTTAAAGATCCTTCTATTTAACCCCCTTAATTTAGAGATTAAAAAAACTGAGGTTCAGAAAAGTTTAGTTGTTTGCCTAAGGTCAGACAGCTAATATTTGTCAGAAATGGAACTGAAAAACTGATTTTTTTCTCATTCATTTATTAGTACATTCATTCATTCATTTAAAAAATTTAATTCCGTCATTCATCTAACATTTATTGAGTCCTTGCTGTACAATATCCACAATATTAGATGTCATAATATGTGTGTTGTTTCATTTAATTCTCATGAGGTAGGTATTATTACCTTCATTTTATAGCTGATAAAACAGATTAAGAGAGATTAAAAACGTTGCTCAAGGTCTCACAGCTTAGACATGAATTAACTAGCTAAAGAGAATATGGAACCAATTTGAAGCTTCCTTATACAATTCCAAAGTCAGGCATAATAGGGAATCCTGTACTGTTGGTGGGAATGTAAATCGGTGCAGCCACTATGGAGAAGAGTATGGAGGTTCCTTAAAAAACTAAAAATAGGGTTACCATATGATCCAGTAATCTCACTTCTGGGCAGATATCCGGCAAAGACCAAAGACAGGCAAAACAGAGCTAAGCAAGCCTCTCTTCCAACTCTGAAATGATAATTGACTCGGTCAGACTTTCAACCTGAGTTGGTAGAGAACTTACTATTTGAAGTCACTAGCCAGAGCCTGAAGAGATGATATTCTGAATTATCAAGTGAAAAGAGATGTATGTTTTATTTTACTTTACATCTTATTTTCCAAAAATAAATTTTAAAAAACTAATCAATTAAAAAAAAACTTAAACACTAATCCAGCTGAAACACAATTAATTCCATTTTTGCCTGTTTCCTTCCAATATTCTCTTTATATATACATATTTTAAATGGCTGCAGTCATAGAATTGCAAGATTATATATTGCTTTTTATTAGTTAACATCAGAATATCATATAATCTTCCCATGTCAACTCATATTCCATTCCAGGCATAATCTTTGCAATTACAGTTTTAATAATCAGACTATTCAATTGCATAATCATACCATAATTTACCTTATTCTCTTTGTCAAACATTTATTTTTTAAACATAGTTAGTGAACATAGTTTAGCATTTAGGGTTATTTAGTGTTTTTTAGCTTCTGTTTTGTCATTTATTTAAGAAATAATGTGGGAAATAGTTTAAGACCATTGAGTTGAAGTGTGAATATCATTTTTGCTCTTATATACTTCTGTATTAATATCAAAAGCGTTTGTAGAAATTTACAGTGCCTACATGAGTAAAAAAGGAGTCAGTTTATCATGTTGGGGTCTATTATGTTTTTGGCAGATTTTGCTAATGTAGTAAATGACTAGATGCTTTAGATACCTGGCATATATGTAACAAAGTGATGTTTTGTAATCTAAATGCAAAGATTTGACTATCATTTTTGCCTCAATAGAGCATTACCCCCCGTTTGGGTTAGCATATTAATCGCAAAGCTTAGGGCACAGAATATCAAAAATTTTAGATGCCCAGCTGTGAGTGATGATGACAAAAAGAAAGCAATTTCAAACCTAAGATTTTCTGCAATATTTATGTCTTCTCTTAGTTTCTTTCATATTAAGACTAAAAATAATTTCACTTAGAAAATTGTGCAAAGAATATAAAGAAGTTTGATTAAAGACTCCTTCAAATGTTGATATATCTTTTTAATATGTAACCTTCTTTAATATTGTAACCAATAATTAAAATAAATCTACATCAAGAAAACAATAAAGAAGCTAACTATGAAAATTCTCATTAAATACAGTTTTAATGCATTCATTTTATTTCATTTATGACTTTTATATAGGCATGTATTTTGGAATAAATAATAGGAACCCTTTTTGATATATCTTAGAGAGTTTGGAACTTCTTTGGGATGAAAAATATTTTAGTAATTCTTTCAATAAATCTGCGTTACTTAATGTCTTTTTTTCTTTTTATTGTGGTAAGAATCACACTGTGTAAAATTTACCATCTTCACCAATTTTAAATATATAGTACAGTAGTGTTAACTATATGCACATTTTTGTGCAACAGCCCTCTAGAACTTTTTCATTTTACAAAAAACTAAAGCTTTATATCCATTGATCAAAAACTTCCCTTTCCCACTTCCTCACCCCTGAGAACAAACATTCTACTTACTGTCTCTAAGAGTTCGACTACTTTGGATACCTCATACAAGTAGAATTATGCAGTGTATGTCTTTCTGTGACTGGCTTATTTTACTTAGCATAATAATCTCAAGTTTCATCCATTTGTACCATATGACAGGATTCTCTTTATTTTTAAGACTGAATAATATTCCATTGTGTGTATACACCACATTTTCTTTATCCATTCATCTGTCAATGGACATTTAGGTCACTTCCCCCTCTTGGCTCTTGTGAATAATGCTGCAGTGAACATGGGTGTGCAAATATCTTTTCAAGATCCCATTTTCAATTCTATTGGTTATGTACCCAGAATTGAGATTGTTGTATTATATAGTAACTCTATTTTTAATTTTTTGAGCAACCTCCATACTGTTTTCCATAGAGGCTGCACCATTTTATATTCCCACCAACAGTGCACAAGGGTTCCAATTTCTCCATGTCCTCTTCAACACCTGCTGTTTTCTTTCTTTCCTTTTTTTTTTAAATGATAGTAGCCATTCTGATGTGTGTGAGGTAATATCTCATTGTGGTTTTGATTTGCATTTCCCTGATAATTAGTGAAATTGAGGATCTTTAATATGCTTATTGGCCATTTATATATCTTCTTGGGAGAAATGTTTAAGTTCTTTGCCCATTTTATTTTAAAGATTTTTTTGATGTGGACCATTCTTAAAGTCTTTATTGAATTTGTTACAGTATTGCTTCTGTTTTATGTTTTGTTTTTTTGGCCATGAACCCGCACCCCCTGCACTGGAAGGTGAAGTCTTAACCACTGGACTGCCAGGGAAGTCCACTTTGCCCAATTTTTAATTGGATTAATTTGTTGTTGTTGAGCTGTGGTTTTTATATATTCTAGATATTAACCCTTTATCAGATATGTGGTTTGCAAATATTTTCTCCCATTTCTTAGTTTGCCTTTTAAATTTGTTGATTGTTTCATTTGCTGTGCAGAAGTGTTTAAACTTGATGTAGTCTCATTTCTTTTTGCTTTTGTTGCCTAGGCTTCTGGTATCATATCCAAGAAATCATTGCCAAATCCAATGTCATGAACCTTTTCCCTATGTTCTAGGCATTTTATAGTTTCAGATATTACATTTAGTGATTTAATCCATTTTGAGCTAATTTTTTATGTGATATGTGTCCAATTTCAGTTTTGTATGTGAATATCCAGTTTTCCCAGCACCTTTTGTTGAAGAGACTATTCTTTCTCTGTTGCATAGCCTTGACACTCTTGTAAAGATCATTTGAACATACACAGGTCATATATAAAAATAAAATAAAATAATATTTTATATAATATTAAATATATTAATAATATATAATATTTTATAATTATATATATGTATATTTCAGGGGGCTCTCTATTCTGTTCCATGGGTCTATATGTCTGTATTTATGCCAGTACCATACTGCCCATTCTGCTTTGATTACTGTAGCTTTGTAATGTGTTTGGAAAGCAGGAAGTGTGAGGCCTCCAGCTTTGTTTTTTTCTCTCAAGAGTGTTTTGCCTTTTCAGGGTCCTTTGAGATTACATACGAATTTTATGATTTTTTTTCTATTTCTGCCAAAAAAATGCCATTAGGATTTTTATAAGGATTGCATTGAATCTATAGATCACTTTGTGTACTATGAACATTTTAACAACATTAAGTTTTCCAATCCATGAACATGGAATGTCTTCCCATTTATTTGTACCTTCTTTAATTTATTTCATTAATGGTATGTAGTTTTCAGTGTACAATTCTTTCACCACCTTGGTTAAGTTTATTTCTAATATTTTCTTTTTCATGCAATTATAAATGGAATTGTTTTCTTAATTTCCTTTTCTGATAGTTTGTTCTTAGTTTATAGAAACCCAACTGATTTTTGTATGTTGATTTTTGTATTGTACAACTTTACTTAATTTGTTTATTAGTTTTAGCAGTTTATGTGTGTGTGTGTGTGTACTCTTTAGGGTTTCTATATATAAAATCATGCAATCTGCAAACAAAATATTTTTATTTCTTTCTTTTCAATTTGAATGTCATTTATTTCTTTTACTTGCCAAATTGTTATTTCTAGGCACCCTAGTATTATTTTGGATGGAAATGGAGAGACTGGAATTCTTGCCTTGTTGATATTAGAGGGAAAATTTTCAGTTTTTCATCATTGAAGATGATGTTATCTGTGCAATTTTCATATATGGCTTCTATTATGGTGAAGTGATTTTTTTTCTGATCATCATTTTTTTATCATCATGTTTTTATCATGAAAGGGTATTGATTTTTTTCAAATGCATTTTCTGCATCAATTGGGACAATCATGTAGTTTATGTCCTTCATTCTGACAATGTGGTACTTTACATTGGCTGATTTTCATGTATTGAACCATTCTTGCATTCCAGGATGCATAACTCCTAGTGTGCATTTGGTAAATAGTAAGATGCAGACATTCAAATCTTGAAAAAATATAAACAAATAAAAATGCCTTCCTGTGTCTTATCCTATCTTGGTTCTTGTTCCTTTTACTAGTACTGTGTTGCATCATTTAGAATGCCAACTATAAGTCAAGACATAAACAGAAGTAAAAACAAATGCCAGCCACTTCTTAGTGCCTAGTGGAGATACCCTTTATATTCATACTTGAAGGCTTCATGTGAATTAATCTGTATACTCTCATGGGAAGGTATTGAGTATTTCAGTGGCTAGGGGAACTTCATTTGTTTTTCTATTGGATATGTGCTGCTGCTGAAGAGAAGATGCTGCTATGCTGTACCAAGCCATACAGCCAAGAACAAGCATGAATTCCCACTCCATGCCAGGCAGCTCTATGCTGCATTAAATAAGATATAGATCTTGCTATTGAGAATTCAGCTTTCAAGTGATGAGACATGTATGCAAATATAATATTTCTATAAACAAAGTATGATAGGATCCCAGAAGCAGAAAAAGTGAATTGCAAGTTATGAAATCCTAGAAGATCAGGGAAGACATCATGGAGGCAGTGATATATTTGAAGTGAGACTTTAAGGATAAGAAATCTAATGGTGGAGAAGTATAAGGCTGCAAAGCCCGTTGAATTCAGATCCCTGCTACTTCCACACCACATTAAGGTGTGAGAATCTTTGTATTGGTCCAGTGTCACAAGGCTCACCACATTGCCTGTATCCAGAAGCCTCAGTCCTCTTCCTATTTGGTATGTGGGGATAGGGGGTTGGTGGCCATGATGATGTTCTGCTCATATCTTCCTTAAAGAAAACCTGCTCTGGGGAGCATAGTTGACAGATAGCCTCCAGGTGACACATGAGACCACATGTCCCCTGGGCTACTCTCAGTCATTGGACTGGATTTTGTAGGGTAGCTAGAACTATATCATTACTGCCCGATGTGGAAGACTGCCAAGGGCAACTTTTCTCAGATTCCCCATTGGCTTAGCTGATACTTTCTCAGAATGACACTGCAGCTTGAAGTTCTTCCTACCCAATTCTGCCTTTTTTTCTCCTTTCACAGGTACCAGACCCTGCACTGCTATTTGAAAGCTCTTCATGACCAGTCTTGTTCCCTCCCTCTTATCCTTAATGGGAAATTCTCCCCAAAACTCTCTAGCAGATCTAATGCCATCTTGGTTTCTTCTTGTCAAATGACCTGAAATGACAAAGAAGGGAAACCCTACTACTCCTTCCCCACCAGAGTTCTCTCTCCATTGTTCCCAACCTTAAGGCAGTGGCCTCTCTCCCTTAGGTACTATAGCTAGTATATCTCCTTAACAGCATTAGGTGTTCATAATAGCTAAGCACAGTTGTCTTCAAGAAACTTCTGTTTTCAGGCCTGCAGGACCTTGAGGCAAGAGAACACAAAGGCCCGATTACTTTCTTTTCACTAGAGAGGGGAAAATATAGAAAACAAAGCACAAAGAGCTGTCATTACTCTGAAATATTTATTTACTTAATAGAAGACTCATTTAGGTAGTGTTTGAACTATACTCTTTCACATATAGTATTTCATTTGATATTCATGATAGTTTTTAGAGGTAGCTATTGTTTATATTTTTTAGATGGAGACATTTAGAGGGAAACGGATTACTTGTTTTTTCAAAGGTCACACAGAAAGCAAATGGTCAGGCTGGCAGTTGCCCTCTAGTCTGCTAAACATCAGATCCTGTGTTCTTTCCAGTGAACCACCCTGCAACATGCTTTCTTTTTAAGGTCTTAGTAATGGATGAAATTCCTTCATCAGTGTGTGACTTGTGCACCTTTACACTCAGAAGCATCCTGCACTTGTTTTAATGTTTTCTTGAAATTCTTAATAAGTTTTGAACAAGGGGCCTCATAATTTCATTTTGCTTTGGCCCCCACAAATTATGTAGGCAGTTCTTAATCTTAGGTCACTATCTTAATCCTTCAGATATCCTATATTTTATAGAAAAATACCCCAGACTGTAAAGCTTATACACAACATTTATTGCTCGTAGGTTTGGAGGCTAGATGTGCAACATGGTCAGATTCTAGTGAGGGCCCTTTTCCAGGTCGCAGACTTCTTGTTGTATCCTCACATGGTGGAAGTGGGCTGTGGAGCTCTGTGGGAATCTCTCTTGTAAAAGCACTTCAGCCTTCACCCCCATGACCCAATCCCCTCTTACAGGCTGCGCCTGCTAATACTATCAATTTTGGGGATTAAGATTTCAACATATGAATTTTGGGGGGATACAAACATTCAGACCATGGCAGTTACATTATGATTTTTCAGTTGTCAAAACTAATCCCTCAAAAAATGTCAGTGATCTTAAGTTCCCTACCTAACTATGAGCCTTTTAGCAAATTCTCATCCCTAGATCTTCTGGGCCAAATATCACTCTCTCCCACACCCCCATCACAAGCCAACACCACTAACACGTTCAGATTTGCACCTTAGGCAGACTTCTCTGGCAGCTCTGCAGAGGGACTTGGATGAGGCCATATTGAGATGCAATCAGAAGTATAGATACTTGGATGTTTAGCAGCAGATAGCGGTGTTTATATTGTGACCGGGTAAAGCCTCTGACCACTTAGTTGGGATAGGGCCATAATCCTTCATCTTTAATTCTGAATCCAAAAATAGTGAATTTTTAAGTAATGTTAAACTTACTTGATAGCAAAATCTGACCTATCTGGATCTGAGGTGACAGTCTTTATTTATACCACTTAGTGTGAATATTTATACATCTTGTTACAGAAATATTATGTTTGATTGTTGATTTCTGCCCTGGAACCCTGTGATTTAGTTTGTTAAAGAATATATAGTAAGTATTTTGAAAAAACTTTAATAATTTTTAAAAACTGAATCCCCCAAATTTTCAAGTCCCTGGAGTTTTGGCTGGGGGATTATATACCAATATTTCTTTTCTTCACTCACTGGTGAAAGTATTTATGTAGCTCCATAGGGAATTGATCTCAGGGAAGCAATTTTAAGCCTACCACACCTTCTAGAGTCAGTGATTTGTGGAACTTCTTGGCCTCCTGAAATAATCTCAGTAAGAACTCTTTGAGGGGACTTCCCTGGTAGTCCAGTGGTTAAGATTCCGTGCTTCCAGTGCAGGGGGTGGGTTCATCCCTGGTTGGGGAACTAAGATCCCACGTGCCGTGTGGGGCAGCCAAAAAAAAAAAAAAAAAGAAAAGAACTCTTTGGGAGAGGGGGAGGCAAAGAAGGTATAATTCAGGAATGAGTTCTAAAATAAATCAGAAGATTATATGGATATGCAGATTGATAAGAGGCACATTGCCTGAATTTCTTATGACTTTAAATTGAATTACGTTTATCTAGGACCTATGGAGCTTGCAATTCACTCGTTACATTTATAATTAAGAAATTCTATTTTATTAGTTGGGCATAGTGTAGTGAGGCTGCCTAGCACAGAATAGGAACTTAATAAATGTTTGCCAAATAAATGAATAGTTAAAACAGATTCATTCACATTCACTTCTGTTTACTTGTGATGATACCTATGTGCTTCAATTAAATGTATTCATTTAAAAAGTAGACCAGTGTTAATCATTAAGCTATCTTTATAAAAACTTTAACAGAGAAAAATTTTAGGACTCAGATAACAACTTTATTCATTCAGCAAATCTTTATTTGATACCTACTATGTGCTAGACCCAGTAGCAAGCTCTAGGACTATAATAATGAAGTACAGTTCCTTCCTGTGAAGAGTTTACAGCAGGATCCACAACAGTGCTCAAACCATGCACCTATTTTGTTTCTTTTTCCATGGCTTCCCTTGCCCTTCTTCTTGGTATGTATTCCTGAAGAGTTATGATTTTTGTCTTCTCCTTCGTCTACACTCTCCTGTTGTAGTGGAAAAACACATTTTTAGAGCTAGGGTTCTGGCTCTACCATTTTCTGTTAGGTGAATTACTAAATCTCACTGAGCTTCAGTTATCTTGTCCATAAAATGAAGATGAAATAATAGTCTTATCTATCACTTTCAGTTGTAAGAGCTTGAGGAAAGTGCTTTTACTTGTTATAATTTACAAAAGTTTATTTTATTAATTCCTTCGATAACATAGTCCCTTTAGTTATATATCAAATATCTATTTCCAAATTTCATTGTACCTGCTGGATGTTTCTACTTAGTTACTGTGCAACGAGCTGAGACTTTCTGGTGGAATGACTTCTCCATTTGCCTTTTGACTCTCTGAATTGTTTCATGACATGCTCTGTGCCCAGCCCCCCCACCCCCCCATACTCCTTGACTTTTAAAGAATAAAAAGTATCTTCTATTCTAAGTAAAACACATCTATTTGGTCTAAGGAGTTCTTGTAGGAAGAATTCAAGGGGAAATAATAAGGTTGGGCCCATGTTGAGTGTGCTTTCTGTAATGCTAGACAGCCAGAATCCTCCTGGAAGATATTTGGTAGATGATTCTTCTTAAATGACAATGAACTAACCTCAGAGGATTCAAAGTATTAGGAAAATATTTATTGGATGTTTGCTCTGTACCAGGCTTCATTTCTTTTATTCTTCTCAAACAACCAGTGAGGAATTCTTCTGTGACAACACAATTGCCATCTGGCTGGATTCGTGGCCTTATGAGATGATAAGATCCTTGTTACTAGAAGTATTTATGTAGAGTCCGGAGAGGGAGTTTGTGTTCGGAGACAATGCATGTATATTTCATGCTTTTTTATGCCTCACATACAAAAGGAAACGGATTGCCTTTGTTCCAAACTATCTTTTCTGGAATATTTGTATAGTGATCATCCCTGGAAGATAGAGATCCTGTCTTCTTCCAGAGCAACAAACAGGTGTGCTTATTGTATAGTATAGAAGATTAGAATTCTCACAGCTCAGAGTTCCTCTCCTAGAACACAACCCACTCTGTGCGCAAGTATCATCTGGTCCTCTTTGCATTTCTCCATGGGAAGAGGGGCTCAAGGAACCAGTACAAATGCTGACTCCATAGCTACTACTGTTGCTGTGAATCCGTTGTCTGTGACCCAGGTGTCTTGTATCTTCTGCCATTATCCATGAAACTAAGTCAGTTATTTAGTTAGCTTGCAAGAAGGGTAAAATCTCAGACCCTTTACAGTTCTTAACAGTTTGAAGGTGGCAAGGAATGAAGTCTGAAGATTATTCCCTGTGCTGAGACCAAAGAGTGCTATACTTAAAGTCAGACAGTTGTAGGTAGGTATGATTCTTTGCTTTGCCACTTACTGGCTGTGTGTCCATGAATAATTTACTTAACATTTCTGAAAATAATTTTCTTATTGATAATATAAAGGTAATAATACCAGCCTCACTAGGTTGCTGGGAGAATTAATAGGGATAATAATTATTTGAATGCCATTAATAGAGAGCCTGGAACACAGAAGGTACTCTCCTAGTATAGAATTACTGTCCTGATTTTTCTAGTCTTATGACTCTGTGTCACTCTCATTTTTAAATTCTTCCTCATCTCTAGCCCCAGCTCCCGAGTGGGAATAAATAGGTGTTAGTATGACACTTAACTGATTTATCTTCTTTTCTCAACAAAAGTTTTCTTTTTCCTCTCCCATACCTACCAATGAAAATTTTACTTTCTTTTCCTTGTTTTTTCTTTTTTTATTATTATTTAAAGAATTTTTTATTGCAGTATGGTTGATTTACAATATTGTGTTAATTTCAGGTGTACAGCAAAGTGATTCAGTTTTATATGTATAATATATATTCATATATATATATTCATATTCTTTTTCAGATTCTTCTCCATTATAGGCTATTATGAGATATTAAGTATAGTTCCCTGTGCTATACAGTAGGTCCCTTCTGGTTATCTATATGATATACAGTAGCATGTACATGTTAATCCCAAACTCCTAATTTATCCCTCCCCCACCTTTCTCCTTTGGTAACTGTAAGTTTGTTTTCTATGTCTGTGAGTCTATTTCTGTTTTGTAAATAAGTCAATTTGTATCGTTTTCTAGATTCTGCATATAAGGGACATCATATGATATTTTTCTTTCTCTGTCTGACTTACTTCAATTAGTATGATAGTCTCTAGGTCCATCCATGTTGCTGCAAATGACATTATTTCATTCTTTTTTATGGCTGAGTAATATTTCATTGTATATATATACACCACATCTTCTTTATCCATTTATCTGTCAATGGACATTTAGGTTACTTCCATGTCTTGGCTATTGTAATAGTGCTGCAATGAACACTGGGGTGCATGTATCTTTTCAAATTATAGTTTTCTCCAGGTATATGCCCAGGAGTGGGATCACTGTATCACATGGTAACTCTATTTTTAGTTTTTTAAGGAAACTCCATACTGTTCTCCATAGTGGCTGCACCAATTTACATTCTCATTAACAGTGTAGGAGGGTTCCTTTTTCTGTACACCCACTCCAGCGTTTATTATCTGTAGACTTTTTGATGATGGCCATTCTGACCAGTGTGAGGTGATGCCTCATTGCAGTTTTGATTTGCTCTTCTCTAACATTAACAACACTTCTTTGGAGAAATGTCTATTTAGATTTTCTGCCCAATTTTTGATTGGGTTGTTTGTTTTTTTGATCTTGAGTTGTATGAGCTCAGTTCAAATAGTATTTATGAGGTAACTTCTGAGTCCACTGCCAAAGATATAGACAGAATTTAGACTTCTCATTTCACGTAAGCATTCATTAAACATTTATCGAACACTTACAATGTGTCAGACACAGACACCATGTTAATTGTTGGATAAATATCATGAACAATACAAGCATGGTTCCTGGTCTCATGGAATTTATATTTTGTCATGACAGTTAAAAATCCAATATGGTAAGCATAAGATAGCAATACAAGTAGGGATCTGTGGAAACAGCTGTCTCTGTGACCTAGCTCTGAGGATTCCTGGGGACATACCCACTGAACTGATCTTAAAGGATGAGGAAGGATTAGCCAGGTCATAAAGGCTTGTCAAGTCAGTCTCAGCAGGAAAGAGATGGCATATCCAAAAACGTAATTGAAGAGAATTTTTAAAAGATACTATTTACAGGGCTTCCCTGGTGGCGCAGTGGTTGAGAGTCCGCCTGCCGATGCAGGGGACACGGGTTCGTGCCCCGGTCCGGGAAGATCCCACGTGCCGCGGAGCGGCTGGGCCCGTGGGCCATGGCCGCTGAGCCTGCGCATCCGGAGCCTGTGCTCCGCAACGGGAGAGGCCACAACAGTGAGAGGCCCGCGTACTGCAAAAAAAAAAAAAAAATGATACTATTTACAAAGATGAATGGAGGTTTAAGAGAATCATTAGGGGATAGAGGAGCATCTAGGGACTGGCAATAGTAAAAGCTGTTCCCATCCCAAGGACTGAAGGGATAAGGAGAGGAAGCTCTTACTAGAATCTTGTAAGAACTAGCTAACAGCTCTCTTCTGTGGCTGATGCGAGGGGGAGGGACAGAAATAAATATCTCAACCTCTCTCTCCTCCTGCCCTCCAGTCTCCTGCCAGTGCTTCCCACTGACCTAACCCAATAGGAAGAGAGAGGGCCAGGGATCCCACATGATGTGATCTGTAGAAGTCAGCTTCCTAGCCTCCCAGGATACAAGCTGAAGGAGAAGAGTAGAAAATAGATATGGAAGGGCTAACAGAGAAAAACTAGCATAGGAAGGGGACAAAGGTACTCCAGGCAGAAGCAACAGCACCAAAGCATAGACATGTGAAATGGTGGGACAGGAGCACCAATAGTGTAGGGCCAAGAGCCTACAGCCAGTAGTGGGTTGCAGCAGTAGGTTGGGTTAGGATGAGGTGGATCTTAAATGCCATGCTGAGGAGCTTAAACTTTCTCTTACTATGTATAGGGAAACATGGCCAAAGAGATCAAGGAATAACACAATTAGATTTGTGTTTTAGAAAATTAGATTTTCTTGGGGATAGAGTGGGATCTGGGGAGAGATGTTTCTGTTCCTAGACTGACTGAGGGCATAGGCAAGGAGAGAGGCAATGTCATTAGAAGTAAGAAGGGTCACACACTGTCTGGAAAACGCAGTGAAGGCCTTGTGTAAAATAGCTTCATTGTAGGGTATACTTTCTTGTCCTTTCTTGAAATGTAAATAGAATCTTTTGTGAAACAGGGCAAAGCTGGCCTTGAAGCTACCTTTCTCCTGTTAATCACTTTCCTGGGAAGAAATGATGAATTGTGCTTTGTCCATATTCCATCAAAGATTGCTTCTGTAACCTTCCCTTAAACACATTCCCAAGAGCGGCCTCTTTCACTAAGATGAGGCCATTTTCCTTCTTTGGTTTTGTTGGAAATGTCCAAAAAGGAAATGCAGTTCCATTTCCTTCCTGTCCTAAGAGTCATTACATATTAATAGAATATCTACATGTAGGTAAGCTCTGGGTTTCTTTGTCCTACAGGAAGGCATCAAAGGGCACCGTGACTTTTAAAACAGTCCTTCAAGGTGGGTAAAGGTGGCCTTTAAAAAGAAATCATCACTTCTCAGAAATCACATTTGCTGAGAAGTTTTATTCATTCATCCAAGTTGACAGGCAGCAATGCCATGGGAAAGGATAAATGGCACTTTCTATAACTGAATATGCAGGACACAATGAAGCACATGCAGGAACCAGGGCAGAAGACACTTGGGACATTCCCCCATGGGCTAGTATCCACTGACAAGCTTCTTAAGGGCAGGTATCATACCTAATCATATCATATTCTCAGATGCCCTAGCCAAGAGTAGTTGCTCAGAAATTGTTTTCTGAATGAACAGTACCTTTCTAGATGGTAGAAATAACCTATGCAAAGGTCCAGAGGCATGAGAGAGCATGATTCATGTAAAAAAATGCAAGTAATTTTATAAGACTGAAGAAAAGAGTATCTGTGGGGGAGGAGAGACTGGTGAAATATAAAGGAATAGAAGTAGTCAGAAATAGAATTGCCTTTGCCTTAAAATTCTATGGAGAACTTTATGGACTTGTTCTTTTAGTTTTTGGAAAGCTATTGGATAGATTTAACTATGAAATGGTCATGTATAAGATATAGAAAGATTATTCTAACTAGTGTAAAGAATGAAACAGAGAGATGAAGTCTAGGGAGGAAGTTAATAAAATAGCCTGCTCTATGCCAGTGACAGTGAGAATGGAACTAAGTTTTTGTGTACGAGCAATATATAGGACATATAGTGGATGGAATTATGATGATGTTTAGAAGTAAATGATGAAGGTAAAGGAAAAAAGAAGGGTCAAAGGTGATTCTTACTTGACTTAATTCCTTGAGGGAAGAGACTATATTTGATTCATTCTTACATCTCTCATTGTAGTTATATCCTCTCTGGTGTGTAGACATAGTGGGCACTCAGGAAATATTTACTGCATGTTGATCGAGGGGCTTTGGAAAGGGCTCAGTGAGGGACAACTCCAGGAGCATGTCTGAAGCAGGAGGCTATGGATGGAGATGGTACAGGTGAATGACAGGTTAGGGCTGAGTTAGTGGTAGAAAATTGTGGAGAAAGTGCAAAATATCCCTGATGCCAACCAACTTTCTTTATCTTAGGGCCTTGAAATATCAGGTCCTGTTACCAGAGAAGCTAAAGAGTAGGATTCCTCACTTCAGATCCAGGAGTGACACCTGAGTTAACCCTTAGTGAATATTTGCTAGAAGAAAAAACTATGAATAAATACATGAGTGAAACCTAAAACTTCTTTGGAGTGATCAGGTATTGACTTATCAGGGAAATTACCCGTTTGACTCAGGCCCACTGCTACTCTGGAAAATACTGAAACATATCAAAGTTATTTTTTAAATGAGATATTATGTCTAAAGTGACCAGCACAGTACCTGATTCATAGAAATATTCAATATCTGATATCTGTTGATATTACTTTATGATTTTGATTGAGAAATATATTTATAATATAAATCAGAAAGGATGCCTTCAGTGCAAAACAGAGTTTGAACCGAAACAAGATTTGGAGTTTTGACCCAATATCATATATAAGGTCACTTGTGATCATGAAGAAGCTACATACTTGAACATCTGTAAAAGACAAATGGTCCTGGAGTCTTTTCCCTTCCCCTAAAAATATTTCTGGGGTTGTTTTCCTTTTATGGTGTCTTACCCTAAAATTTGGAGTCAGACAGAACTTGATATAAATCCCAGCTCTAATACTCCTAGACCTGGAACCTTTGAGTAAATGCGTAACTTTTCCAAATCTCAATTTGTTTCTCCATAAAATGAGGATAATAATATCTGTATTATTGGGATGTTAGGGATAAATTAGATAATCTCAGTAAAACACTTGGCAAAGTTCATGGATTATAGTAGTGTTTAACAATTTCAGCTTTCTTCCTGCTTTTTATTCTATTCAGACTTTGAACTGATTGACTAAAGCATATCTACATTATGGAGAGCAATCTGCAATCTGCTTTACCCCAAATTCAAATTTAAATGTTAATCTCATCCAAAAGCATACTTCAAGCTGATACATAAAATTAACCATCACATTTGGTAATGTGAACTACTCCCAGTTTTGTGTGAACTTGGAGGCTTTTTCTGGCTGCTCCTTTCCAGTGGTTCTTTCCTTACCCTTGGGTAGTTTCCAGATACATGGACTGCTCTGTACTCAACAGAATATCCAAAAGGACCCTGTGAACTCTAGCAACTTTGGCCTCTCTAATCTCCCAAATTCATTCTCAACTCAGGGGGATCCCTAGGACTCACTTTGTTTCACCTATCTATGCTGTGGCCTGGAAACTCTTTAGATGGTAAACTGGGTAATCATAGGGTCACCTTGTTTGTTTACTCTCTCTCAGACATCACTGTCATTTCTTGCCTGTTTTCCAATATCTGAAAACTGTTGTTTCATATGTTTTTTTTTCAGTTTTATAGTTGTTTAAGGCAAGAGGTTAAATCTATACCCTCCTACATCATTTGGCCAAAAGTAGAAATTCCCCTTTATAAGATTTTCTTTGTAAAAAAGATTATGCTACTACAGATAGTTTTTAAAAGCTGGCCTCTTGATGAGTTCTGAAGATATCTAAAGGTGATAATGGGATATTCATTAAATTTGGTTACCACCTCACAGATCTTTCTGGGACAAAGAATAGTATTGGCTTCAGTAAACTCTTCTATGCTGCTAATTTCTGAGACTGTGAATAACTTATCACAACTTAACCTCAATTTTCCTATATATAGAATGGTAATTTAATAGTACCTGGGAAAATACCTAGTACATAGAATACTTAAAAATCTTAGCATGACTGAAAGGACCCACAGGTTGTTGGGTTAAGTTGGAGACAGGCAGAATCAGGAGTGTGTTCCAGGGCTTAGTACATTTTCCTGGAGAAAGGAAGCCTAACTTTGTGATTCAAAGTCCAGGCTTTATAGTCATGGAGACCTGGGTATTGAAAAGTTACTGAATCCTTAGTTTCATCTGGAAAAAAAGAGATAATATTAGTACCTTCCTCATAGAATTAATGGGAGGATAAAATGTGAAATGTGTATAAAATACTTTATACATGGATACTTTATAATTGGAGATTAAACTCATACATTTTTGGTGGGGATGTAAAATGGTATAGCCACTATGAAAAACAGTTTGGTGGTTCCTTAATAAGTTAAACTTAGAATTACTATATGATGCAATAATTCTACTCCTAGATATATACCTAAAATAATTGAACAGGTGTTTGAGCAAAAACTTGTGCACAAAAGTTCATAGCAGCTCTCTTCACAATAGCCAAAAGGTAGAAACAATCCAAATGTCCATCAGCAGATGAATGGATAAACAAAATGTAGCATATCCACACAGTGGAATATTATTCAGTCATAAAAAGGAATGACAGACTGTATATGCTACAACATGAATGAAACTTGAAAACATTATGCTAAGTGAAGGAAGCTTGAAATGAAAGACCACATATTGCATGACTTCATGTATATGAAATGTCCAGAATAGGCAAATCCAAAGAGACAAAAAGCAGATTAATGGTTGCCCAGGGATGGGAGAGGGGGGAATGCAGAGTCACTGTTTAACAGATAAAGGATTTACTTTTGTGGTGATGAAAATATTCCAGAACTAGATACTAATGATGGTTGTATAACATCGTGAATATATTAAATGACATGGAATTGTACAACTTAAAATGGTAAATTTTATGTTATTTGTATTTTATCACAATAAAAGCATAAAAGGTTAATTAATAAGAGTTTATATTTTTTCCCTCTATCCTAAGAACGTATACTGCTAGGGTCATATCCATACAGTCCCTTAAGCCTTTGGCTTGCATGTGATAGTGGATCTTTAGAACGTGTTTTGCTCCTGCCCGAGCTTGGTTCTCTCAGCCAGTGACATCCACTGGACTTTTTATTATTAGACATTAACCATACTGTCCCATGCTGGACGTGGGTGGTTCCCAGAGGGCGCTATGCCAGTAGAGAAATTACAAATGATCATGCATGCCAAAGCCCAGCATTCTAAAAGGTATAAATGTCTGTCTTTATGCCTCACCCAGCTTGTCTCCGTCGTGCCATGCCAAGTAGGATGTCAGTTTTCACTCAGAGCTTCCTGGCTCCAGTCTGCTTTTTGCTATAGCTCAGTCCATTTGCTTTCGCAAAAACTTTGGCTCAGCTGTAGCCACATGAGAACGTTTCCATGTCTAAAAACCTTGGCAAGCCTATTATCTAGTAAATTTGAAAAGCAGCAGGAAGAACGAGGTCAGGTTGAGCCTAGATAGGAATGATATAGGTGTCTGTTCATTCAATAGACATTTTGAGCATTACCTTTTTGTAGAAATTGTGCTAGGCAATAGTAGGAGATAAGAAGAGGAAAAAATAACCATTCATTCACTCATCATTCACTCATGCTCTCATCAATCTAATATTTATTGATCTAATACAATTGCCTTTGGTCCTAGGGATATAGCTGTGACTAAGACACACATAATTTCTGTTTTTAAGGAGCCCAGAGGAGGAAGGAATTCATCTTTTCTGGAAGGCTGAGGGAAAATTTCCTAGAGGCAATGATATTTGAGTTGAGCATTGAAAGTTGAGTTGAATTACCACTGCTGATGGAGAAGGGAGTGACTATATTGGAGAGTCTATGCATGGGAAACAGAGGGGACTGCAAATACTTAAAATCTGTGCCTTTACTTCCAACTGCTAAAAAATGGTTTCTCTTGGTACTTTTGTTTATTGTCTCATTCAATTATCTTTAACAACATTGTGGGTTTTTATCATCTTTGTTTTATACACAAAGGTTCAATGAGGTTCAGTAATTTATTCATGGTCTACTAGCCAGTAAGTGACAGAGCTAGGATTCAACTCCAGATCTCCCTGAGGCCCAAGTCCATGCTCTTTTTACTATCTTGCTCCACTTCCCTATAAAGTGAGTACACATTTATAGTATCATGTGATAATTACTATAAGGCATGCAGCTCTCTACGAATGTTCTCTTTTAGAGGACAAACAATCTAAACTGAGAGAGACTGAAAAAGGTTTAATGAGTAGGATGATGTTCAAAATGTAAACATGAGTAGTAAATTGTGTGTGTGTGTGTGTGTGTGTGTGTGTGTGTGTGTGTGTCAGGTGGTAGGTGAGGGTGAGTTTCCAGGAGAAGATGCAACACATACAAAGACCTTGAGGCATGAAGGAATCAACAGCTGTCTGGCAGGCTCAGGGCTTTATATGGCTTCTGCTTTGCCATGGTGTGTGCACAATCTATAAATTATTTCATAGGAGCTGATATGTCTCCATTTTTATTAAACAGAAGAGACATTGTTTTACTCATCCACTCCCACCCCTCACCTCTTGTGAATAGGATGTGGCCAGACAGAAAGAAATCAAATTATTTTTTCAACATGAGCCCAGCCTGAACAGAACTCATTTGCAGTGTTAACACTGTGATCTGTCTGCTCTCACCACCCCACCACCTCGCTCACTTGATGGAATGAATATTGGAGGGGACAGGGGAAGAATCTCAGAAAAAGAAAGCTGTGACAAATTCTAAGTCAATATAATAAATCAGGAGGATTTTTCAAGGGAAATAAAAAGTGTCATTTATGATGGTTATAACTCCTACACCCACTAAGATTCTTTTACTGGTGTAGTTTAGATTCTCCCATGGTAGATAAAATTATTACTTGATCTGTCAAAATGGAGGGACAATTTTTTTTTTCCTCCTTCATGCAAGCATCTTATTTTAAGCAGCCAATTTTATTATTTCCTGCCCTCTCTGTGTGCTGGTGAAAACAGAGAAAACAAAGACAATCTGTTTTTAAAAATTGCATCAAGGAATTGAAATAGAGGGTAGTGGCACAAGCCATGGAAAATCAGTAATTACCCACAGGAATTTCTAGGAAAAATAAACATGTGTCTGTATTTGAAGAGTTATTACTTCTGTTTCACAGGGGGTATGAGTTATAATGAAAATGATAATGATTATTATAAATATAATAATAAATAAATGACTACTATTGCTTGAACTTCTACACTGTGCCAGATATTATAATAGGTTGTTTTTAGATGTTATCTCATTGACCCCTTCAAATAGCACTGTGTATTATTATTCTTATGCTATTATTATTACTATGATTTCCATGGTACAGATGAGGCCCAGAAGTTTGAACTGATGTGCACAAATCCCCATAGTACTAAATGGCGGAGGCAGATTTCAAACTCAGCATTCTCTGACTTCAAAACCAATGCTGTTTCTTCAATGTCTCTGAGCTACGGCCTGATATCTCAGAGACACTGTTAGGAAAATAATTCTTTATGTTGTCAGTAGTTTAGTTTTATAAGTGATTTAAGTCTACTCTCTCATTTGACCTACATAGAAACCCCAATCTAATAATAATTACCAGCAATAATTCTTGTCATTCATATTAAAATATTAACAATGAAATAAGTACCATTTATGCTTATCATTTATAGAGTACTTACTAGGTGTCAGACGTTGACACTTTACACGCATGAGTTTACAGCCATCCAGTACAATAGGTGCAGTGTACTGGTTAAGAACACATGAACTGGTGTCAGGGCACTGAGTTGGACTCCTTGGCTCTACTGCTTGTCACCTATTTGAGCTTTTGAACAATTAGGTAATATCTCTGCCTTAGCACTTGGGTCAAGCACTAGTATTACATGGAGGTTTTGAAGATTGAATTAGATAACCCTAAAGTGCCTAGCACATAGTAAGTACTCTATAAATAATACTTATATCTGTAAAACAGATAAGAAAATTGAAGATTATAGAGATTATAGGAATTAGAGAAACTGCAAAATCTCAAAAGTAGTCAAGGAGTAGAGCTGAAATTAGAATGCAGGTCAGCCTGGCCCACAGTTTCTCCTCTTAACCCTGTAGTCTACCATCAACAAGCACTAAGTACATTCATTATGTGTGTTTTAAAATATAAATCCTTTTTAATGTGAATGGTCTCCCATTAACCAATCTGTTATACATTATAAAAGCACCCAGTTTCCCATACAACCTCACAGACTCACAGCTCTCTGCCTTTGCTCAACTCTTTTTATCTGCCTGCAGTAGTTTCCCCCTACTTGTCTAATTTATTTGTCATTCAGGATTCAGTGTGAAGCATCATAGCCTCCAGAAAGGATTCCAGGTGGATTAGGTAGTCTACCTCTTCATATTCATAGCCCACCGCCCCACACATTTGCCTCAAGTATGGTACTATAGTTAATTGTAATTTTATATTTTTATGCATAGTTACGAGCTCTTTGAGGACAAGAATCATCATATCTTATTCTTCTCTTTTTCTCTAGTATATAACAGAGTGCCTGTCACATAATGAGTGTCTCATATATATATAGTTTTAAAGAATGAATGAATGAACAAATGAATAAAAGTAATTTTTCTGAGGGTTCTAACCAACTTTATAGAATATGTGATGAAATATTCTTTCTTTTTGTGAGACTATTGAGCAAGTAATTGTTTTAAATACCTGGTAAGAATTAAGACCAAAGGTAAAGAGAACTTCAAATATATTCACTTATATACACCCATAACTCCCCACCTCCCCCCAGCACCTTCCCAGTGGCAATCTTCTAAATACAGATTATAGTAATTTAGTTTCAAACAACTCATTTTCAGCATCTGACGTGTTCATTAACCCCAGGTAAGGAAATTACTGTGGTACATTAATTTTTCACCAGAAAAGACATTTGTCATCTGTGCAAGTATCATTAGTGCTTGCTACAAAGATGGAAATGACACAACTGTCTCTGCCAATTGAAGAACACAGTAGAATTTTAAACAGTATCAGCTGAGTTCTCTAGACCAGCCAATGCTGTGTACTTTTGGGACCCTCATTAGACAAGGCTCATGTGACATCAGAAAGAACCTGATTTATGAACAGATCAGAGTAATATACACTTCTTGGGAAATGAGGATATGAGTGCCATATTTAGTTTTTATTTTCCTCTTACCTATCTGACTGTCATTTCTCTGTCACCTTTATTTGCCTTAAGAAGTCCTTGAATTTTCGTGTTTCCCAAGGCTTGTCTTTAGTCCTCTACTCTTCTTACTTTGTACTCTTTCCCACTCTCATGGGTCACATACCATCTATATGCTAATAACTTTCATCTTCATCTCCAGGCAGGCTCTCTCTCCTGAGCTCCAGAACCTTATATGCAGCTGCAAACTGTCTAGACAGATATACTAGAAACAGTCCCAGACACCTCAAATTCAGCATGTCTAAAATTTTGCTCATTATCTTCCTCTAACTCCAGACCTGATCATCCTAAAATGAATGTTGAAAGGACATTTGCTCGTCTCAAAATTTCACCTAAGTCCTTATTAGTTATCTATTTTATATACAGTACTGTTTATGTGTCAATCCCAATCTTCTAATTTATCCCCCCCTCCCCCACCCCCCGGTAACCATAAGTTTATTTTCTACATCTGTAACTCTATTTCTGTTTTGTAGATAAGTTCATTTGTAGCCTTCTTTTTAGATTCCACATATAAGTGATATATGATATTTGTCTTTCTCTGTCTGACTTCACTCAGTATGTCAATCTCTAGGGCCATCCATGTAGCTGCAAACAGGGAACTCTACTCAATACTCTGTAATGGCCTATATGGGAAAAGAATCTAAAAAAGAGTGGAGATATATATATATATATACATATATATTTTAAAAACAGATTCACTTTGCTGTATACCTGAAACTAACATAACATCGTAAATCAACTATACCCCAATAAAAATTTTAAAAAATTAAAAAAAATTTCACCTAGGTTCCAAAGGTGACTACATATGCAGTAAGTATGTCCACATTCTAAAGAAGGGCTGCTAGATACCTACCTTTAGGACCTGCAAATGGTGCCTGAATTGATTCTGAGACCTTCACCTCATCATCTATTTCCAGACTATATAAAGATAAGAATAGAAATTCAGAGCAGAGTCACTGAAGAAATAAGTTGCTGGAGAAGCATCCTAGGCAAGTGAGGTAGAGCCTAGGAGACTCTGTGAGACAGAGAATGTGGGAGTGCCTGCACAGAGAGAATTCTGTCTTCTCATTCCCTGGCCTGAAGCTTGCTGGGCTGCAGAAAATTTTTAGCCCCTCTTAGACTGGCAAAGTATGGTTCGAATTCTTTGGAGAGTTTTACATGTATACCAGGGTTTGGGAACATATGGGAACATAAATGTTAATGCTTACTTTTTGCTTCAGAATTAGGAGTTTGGGAAGCTGGCTAGAGTAACTTGTGAAGGTGGGTGAGGAGAGAGGCAGAAGGGCATTCTGACTTCCACTAGTTTTGTGGGGGCAGGAAAACGTGAATTTCTCATGAGCCAAGTGAAAAATCTGAGAGCCAGATTACAACAGCACCGTTTATGGGAGATAGTTAGGACTTGGGTAGATTGGATGTGGGAGGACGTCAAGAAGGAAGAGTCAAGGGTTTTTCTCTCTCTATTTTTTTTTTTCTCTTGAGCATCTGGGTGGAAGGAAGTGCCATGGGGAAATGGAGAAGGAATGAGACAGGCCAAGGTTGGAGATAAACTTTAAAAATCATCAACATAAATATGGCATTTGAAACCATGAGATTGGATGAAATCAACTAAGGAAATACAGAAGAGGAGTGAGTAAATGGGTGTGTGTGTGTGTGTGTGTGTGTAGGGGGACTTAATTATTTGTTTCCTTTCCCATGCAATGGTGAATAAGTGTATCTTTTTTAGAGGGTTATTTTGAGTTTAATTGATTTGGCACATTTGAAAGTGCCTTACAATATAAACAGGATTTAAAAAAAAATGTTTCTTAATTCTGAGTTAGGCTCTGTGATGGAGGAGTGATAGACAAGGATAGAGAGCTAGGTGGAGATCAGTAAGGAATGATGATGGCTCTTAAAGGGACTTTGAAAATTAAAACCTTTTTAAAAATCATTAAAGTAAATTAACATATTCATTTTAGAATATTGAAAAAAATCCACTGAGAAGAAGAAACCAACATCCAAATACAACCACAATAACATGTTGATTCATCTGCTCCCAGTATTTTTTCTATATTTTCTTTTTCTTTCTTTTTTTTTAATAATCTGTGTTCATACTGTGTAAAGCTGTACTAATTGTTGATGTGTAATAGAGAGGTGGCCTTTACTCTGAATTGGAAGGTACCTACTGAGCTGTCTTGAGTATGTTCAGAAACTGGTTGGCAGTTGTTCTTTCATTCACTTGTGTGCACACAGACACCTACATGCTACCTTTTAAAAACCTGTTGTAATAAAAATGTGACACAGTCTGTGTCTCTCGGAAATATCATATGCTTAGAATTTTTAGTTAAATTCACCAACTTTCTCCCTACTTGTCATAATCATCATTTTCATCATCAATAATTATAATGAACACAGAAAATTATAAACAGCTTCAGGAGAGGACCAATTAGTGGGCACACAGAATTAATTTGAATTCTGCTATTCTACTATGTGTTTTAGTTTGTTAGCTCATTTAATTCTTCTGGCATCTCTATGAGGTTGTTTTACAGATAAGAAAACTGAGGAATGAAGAAGCTGTGTCTTTTCTAAAGTTGTAAACTAACTAATAGTGGAACCTGTATTCTAAAACAGGGTTCTCTGACTCCAGAGCCTATGTGGTTTTCCACTTTGCTAGGATCTTTTCAGAGTGACTTAAAAAGTGTTGATTACTCCAGACCAAGGCACCAAAAAAAGCTGTTGGTCTTGGGAGAAAAAACATCCTGATGGAAAGGAGATTCATAGCTTAGTCCAAGTGGCTAATATAAGCCAGTTCTTTTGGCAACCTCTACTGCATCTGCCCCACAAGGGCATAGTGCATGCTGGCATGTATCAGGCTCTCTCTTGGGGAGCCATTAGCACATAGAGTGACCAGCCATCTCCATTTGCCTGGGATTGCCCTGATTTTAGCACTGGAAGTCCCATGTTCTGAAGAACATGTCAGTGCTGGGAAAACTGGAACAATTGGTCACTCTAAGCATGCCAAAAATACATGACAGTGAGTGGAATGGGAGCATGGAAGCCACAACCTGTGAGACATGACCCTTTCCCAGGGTGAGGAAGGAAAGTAGCAGTGTTTTACTCTTTGAGCTGGTCTGGGTGATGCCAGCACCTGATCAATCCTGTGATAACATGGAGAGACAGTGTCGACCTTGCCTCTGACTTTTTGTCCCCAGTGTCTTCAGTGCATGCAGTGGAGGCAAATTGATCCCTGGAAGAACAAGAGGACAACTTTTGATTGGCTGGAAAGATGATTTAATCTCTGTGTCCCTAACATCAAGCCCAGTTCCTGGCACAGGGTAGGCATTTAG
This sequence comes from Monodon monoceros, assembly GCF_005190385.1. Taxonomy (NCBI): domain Eukaryota; kingdom Metazoa; phylum Chordata; class Mammalia; order Artiodactyla; family Monodontidae; genus Monodon; species Monodon monoceros. The sequence continues at coordinate 140,394,241 of NW_021703774.1, forward strand.
TTTCAGTGTTTCATTGTTTGCCTTATTTGCTTCGATTTTTGAGTTAATGTCCTTTTTGGAAACCATTTACTAAACCTGCATTACATGCCAGTGATTGTATGAATAACTTTTACATACTTCATTATGTCTAATCATTACTTTAGACCTCTGAGGTAAACAGTATTTGTTTCGTTTTGTTTTTTAAATGAAGCAACTAAGACTTGCCAGTAATCTCATAGCTAATAAGTGCCAGAGCTTCTGTTTATGCATCAATCTTCTGACTGCACTCCAGTTCCCTTTGCCTTCTACTAAAATCCTATTCAGTAGCCAAAATTATAGAAAACTATTCTATCTAGCCTAACCCATTCTAGTCTAATTCAGTGTAACTTGTGGTTACTAAAGTTGGTTTGTACCTAGAAGTGCAGTATAGACATTGATGGACCAAATGTCCAGTTCATGTCTGAGCCTCTAGCCCTTAACATATGTATTCATGCAAAGTACTCACTGGAGGCCTATTGAAATGAAAACAGAATTAATAAGACAAGGTCTTGTCCTCAGGAACATCTCCTCTTGTGATGAAGAGAGACATATGCAACACTATAATATGGGGAATATTTGCAGGAATGCTAGAGCTGTATAAACTATACTAGGCTTTGTGATCTGCTTTTTTATTTATTAGTAGATCAATGAATGTATTTCCATTTCAATAAGTGTTGATTGGGAGATCTAGGGGAAGATGACGGAAGAGTAGGACGCGGAGATCACCTTCCTCCCCACAGATACATCAGAAATACATCTACACGTGGAACAACTCCTACAGAACACCTACTTAACGCTGGAAGAAAACCTCAGACCTCCCAAAAGGCAAGAAACTCTCCACGTACCTGTGTAGGGGAAAAGAAAAAAGAATAAACAGAGACAAAAGAATAGGGATGGGACCTGCACCAGTGGGAGGGAGCCATGAAGGAGGAAAGGTTTCCACACACTAGGAAGCCCCTTTGTGGGCAGAGACTGTGGGGGGCAGAGGGGGAAGCTTCGGAGCCACAGAGGAGAGCACAGCAACAGGGGTGCAGAGGGCAAAGCGGAGAGATTTCTGCACAGAGGGTCCGCGCCGACCAGCACTCACCAGCCCAAGAGGCTTGTCTGCTCACCCGCCGGGGCGGGCGGGTCTGGGAGCTAAGGCCCGGGCTTCGGTTGGAGGGCAAGGAGAGGACAGGGGTTGTCGGGCTGAACACAGCCTGAAGGGGTTAGTGCACCATGGCTAGCCGAAGAGAGTCCAGGAAAAAGCCTGGACCTGCCGAAGAGGCAAGAGACTTTTTCTTCCCTCTTTGTTTCCTGGTGCGTGAGGAGAGGGGATTAAGAGCGCTGCTTAAAGGAGCTCCAGAGACGGGCGTGAGCCGCGGCTAACAGCGCGGACCTCAGAGACGGGCATGAGATGCTAAGGCTGTTGCTGCCACCACCAAGAAGCCTGTGTGCAAGCACAGGTCACTATCCACACCTCCCTTCCAGGGAGCCTGCGCAGCCCGCCACTGCCAGGGTCCCGTGAACTAGGGACAAATTTCCTGGGAGAACGCACGGCGTGCCTCAGGCTGGTGCAACGTCACATTGGCCTCTGCCGCCGCAGGCTCTCCCTGCACTCCTTACCCCTCCCTCCCCCCGGTCTGAGTGAGCCGGAGCCCCCGAATCAGCGGCTCCTTTAACCCCGTTGTGTCTGAGCGAAGAACAGACGCCCTCCGGTGACCTACACGCAGAGGCGGGCCCAAATCCAAAGCTGAACCCCGAGAGCAGTGCGAACGAGGAACAGAAAGGAAAATCTCTTCCAGCAGCTTCAGGAGCAGCAGATTAAAGCTCCACAATCAACTTGATGTACCCTGCATCTGTGGAATACATGAATAGACAAAAAATCGTCCCAAATTGAGGAGATGGACTTTGAGAGCAACATGTGTTATTTTTTCCCCTTTTCCTCTTTTTCTGTGTACGCGTATGCTTCTGTGTGAGATTTTGTCTGTATAGCTTTGCTTTCACCATTTGTCCTAGGGTTTTATCCGTCCATTGTTTATTTTATTTTATTTTTTTACTTTTTTGTAAACATATTTTTCTTAATAATTATTTTTTTTATTTTAATAACTTTATTTCATTTTACCTAACTTTATTTTCTTTTATCCTCTTTCTTTCTTTCTTCCTTTCTACTTTTTCTCCCTTTTATTCTGAGCCATACGGATGAAAGTCTCTTGGTGCTGCAGCCAGGAGTCAGTGCTGTGCCTCTGAGGAGGGAGAGCCAACTTCAGGACACTGGTCCACAAGAGACCTCCCAGCTCCATGTAATATCAAATGGTGAAAATCTCCCAGAGATCTCGATCTCAACACCAACACCCAGCTTCACTCAACAGCCAGCAAGCTACAGTGCTGGACACCCTATGCCAAACAACTAGCAAGACAGGAACACAACCCCACCCATTAGCAGAGAGGCTGCCTAAAATCATAATAAGTTCACAGACACCCCAAAACACACCACCAGACGTGGACCTGCCCACCAGAAAGACAAGATCCATCCTCATCCACCAGAACGCAGGCACTAGTCCCCTCCACCAGGAAGCCTACACAACCCACTGAAACAATTTTAGCCACGGGGGATGGACACCAAAAACAATGGGAACTACTAACCTGCAGCCTGCAAAAAGGAGACCCCAAACACAGTAAGATAAGCAAAATGAGAAGACAGAAAAACACACAGCAGAAGAAGGAGCAAGATAAAAACCCACCAGACCTAACAAATGAAGAGGAAATAGGCAGTCTACCTGAAAAAGAATTCCGAATAATGATAGTAAAGATGATCCAAAATCTTGGAAATAGAATAGACAAAATGCAAGAAACATTTAGCAAGGACCTAGAAGAACTAAAGATGAAACAAGCAATGATGAACAACACAATAAATGAAATTAAAAATACTCTAGAAGGGATCATTAGCAGAATAACTGAGGCAGAAGAACAGATAAGTGACCTGGAAGATAAAATAGTGGATATGACTACTGCAGAGCAGAATAAAGAAAAAAGAAAGAAAAGAACTGAGGACAGTCTCAGAGACCTCTGGGACAACATTAAACGCACCATCATTCGAATTATAGGGGTTCCAGAAGAAGAAGAGACAAAGAAATGGACTGAGAAAATATTTGAAGAGATTATAGTTGAAAACTTCCATAATATGGGAAAGGAAATAGATAATCAAGTCCAGGAAAAACACAGAGTCCCATATAGGATAAATCCAAGGAGAAACACGCCTAGACACATATTAATCAAACTGTCAAAAATTAAGTACAAAGAAAACATATTAAAAGCAGCAAGGGAAAAACAACAAATAACACACAAGGGAATCCCCATAAGGTTAACAGCTGATCTTTCAGCAGAAACTCTGCAAGCCAGAAGGGATTGGCAGGACATATTTAAAGTGATGAAGGAGAAAAACCTGCAACCAAGATTACCCAGCAAGGAGTAGAGTAATGAGATCATTCAGATTTGATGGAGAAATTAAAACCTTTACAGACAAGCAAAAGCTGAGAGAGTTCAGCACCACCAAACCAGCTTTACAACAAATGCAAAAGGATCTTCTCTAGGCAAGAAACACAAGACAAGGAAAAGACCTACAATAACAAACCCAAAACAATTAAGAAAATGGGAATAGGAACATACATATTGATAATTACCTTAAATGTAAATGGATTAAATGCTCCCACCAAAAGACACAGATTGGCTGAATGGATACAAAAACAAGACCTATATATATCCTGTCTACAAGAGACCCACTTCAGACCTAGAGACACATACAGACTGAAAGTGAAGGAATGGAAAAAGATATTCCATGCAAATGGAAACCAAAAGAAAGCTGGAGTAGCAATTCTCATATCAGACAAAATAGACTTTAATATAAAGATTATTACAAGAGACAAAGAAGGACACTACATAATGATCAAGGGATCAATCCAAGAAGAAGATTTAACAACTGTAAATACTTATGCACCCGACATAGAAGCACCTCAATACATAACGCAAATACTAACAGCCATAAAAGGGGACATCAACAGTAACACATTCATAGTAGGGGACTTTAACACTCCACTTTCACCAATGGACAGATCATCCAAAATGAAAATAAATAAAGAAACACAATCTTTAAATGATACATTAAACAAGATGGACTTAATTGATATGTATAGGACATTCCATCCAAAATCAACAGAATACACATTTTTCTCAAGTGCTCATTGAACATTCTGAGGATAGATCATATCCTGGGTCACAAATCAAGCCTTGCTACATTTAAGAAAATTGAAATTGTATCAAGTATCTTTTCCCAACACAACACTATGAGACTAGATATCAATTACAGGAAAAGATCTGTAAAAAAGACAAACACATGGAGGCTAAACAATACACTACTTAATAACGAAGTGATCACTGAAGAAATCAAAGAGGAAATTTAAAAAAACCTAGAAACAATTGACAAAGGAGACACGACGACCCAAAACCTATGGGATGCAGCAAAAGCAGTTCTAAGAGGGAAGATTATAGCAATACAATCCTACCTCAAAAAACAATAAACATCTCAAAAAAACAACCTAACCTTGCACCTAAAGCAATTAGAGAAAGAAGAACAAAAAAACCCCAAAGTTAGCAGAAGGAAAGAAATCATAAGGATCAGATCAGAAATAAGTGAAAAAGAAATGAAGGAAATGATAGCAAAGATCAATAAAACTAAAAGCTGGTTCCTTGAGAAGATAAACAAAATTGATAAACCAATAGGCAGACTCATCAAGAAAAAAAGGGAGAAGACTCAAATCAATAGAATTAGAAATGAAGAAGAAGTAACAACTGACACTGCAGAAATACAAAAGATCATGAGAGATTACTACAAGCAACTCTATTCCAATAAAACGGACAACCTGGAAGAAATGGACAAATTCTTAGAAATGCACAACCTTCCAAGACTGAATCAGGAAGAAATAGAAAATATGAACAGAACAATCACAGCACTGAAATTGAAACTGTGATTAAAAATCTTCCAACAAACAAAAGCCCAGGACCAGATGGCTTCACAGGTGAATTCTATCAAACGTTTAGAGACGAGCTAACACCTATCCTTCTCAAACTCTTCCAAAATATAGCAGAGGGAGGAACACTCCCAAACTCATTCTACGAGGCCACCATCACCCTGATACCAAAACCAAACAAGGATGTCACAAAGAAAGAAAACTACAGGCCAATATCACTGATGAACATAGATGCAAAAATCCTCAGCAAAATACTAGCAAACAGAATCCAACAGCACGTTAAAAGGATCATACACCATGATCAAGTGGGGTTTATTCCAGGAATGCAAGGATTCTTCAATATACACAAATCAATCAATGTGATACACCATATTAACAAATTGAAGGCGAAAAACCATATGCTCATCTCAATAGATGCAGAGAAACCTTTTGACAAAATTCAACACCCATTTATGATAAACACCCTACAGAAAGTAGGCATAGAGGGAACTTTCCTCAACATAATAAAGGCCATATATGACAAACCCACAGCCAACATCGTCCTCAATATTGAAAAACTGAAAACATTTCCACTAAGATGAGGAACAAGGCAAGGTTGCCCACTCTCACCACTCTTATTCAACATAGTTTTGCAAGTTTTAGCCACAGCAATCAGAGAAGAAAAGGAAATAAAAGGAATCCAAATCAGAAAAGAAGAAGTAAAGCTGTCACTGTTTGCAGATGACATGATACTATACATAGAGAGCCCTAAAGATGCTACCAGAAAACTACTAGAGCTAATCAATGAATTTGATAAAGTAGCAGGATTCAAAATTAATGCACAGAAACCTCTGGCATTCCTATACACTAATGATGAAAAATCTGAAAGTGAAATCAAGAAAACACTCCCCTTTACCATTGCAACAAAAACAATAAAATATCTAGGAATAAACCTACCTAAGGAGACAAAAGACTTCTATGCAGGAAACTGTAAGACACTGATGAAAGAAATTAAAGATGATACAAATAGATGGAGAGATATACCATTTTCTTGGATGGGAAGAATCAACATTGTGAAAATGACTCTACTACCCAAAGCAATCTACAGATTCAATGCAATCACGATCAAACTACCACTGGCATTTTTCACAGAACTAAAACAAAAAATTTCACAATTTGTAATGAAACACAAAAGACCCCAAATAGCCAAAGCAATCTTGAGAACGAAAAATGGAGCTGGAGGAATCAGGCTCCCTGATTTCAGACTATACTACAAAGCTACAGTAATCAAGACAGTATCGTACTGGCACAAAAACAGAAATATAGATCCATGGAACAGGATAGAAAGCCCAGAGATAAACCCACGTGCATATGGTCCCCTTATCTTTGATAAAGGAGGCAGGAATGTACAGTGGAGAAAGGACAGCCTCTTCAATAAATGGTGCTGGGAAAACTGGACAGGTACATGTAAAAGTATGAGATTAGATCATTCCCTAACACCATACACAAAAATAAGCTCAAAATGGATTAAAGACCTAAATGTAAGGCCAGAAACTATCAAACTCTTAGAGGAAAACATAGGCAGAACACTCTATGACATAAATCACAGCAAGATCCTTTTGGACCCACCTCCTAGAGAAATGGAAATAAACACAAAAATAAACAAATGTCATCTAATGAAACGTCAAAGCTTTTGCACAGCAAAGGAAACCATAAATAAGACCAAAAGACAACCCTCAGAATGGGAGAAAATATTTGCAAATGAAGCAACTGACAAAGGATTAATCTCCAAAATTTATAAGCAGCTCATGCAGCTCAATAACAAAAAAACAAACAACCCAATCCAAAAATGGGCAGAAGAGCTAAATAGACATTTCTCCAAAGAAGATATACAGACTGCCAACAAACACATGAAAGAATGCTCAACATCATTAATCATTAGAGAAATGCAAATCAAAACTACAATGAGATATCATCTCACACCAGTCAGAATGGCCATCATCAAAACATCTACAAACAATAAATGCTGGAGAGGGTGTGGAGAAAAGGGAACACTCTAGCACTGCTGGTGGGAATGTGAATTGGTACAGCCACTATGGTCAACAGTATGGAGGTTCCTTAAAAAACTACAAATAGAACTACCATATGACCCAGCAATCCCACTACTGGGCATATACCCTGAGAAAACCATAGTTCAAAAAGAGTCTACCAAAATGTTCATTGCAGCTCTATTTACAATAGCCCGGGGATGGAAACAACCTAAGTGTCCATCATCGGATGAATGGATAAAGAAGATGTGGCACATATGTGTAATGGAATATTACTCAGCCATAAAATGAAATGAAATTGAGCTATTTGTAATGAGGTGGATAGACCTAGAGTCTGTCATAGAGAGTGAAGTAAGTCAGAAAGAGAAAGACAAATACCATATGCTAACACATATATATGGAATCTAAGGGGAAAAAAATGTCATGAAGAGCCTAGGGGTAAGAAAGGAATAAAGACACAGACCTACTAGAGAATGGACTTGAAGATACAGGGAGGGGGAAGGGTAAGCTGTGACAAAGTGAGAGTGTGGCATGGACATATATACACTACCAAACGTAAAATAGATAGCTAGTGGGAAGCAGCCGCATAGCACAGGGAGATCAGCTCGGTGCTTTGTGACCACCTAGAGTGGTGGGAGAGGAAGGGTGGGAGGGAGGGAGACCCAGGAGGGAAGAAATATGGGAACATATGTATAACTGATTCACTTTGTTATAAAGCAGAAGCTAACACACCATTGTAAAGCAATTATACTCCAATAAAGATGTAAAAAAAAATAAAAGTGTTGATCTAAATCACTTTTAAGGGCTTTTTTTTTTCCCATTATAAAGATGCTTCATAATTTATATAATAAACTTCCTATGGTCAGACACTGAAGTTTCTAATTGCAAATGGTGACACCCCTATAACTAAATCTTTGTGCCAGTTCTTATTTATGTTTACGTAATAATTTTTTAAAATATAGAGTGCTAATCAAAGATCATATGAACTGTTTCATGGGAAAATGACTCCTTGTCAGTAAAAGTATTCAAGCAGGGGTTGGTCATCACTTTTGGAATAGGTAGAGTGCCGATTGTGGTGGAGTAGACAATGAGGAATGGGGAAGATTGTGAAGAGCGATGAGTCTGGAAATAAATGGACATGGAACCTATAGGATGTGTATAACTTGAACAAGGAATGAAGTGGAGGAAGCTTCCCAAGTCAGAAGGAAGACAACTGCGTGTAGTTCTGTACGATTGAGATGTAGGAAGTACCAAGATACCAATATGAGTTTGCACAGATAAACAGGAGTTCTACTGTGTGCCAAGCACTATTTCTCATTATTCCTTACAACACTCTAAGGAAGTTAGTATCTCCTGTTACTGAGGAGACTGAGACTTGAAGTGGTTAGCCATCTGTTGGCTCTGTGACCGTGGAACAAATCCCTAACCTTTGCAAGCCTTCTTTCTTCATTAGTCAAGTGAGGATTATAGTGTCTGCTTTAGAGGGTAACTGAGAGGATAAATTCACAAAGCTTGGCATATAGAAAACATGTAATAGAGAATATTCTGAATCCAATACCTATGTTTTTCTGGCGTATGCTATTTCTCACAGAATATGTTTAGGACAACAGAGTCCACTCCAGCCCCCTCTGCAATCCCACTCTTAGGGTGGGGCTTACTACTTGGTCTGGTTCTCCCAAGTACAGAGCCTGGGTCTGGGTTTGGGTTGCATCTTCAATACATGCAGGGACTAAGGAAACAGGGTCCTGACAAGCTGCCATCAATGGCTTACCATCAAGGAGCAGTCCCCATGTGAAGCTGTTGACTATCACCTGAGACTAAGATGAGTACAACTGTTAGCGTCTGCAGGAGAGCACAGAGAGGCAGCGGGGAGAGAAGCACCCTGAGAGTTAACAAAGGACAACTTGTCTCCTTTATAAGCCACTTTTGTATGGGCCTGGCCCTAACTTTTCCCCCAATTAACTTTATGTGCCATTAGGACGAAGGTGACATCTCCACATTTTGTAACTTGGTTCTTGTGCTTAGTCATCCTGACCTGGTCGTGTGCTGTGGTCAGCAGTCTCTATAACATTTATTGCTGAACTTGCTGTTCATCATTCCATGCCAGAGCCACTGATTTTTTGATATAAGGTGAAAGTCTAGTGGGGATATGGCTTTGAGGTCAATCAGATGAAGTTCATTGTCATGGTTTGAGTTGAAAGGACCTTGTCAGAAAGTAGTTATTCTCTTTAGGTAGCTGCCAGGTATCAACAAAGCTCTCATTGTTTAGATGGAAATTACTCTCCCTAGGAAGGTATTTCCCATTTGGCCTGCATTCAGGATCACATCTCAACAAACCTTCAGGATCAACATACTTCTTTCCTGCCTGTCAGAATGAAATACTAATAGTGGGGCCCATCAATCCTGATGCTGCCGCCTTATTTTTTATAACCAAGGTCACTTTGCTCAGAATTTACATTTGCCATGCAAATGAAAATAAAACCATAAAAGGAACTCTTGGCATTTGTTGCTGTGCTGATAGTGCCTTATTTTTCAACATTTTGAATTAGTGAACAGGTAGTATTTGAAAAATGTAAGATGATAGGAGAGCCATTTGCTTGCCTGAAAATAACACTCATATGCTTTAGAAAACACATCTACAAATCAGCCTAGCTAATCAGTCAGTTGTTTTCTGGGCATCTAGTTTATTAGATTAATGGTGTCTTGGAACATTTGGAGGCATGTAGAGATGTCATGGTTTATCAGAATATCCATTCAAGGCAGTAGTTAGGAAGCAGGTTTTCTCCTCTTTAGGAAAGAAAGCCATGACAAGTTGGGGAGAAATTTGAATGAAACAATAGGTAAGTCTTAGTTTTATGAAATACAGTGATACAAAATGTGTTCTCCCCACCCTCCAACACCCTAATTTCTGAGGGAGAACTTTGGAAGACTTCTTGTGGTTGACTCATAATGTCTGTTCTCATGTGCTCTTTTATAGAAGAATAAAATGAGACAATTGTGTTATACCTCCAAAGGTTTAAGAAGTATACCTGATATCTTAGTCATTTGGGGCTGCTATAACAAAATTTTGGCTGCTATAACCATAGACCAGGTGGCTTAAACAAACAAACAAACATAAAACACATTTATTTCTTACAGTCCTGTGGGATGGGAAGTCTAAGATCAAGAGACTGGCAGATTTGGTGTCTAGCGAGAGACCACTTCCTAGTTCATAGACTGCTGTCTTCTTACTGTGTCCTCAGATGGTGGAAAGAGGGTGAGAGTATTCTGAAGTCTCCTTTAAAAGGGCACTAATACCATTCAGGAGGGCTCTACCCTCGTGACCTCATCACCTCCTAAAGATCCCACCTCCTAATGATCTCAGAGAGACAGCAGTGAGAGGTGGCTTGAAGCACCATATTAGTTCCCTGCCCAGGATTGAACTTGGGTAGCCTGGATAAAAACCAGGAATCCTAGCCGCTAGTCCACCAGGGGCTAGAGACTCAAAGCAAAATACCCCTGGCCCTTGCCCCCATTGAAAAATGCATTTCTCAAGAAGTCAAAAACTGTAAAACCAGGTATAAAATTTATTATTAGAGACATAGCACAACAAATGGGAGAGTACGCAGAGAAACAGTTTGTTTAGTTAAGACAGAAGCAAGGCAGAGATACACACATGGGGAGAAAGGTGTGGGCGTCCTCCCTAATGAGGAAGAGTGCAGTAAAGAGGCAGTTAAATCATTTATATAGGGCAGTTCTTCCAGGTCTTTGTTTACCTTTTGCCAATTATCTGGTTTCTTTTTCCACACCTGACATGCCCTAGGACCACTCCCCAACATGCTTGTACAACTTTTTTCCAAGATGGATTCCAGCCCAGAGGCCTTGGCGTCACATATTATGGGGTGGTGCCTCCTCCTTTTTGACCCCCAAGGAGCCTTTCTGCACATGTACAGTCAGGGAGGTCTCCCTTGCCCCAAGGATGGGAAATATGTGACCTCTTGATCTTTACTCAAACAGGGTCTAGCCCCTCTCTGTCCCTGCCATGACTGTTATCTTAAAGTATCCACAGGAAACAAAGTCCACCTATTTACTCTGTTCCTGTTGTTATTTCTATCTTGAAGTGCAGACAGGAGGCTGATTGTAAATATCTAGCCTAGAGCCCACCTGCCTCCTTCCTCAGGAAATGTATACAGGAGGCTAGTTGTAAATGCCTAGCCTGGAGCCCATATCTATCTCCTGCCTCACATTAATATAATTACATTGGGAGTTAGGATTTCAACATAGGAATTTGTGGGGGGACACAGCCATCAGTCCTTAACACCCAGACAGACATGTTCTTCAGTGACCCTATTTCTTCACTGTGGTGAGAACTTTTCCCTCAGAAAGGACTGGCTGTTTGAGGGGAGGGTACTTGGGAGAGAACTATCCTTTCATGTTGAACTCTCTGGGAAAGGGAGTTAGTCATCAATTGATACCTGCTTCATTTTGAAATGACATGCTTATTGTTCTTTTGCTCTCTGAGGAGGTGAACTTTTCATAGAGAATTATTTTAACTGAATTTTAACTGAATTAAAATGAGGAGGGCAACATGTAAAGATGTGTGGAAAGTGTGTTCCATGCAAAGAGAACAGCACATACAAAAACCTTACGGCAGGAACAAACTTGATGTGCTTGAAAAATAGCAAGAAAGCTGTTGTGCTGAAGTAGACTGAGTTAGAGAACAGAATATGAAATCAGAGAGATAGGTAGGGGTCAGGTCACATAGAACCTTGTAGGCCATAGTAAGGAGTTTAAATTTTAGTATGTGTCTGATGAGAAGCCAATGAGCAAGGGAACGACATGATCTGATACACATTTCTAATTGACAGCACATATGGAATCAGGGAGAGCAATTAGGCTCCTGCCCCAGTCCAGATGATGGTGGCTTGGACGGAGGTTATATTAGTGGAGATGGAGAGATGTTGGGGGAAGTCAAGAGAACTTGCTGATAAATTAAATGTAATGGGTGAAGGAAAGAGCAGTCAAAGATGATACCTTGGTTTTGGCTTTGCTAAGTAAGCATTTTGGTAAATGGTGTTTCCATTACTAATAATACTGAGGAAGAATAGTTCAAATTTATACATGATAAATTTGGGATACCTATTAGACATCCAAGACAAAATGTAGGAGTAAGTATCTGGAGCTCAGAGGGAAAGTTAGGGCTTAGAATATAATTAGGAAATCATTAGCATAGAGGTAATATTTAAATTAAAGTGAATGGATGTGATCACCTAGGGAGCAAGTGTGGATAGAGAATAGAGAGGGATGAGAGAAGGACTCTAGGGGTTTTCCAGCATTAGAAGTCTGGAAGACAAAGAGGAACCAATAGATATAACTGAGAAAGTGACAAGTGATCTAGGAGGAAAGCTGGAAAGTATGATGACATGAAGCCAAGGAAAACAGCCTTCAACAAAGGCAGGAATGATCAACTGTGTCAAATGCTCTTTAAAGACTGAGTAAGATGAGAACTGATCATTGATCACTGGATCTTTTTCTCATCCACCATCTCCCAGGATGCAGTTCTCCTTGTGCTGTGAAAGAAGCATGGCACAGAGTGAGTGATAATTGTATGATTATTAATTATACTCATTGTAATTACCCATTCATTGCCTTCTGCCCTGTCTTTGTGGAAGCCAGTCCCAATTTAGGAATGGGCCATATTTAACAAGTTTATAGAAACAAGGTCATATTTAACATCTTTATTCCCGTCAGGAACCTACAAAAGCCTGTTTGATTAAATGCCCTAACATGCCAGAGCTAGAAGAGCTCTTAGAGATCACATAGTCCTATGCTGTCATTTTACTGATGAAGAAACTGAGACTCTGACAGGGAAAATGAATTGTGGAAGGGAACACAGCAGATTAACCTCAGAACTGGGACTAGAACTCACACCTCATGAGTCAGAGGTGATTGTTCTTTGTGTTACAACCCTGTGCCACTTCTTCCAGCATGTGAGATTAAGTCCTTTGGGTCTTGAAAACTTTTCTATCTTTAATAGACCATGATTAAAGTGAAAACATTCTATAAAGCGATAACACTTAAATGAGTATGAGTGCAAACCCTTTAGAAATGGAGCACAGTCACCTAGATGAGGGGAGGAAGTTGAAGTTGGGATGGGAGAATTGCACGATCCTGAAGACAAAGGCAGTGTTATAGAGAAAAGACCAGCTTTACCTGGGTTTGGATCCCAGCTCCATCTACTCCTACTGTATGACATCTGTTAAGTTTATTAACCTTCCTGAGCCCCATCTATAAAATAGGAGCAATATATAGGTCCTATTGATAAATTATGAGGATTAAGAATAACACATCTAAAGTGCTTAGCTTTTTCTTGATGTGTGGTAGGCATTCAATAATAATAACCCTTTAATGCTATTTTATCTTCCTTCATTTTTCCTCTGCTCCAGTGCTATGGGTGTCACTGCCAGCAGCCCTAGATCAAGCCAATGTCTCCAGAGTCTGGTTTCTCCTGCCTCTGGCCACTACCATCAGACCTGTGGCTTCCAGACCTCTGGCTGTTGGACCTCCTGGCAGACTAGAAGGAAGGCCTTTAAAACTGCCTGGAGCTGACATTATCTTCTTCAGGGCCCCTGTGCAGGTCAAGCTGTCACCATCAGGGACAGCCACAGCTGAGGCTGTTTCTCCTCTTCCCTAAGGTTCATTCTACTGCTGCCTTTTTGCAAAGAAAATGCCTAAATTCATATGGACAAACACTTTTAAGAAAGAGGAGGCTTCGTTTAAACTAGTAACTTGATGAGGTGTCTTCAGCATGTCAGGCATTGTGTTAGTCCCCAGACTCTGGGAGTTTGATTTAGAAGGCAAGTTAGACATGGAAACAAATAACTATTTCCCAACTGAGTGAACTGACCACTCAGCAGAGGTGCAAGAAACATTCTGTTGGGGTGTAGAGTGGGGAAGGCAAGAAGACATCCTGGAATGGGTATGGTTTAAGCTGAATCTGAAAAGAGAAGTAGTGTATCAGTGGATGGATAATTAGGGAAACTACATTTCATGCAAAAATATGCAGGCAGCAAGTACAGAGGAGACGGAGTTAGGGATTAAAAATGAGTGCAGGGAAGACAAGCCTTTTATTGAAGAAATTCAAATGCTCTACTTAGGAATTTGGGTATGATTCATGATAGCATAGGATGTCAAGAGATATAAGATATCTTAGAGGCTATCAGGTATAAACACCTCATTTTACAAATGAGAAGACTGAGCTTCAGATAGAAGAAATCATTTGGCTAGAATCCCATAGCAAGTTAGTGGCAGAAACTGGGACTGGAACCAAAGTTTACTGATTCCCAAGCCAGTATCCTTCCTATCCATTACTCATGACTTCTATGTATAAGAGGGAACGATTGTACACAGTATCAAAAAGCAGCATCAGGTCTGAGACCTTTCCTTACTAGAGCTCAACTGAGATTCAGGGGATCTGGATGTGGACAGAGATTGGGACCTCACCGATCTCATGTCCACTTAAAATAATTGGGATGTGATTTTCTGTAAATCAGCTTTAGAATAGTCAGCTTAATTATTAAATAAAATTGTATCCATGGTTTTGATCTTGTAAATTATCACATTCCCTATATTTTATTATTTTCTACTATAAATGGAAAAGCTAGAATTTATAAAAGAGGTATGAAGTTAGTAGGTTATTTTGCCCTGGAAGCCATCTTCTAGAGGTTGAAAAGACCAGGATCAGACCTTGGGTGAAAGCTGAAGTTGCCAGAACCTGGGTTCTAAGTTGCATTGACTTAGGTCATTGTTCTCAGCTACTGTCCGCTTCACTCCACTATACTGTTCACTATAAAATTCAGGTGTCTGTGATACTTTCAGTGGTCCTGAACAAAAGAGTCAAACAGGAAGACAGACAAAAACGACTGCCTCACCTTTTTCAGTAAATTCAATTAAACAAACATTTCAGCCATCTATTAACAAATACTCATTGAAGGGCTGCCATGTGCCAAGTACAATGACATATACTGGGGAGATATCAGTAAATAAAAACAAACATGGTTCCCATTAGTATTAGTTTGCTAAGGCTGCCATAACAAACTATCACACACTGGGCAGCTTAAACAACAGAAATTTATTTTCTCACAGTTCTGGAGGCTAGAAGTCTGATACCAAGGGGTTGGCAAGATTTCTTCTGAGGCCTCTTTCCTTGGTTTATAGATGGCCATTTTTCCCCTGTCTTCACATGGTCTTTCCTCCATACACATACATGTCTGTATCCTAATCTTCTCTTCTTGTAAGTATAGCAGCCATATTGGATTAGGACTCATCCATTTGACCTCATTTTATCCTATTTGCCTCTTTGAAGACCCCATATCCAAATACAGTCATATTCTGAGGTACTGGGGCTTAGGACTTCAATATGTGAATTTCAGAGGGACACAATTCAGCCTGTAACACTGTTCTCAGTGAGCTCAGTCTAGAAGGGACACACAAATTTATCCAACAATTATACAAATAAATTTAGGATTATGAACTCTGTTAAAGTGTTATAAAGGAGAGATACATGCTGTCATAAAGATATATAAGGAGGCATGTCCTGTCTTAAAGGGAGAGATGTGCTGCAGTGAAGGAACCTTAGAGGGTAAACATATGAGCTGAGGTCTCAAACATGGGTAGGAGGAGTTAATTAGGAGAGAGTGATGTGGGGAGGAGGATAATAAGTGGGGGGGAGAAGAACCAGGTAGAGGGGAGCAGCTTGTTAAAAATCCCACATTCAGTACTTTCTATGTACGGAACACAGAAGTAGATTTTGAAGAGAGCAATGGAACTCATGGTCTGGTGAGGAGACAGCTACGAAAACAGATACTTTCAACAGAATATGATCAGAGTTGTTATAAAGGCTAATATCAATACTTATATGCAGCAGTTCTAAATTCCCAGAAATATAGATAAGGGAGGCACTAACTGCTGACTATAGCGTGAAGGCAGGAGGTCAAAAGTTTCACAATAGCTGAAATGTTACACCATACAGATCCTGATGCCTATTTGGGAAACCTAAATAAATGGAAAATATATTAAGAAGGCACTGCAATCATTCCTTCAAAATACTTTAGATCTAGAGGTAGCATGGAGTCGAAAGACCTGAGTTTTAGTCCCCACTCTGCCCATCCTGTTGTACTTTCTCATCTGTCACACAGAGATAATGGTATGTATCTCATCTACCTCATGTGTTGGGAGGGTATTGTATGGATCGAATGGGGACCCTAGAAAGCAGGAAAAGAGATCTGGCTAAAGGAGAGATGAGATGATTTGGCTGAAGTCAACAATCCCTTCCTCGCTGGTCTTTGTTCCTGATCTGGAAAGATTTCCAAACTGAATGTGGAGATGAGACTAAAGATACCTAAAGAATCAGACACTGAGGTAAGGGCTAACTAAATTACATGCAGGGTCATATAGCAGGGTGGGCTAATTGACATGAATAATAGTAAATGTCAGTGTTCTCAACAAATTCTTGCTAATGCATTGTTTATTCTAGAGAAAAAGCTATAAATGATTCCTTGACCAAGCTGGAAAACAATTTTTAGATTATGCTGTTTTCTAAGTGCTTTTTCTGATCTAGAGTTAAGAGTCAGAACACATAAGTTTGGTTTCCATGCAGCTGCATACTACATCACCTTTATAACCTTAGCAACACCTCCTCTTCCTCTTGCAGCTATTGGGCATTGCTAGGTGAAAGGCACTGTCCCAGTCATGCTGCATGTATTATCTCACAATCCTATATGGTATATGTATATTATCCCCATATTACAGATGAAGAAACTCAGCCTTATTAGTTAAGTAACTTTTTTAAGTTAGTAAATTGAGACTCCAAAGCTCAACCTTACTGGAGGGAAGTAGGTAAGGGAAGTTGAAGCAGAACATCTTCAAATTCCTTTCTATCTTCAGAACCACTGAGAGTAAGTTTGTGCCTCAGTGAAAAAAAATTTTAGGCCTTTCGGTAAGGGTAGGCCAGCTAAAATCTTCACTGCCTTAGGTCCTTTGCCCTTGCTGTACTTTTACCCAGAAGACTCTTGCCCTGCAATCAAGGTTCCTTCTTGTTATCCTGGTTTCTGCTTAAATGTTACTTTCTCAGGGAAGTCTTTCCTGACCACCCAGTCGAAAGTAGCTACCCAGTCACTCTGTTTCATTATATCATCTTATTTTAATTTTTTGTATAACACTTATTACTGTTATATTTTCTTGAATATATGTTTTATTTTTTGTTTATTTTTTCCCCTCACTTGAATACAAGCTTCATGAAAGCAGTACCTTGTTTATCTTAGTCAAATCGTATACTCAAAATCTAGAATAGGACTACATGGAACATAGTGGATACTCAATAAATATTTTTTGAATTAATGCACAAACAAACTCTTTATGTAACAGACGGAAGAACTGCAACCCAAAGAGGAGATGGACTTGTCCAAGGTCAAGGAATGCAGATTGAGTGTTAGTAGGAAGAGCATTAGCTTAGTTTCTAATAAAGTTTCAGTTAAGATTTGTTGAATATCTTTTACGTGACATACATTATTCTGCTTTTGAATATATTTTATGTAAACTTTCTCCAGATTTTGAGGGTAGGTAGTCAGCATAAGTAATATTGAATACTAGCCCCATATTCCAGTAGTTTAACACAATAAAGGTTTAGTTCTCATAAACATCACAAGGTAATCTGAGTCAGAAAGTTCCAATGGGTGGTTCTTTTTCAAGAGATAACTCAGGGATCCAAGACCCTTCAATTTTAGGATGCTGTCGTCCTCAACCCACTGCCTTCAAGGTCATTGTATAAGGGGAAAAGAAAACATAAATGACTACATGTGAGATTTTAAGTCTAAGCCTGGAAGTGGCATACGTTATTTCCATCCATACTCCTTTATCTCTTGGAACTTCCATCCACACTGTCACTTGGAACAAGCTACCTGCAAGGTGTGCTGAGATATGTACTCTTTCACAGAAAGAGAAAACAGTATTGGTCAATATCTAGCCAATATCTACCATAATATTGTCACCATTTTACAGATGACACAATTCTTTGGTGGCTTGCCTGAGATTCCATAGTAAGTGAAGGAGTGAAGATATACAACCAAGGAATCATGCCAGACTTGTGTCAATAATAGTGCCCTTTGCTCTATATCTGTATAGATTATTGGTTTTCAAGGTTGTTTTTGCTATAGAACTCTTTCTACAATAGGAATTTTATGGAGTATTCCAGCATGTAAAATAGATCAACAGGAGCTCTGAAGCATTGTAAACCTGAAGAAGATTCTCTGGAAACCATCTAAGGCCCTCCAGGCCCAGTGTGGAAACCTGGGGACCAAATGATTTTGATGGGCCCTTCCAGCTTTGTCTTACATATTTCATCTCTTGATTTCATGATATTCCTAATGTGAGGCAAAAGGTTAAAGCCATGAATACATCTCAGAACTGGGTGCTTGTCCTCAAAGATTTCTGCCTCAGGGCCCAGAAATAAGCTATGGAACTACAGATGAAATCCTGGTGCTCTATGTGCTGAGCCTTCAAACCCTTTCCCCACCACCCACCATCCATGCAAAAAGTCATCTAATTGTACAAGGCATACTCTGGAAACTTTCCCAGTGGAATAATAGATCAAGTAACCAAGAACTTTTTAATTTTGCAAAGTGCGCTCTTCCTTGTAATTTACTTAATATAGAAATTTAATGTTCTGCAGTTTACTGAACAAATAACATTGAAAGTATTTTAGAGTTAGCTTGGGAGCTCGCCTTTGGTTGCCAGTTTGACTTTATTATTTGATTATCCAGATAAAGGCCAGCAGTAACAATATGCTGTGCCTTAAGTGGTTCAGAGGGGTTATCTCTTAGCCATTACCAATTCTAAATACAAGATTTAAATTCAAGGAGAAAAATCACACAAGAGCAATTTGCTGAATTTGCTCAAGTTAGTCCCTTGAGTTAAGATGCTTGATTCTCTGGACCTGGATTGTGATGATTATACTTTTCCAGAAAGTCCCTAACCTTAGTGACTGACAAATTCTATGGCACTATTCATTTAAAAAAACACACACTGAGGTCAAAATCTGTGCCGGACACAGTGATGGATGCTAGAGATGTCCAGAGTGGCTTAGAGCCCTTAACTCCTGCCCTTTGGTCGCATGGCTTGCACCTCGATACAGGCTCCCTCTACCAGCCTAAGGGCATGTCTCTAGGCATTCCCTCCAGAACACATTTACCTGAGCAGGTTCTGATCACCAGAGCAGATACTTCCTTTTAGATCTGAGCATTGACATTTAGTTAGTTCCCTGCTTCTTAATGCTACCATCTTCTGGTCTTATAAAGTTGTTGTTCCTGGACCTAGGCTCACAATTAATGATCAGCCTCACTTACTTTCCTGCCTGGGCAGACTCTGTAGAACCCAGCCTGAGCTCAAGGTTCTGAGCCCATTTTCCTTGGAAAGGATGTGGGACAAAGATGTAATGTTGACTGAAACAGTCTCTACTCTTAAATATACAGTGTGAAATGTATTTAAGAGGTATAATTGACAGGACATGGAGAATGAATAGATGTTTGAAGATGAAGGAAAGAGATATCTAGGAAGATACCAAGATCACTCCAGGTTACTTGGTAGAGTTGGCATTTGAACTTGATCTTAATACATAAATTTTTAACATGCAGAGTTGAGGTAAAAAATGTGTTTCAGGTATAAGGAACATCATGAGCAAAAGTTTAGAAGTTATATATTCCAGATTCCTTTGCGGAATGTCTGATTATTTCCTGTTTTAGACATCTTTGCCTTCCTTTTTTAACAGCCAGCACAGTTTATGTTTTCCTTCTCCTAACTTGCCCCTACTCCTCTTAGCAATAAGATAGATGTTTTCGTTTTTACTGCAGAAATTTAGTCACCATTTTACTTGAGTAGCTAAACTTCAGTAATTCCGGCAATTTAACTGATTCAGATTGAACGCTACACTGATAATTAACTTGTTCCTCTTTCTTCTCGTCACCCACAGGAGCCTGATGGATCATTAGTGACACGATTAGAGAGAGAGTGATCCCGGTAAATTATTGGTGTTCAATAAATGTTAAATAATTGTAGAAATAGGACCCAGCGGAGACTGGCACTCTGCAGTAGAAACAGAAGCTCACAAAGTGTGCCTTTGCTGATAATCAGGTTTTGCAATTCAGAGTAGGCACAGACTATGCACCATTTCTCATCATTGAAATCCACATGCATTTGTAAGACAAACTAATTAATAATCCAGTTCTCTTAACTAAATAGAAGTCTATGCAAAGGAGAAAGTGTTAAACATTATAGATGCTGCCATGGGGGATTCACCTTCCTTCCAGCTTGAAGAGCTGTAGCCACCTAGATGAGCAGGTGGAGGAAACGAGGACATGATGACCAGTGGATTACTGGGCATACAAGTGTTTTACCCAAAGTACCTCTGAGTCCTGTCCCAAAGTGCTCCAAGAGCCAGATTCCCATCTGTTAATGGAAAACCTATCTGCCAATATGAGGACTAGCTTTGCCAAGCATGGATTTTGTGGTGTTAATGGCTTTGGGCAGAGCCTTGTGCTGCTTGCTGGCAGGGAGAATCCTGTTTGATTCTAAAGAGTCCAAAATTTATATTTTAAAACATATTTTATTTGACAGCCAGAATCTAATGAATCTGACATCATCTGTCTGTCTGCAGATCTCAGCTTGAGAATATCAAACCTACAGTAAAATAACTCCTCACAGTTTATAAAGCACATTTCCTATCAACTATCCCATTTGATCCTTATGACAACTAAGGGCAGAAGGGAACCTAATATGGTAGGTACTTTACATGCTGTCTCATCTAATCTCTGAAGTCTCTTTAAGTCCTCGTTTTACAGATGAAGATCCAAGGCATTGAGAAGCAAAACACTTGCTCAACGTATGCTTGAGCTGAATAGGAAAGCTAGTGGGACAGATATTAATCTCAGGTTCAAGTGTATCGTGATCTCATTATTGAGGGCCAGATCTTCTGAGCACCTACTTCATACTAAGCATTTATTTCTGCATATTATTCAATCTTTAAACCATCTTTTAAAATTATTTTTTTATTGGAATACAGTTGATTTACAATGTTGTGTTACTTTCTGCTGTACAGCAAAGTGAATCAGTTATCCACTCTTTTTTAGGTTCTTTTTGCATATAGGTCATTACAAAGTATTGAGTAGAGTTCCCTGTGCTATACAGTAGGCTCTTATTAGTTATCTATTTTATATATAGTAGTGTATATATGTCAATCCCAATCTTCCAATTTATCCCTCCCCCCTTTTTCCCCTTGGTAACCATATGTTTGTTTTCTATATCTGTGACTCTATTTCTGTTTTGTAAATAAGTTCATTTGTACCTTTTTTAGATATCACATATAAGCGATATCATATGATGTTTGTCTTTCTCTGTCTGACTTGCTTCACTCAGCATGACAATCTCTTTAAACCATCTTGTGAGGTAGATATTACTGTTCCAATTTTACAGATGTGGTCATTCAGTAAACATTTATTGAGCACCTACTCTATGCCAGGCACTGTTTTAGGCACTGGATATTCACCTTTGAATAAGACAAGCATAAAACTTCCTCTCATGAAACTTACATTCTAATGGGAGGAAATAACAAACAAATATAAGAATTTAAAGCTGATAAAGTATAGAGAGACTGAGGCTCTGTTTTAGATTGAGTGATCATGGAAGGGCTCATTAAGGATGAAACATTTAAATTAAGACCCAAATGTCAAGAAAGACTCAGTCTTAGAAAGATCTAAAGGATTATTATTACAAGCAAAGAGAAGAGCAAATAGACACTAAGGAGAAAATAAGCTTTGTGTCTTTCAGAAAAAAAGAACATGCAAAAGTGGTGGGAGAGTAGTGAATGATGGGAAGAGAGATCTGAAATGAGGTTGCAAAGTTAGGGAAAGGGCAGATATCATAGGCCTTATAGTTCTGGTTTTATTGTACATGTGATAGGAAGCCACCAGAGGACTTAAAGCTGGGGAATAACACTATTTATGTTTACAAAATAGTCACTCTGGCTGGTGTGTGGAGAATGGATTATATACAGGAAAGATTGAAAGACTAGTTAGGAGATGATTGCAGGGGTCCACATGAGAGATTGTGGTGCCTTGGATAAGGGTGGTAATAATAGAGGTAGATAGAAGCAAACAGATATTGGACATAGTTTGAAGTGGTGTCAACGTGACTTGCTTAGGTGTGGTTTGAGAAAAAGAGAGGAATCAAAGACTCCTAGGCTTTTGTCCTGAGCAACGAAGTGAATGGAAGTGTCCTTTACTGAAATGACGAAGGCTGAGAGCAGAGCCTATTTTGGTAGTGAAATATCAAAAGTTCTGTTTTGGCCACATTGTTTGAGATGCCTATCAGACAATAAATTGTATATAGGTCAAGCAGGCAGTTAAGTATGTCTGGGAATCAGAGGCTATAGACATTCAGAGATCAAATGGCTTTTCAAATGTAAGCCAGAAAAATTGGTGGAGCTGGTTTGTTTGACAAAAGCTCCAACCCTTCCCTAGCCCCAAACTGGAATTGACTGTCAGTTGGACAGAAAATCAAGTTCAGCAACAAAATCTACCTGTGGTAGGAATTTTCTCTTGCCATACTTCACTAACATCCCTTGGATACCTCTTTGTCCCTCCCTATAAACATGGTTAGGAATTGAATTATTTTAACACTTTCTGTAGCTGTCAGGCTTGCTATATTGCCTAGGAGTTAGTGGGGAAACAGTGAGGTTAATTTCCAAGGAGAGTCACCTGTGGCCATGAAGGTTCCACTTACTCTGCATAATGTTGAAGAACACTGGCTTCAGATTCAGCCCATGGGTTTGATTCCTGGCCATGTGATCTTTATCAAATCTTAACTCAAAACTCTCTGCACCTATTTCCTCATTTATAAAGTGGTAATGCTAACACTTGGATTAACTGGGATAGCCTATGTAGTGCTTAGAGTAGCCGTTTGGGAAGCATGGGTGATAACTATCATTAATAGTAATGATGATGTTAGTAATATTTTGTAGTCACCTTTTAGGTTAAATCTTTGAGTATGATTTATAGGAGTGGGATTAATGAGTCAAATGGTATGACTGTTTTCAAAGGTATAAATGGTCAAAGCACCCTCTAAAATTTTAATTTGAGAAAAGAAAAGAGGTATCGATATAGTAGAAGAGGACTAGACCTGGAATCACACAAAACTGGACTTGAGCTCTGGTTTTACTTGTATTTCCCCTTCACTTCTTTGTGCCTTAGTTTCCTTATCTATATACTTGAGTAATAGTACTCACTGTGCCTGCTTTCATGCTTATTGCACAGACTTGTGAGTATGGAAATGAAATAACATGTATGAAAGTAATAGCCTGTGCAAAATTTCAGGGATGGTTATAATTATAATTATTACCTATTGGTACCGAATCAACAGATGATAATGGCTAGACAGAACCTAGCCAAGACTGCTTACTATTTCATGGCACCCTGACACCTGACCCACTGCTGGACGCTACATCTGCCCTCACTCAGTCTGGGTGGCCTGTGGGAATAAGGCTTGACCAAAAATCTCTAGGCCAGATTTCGTGATAGGTATTTCTAAATGAACTCCAAAAATTTTAAACAGTCCTATCTGTCCAGCTTCGTTGAGTGGACCATGACCAAACTGAAGTAGGGCCTGAGTCCCATCTCTATCTTGCCAGTACTATCTCCAGCCTTGAAAACCTCAATTTTAATTTGTTAAAGAGGGCTTTAGCTATGCTGAGTTAGACTAATCATAATCCTTGTTTTATATATGCTGTCAGTATTGATGCATGCATGGCCCTTTTCTTCTTTATTTATCATTTTAACTAATTTTATGAATACTCAAAAACCCACTATCCAATGCAAGGAAAAGAATATTATAGTAACTTACATCTTCCTTTTGCCTCTCATTTCTGTGCCTCCACCTCAAGGGTAGTTAATTTCCTGAATTTTATGTTTTTAAAATAGTTTGATCAAATACATATGTGTAGTTAATATATTATTTAATTTTCATTGTTTTGGAGCTTCATAAAAGGTGTATAATGTAATAGATGATCTTCTGAGACTTGCTTTTTTGATGATATGTCACTAAGATTTATTCATGTCACTGCATTTTACTATTTATTTATTCATTTATTTTCACTATTGTATATTAGTCCATAGTAAGAATATGCTATGCTAGTGTTTTGTTTAAAATCCTTGCACCAATATGCATGAGTGAAATGATTGGTGATCTTCCTCTTGTACTTTTTCAGTTTTGGCATCACAATTATACACTTTATGAAATAATGAGTCAGGGGATATTCTACCTTCTGTTCTCTGGAGGAGTTTTTTCCCTGAAAATTGGTTAGAACTCACCTATAAATTAATTTGGTCCGGTGTTCTATATGATGGAAGGTTTTAAATTCCCTCTTCATTTTCTTAAATAGTTATTAGTTTATTCAGGCTTCCTATTTTTTTAATTAATTTATTTTTTTATTGGAGCATGGTTGATTAACAATGTTGTGTTAGTTTCAGGTGTACAGCAAAGTGATTCAGTTATATCTATATATACATATATATATATATATATATATACACACACACGTATCCATTCTTTTTCAGATTCTTTTCCCATTTAGGTTATTATAGAATAGTGAGCAGCGTTCCCTGTGCTGTACAGTAGGTCCGTGTTGGTTATCTATTTTAAATATAGCAGTGTGTACATGTCAATCCCAATCTCCCAATCTATCCCTCCTCCCCACCCTCCCCCACGGTAACCATAAGTTCATTCTCTAAGTCTGTGAATCTGTTTCTGTTTTGTAAATAAGTTCATTTGTATCATTTTTTTTTTTAGATTCCACATATAAGCAGTATCATATGATATTTGTCTTACTCTGTCTGACTTACTTCACTTAGTATGATAATCTCCAGGTCCATCCATGTTGCTGCAAATGGCATTATTTCATTCTTTTAAATTGCTGAGTTCCATTGTATATAAGTACCACATCTTCTTCATCCATTCATCTGCTGATGGACATTTAGGTTGCTTCCATGTCATGGCTATTGTAAACAGCACTGCAATGAACACTGGGGTGCATGTAACCTTTTGAACCATGTTTTTCTCCAGAGATATGCCCAGGACTGGGATTACTAGATCATATGGTAGCTCTATTTTTAGTTTCTTAAGCAACTTCTATACTGTTCTCCATAATGGCTGTACCAATTTACCAGGTTTCCTATTTTTTTAAATCCATTTTGGTAAGTTATATATTTGTCCGTTTCATCAATCGATGTTGTCAATCAGAAATATCACTGAAAAATTCTCCTCTGTAGGACTTGCTTTCATGTTGTTTAAGTGGACATTTTCAAAAGGGCATTCAAATGCAGTCAAGAAGGTGGGGGAGAACCAACCAACTAATCAATTAACCATCTCTCCCTTCCTCACTCTCTCCCTCACTCCTTCTTTTCATTGCCTATTACATACTAGACACTTCATATACGTTCTCTCATTTAATTTATATCACACCCCTGAGAGCAAATGTTGTGTTTTCGTGTATACAGATGAAGAAACTAGAGCTCAGAGAGGGTATGTAGCAAGGAAATGGTCAATTTGAAAGTATGTTTGATTGACCCTAAAGCTTGGGCTCTTTTCATTACACCACCTGTCTCCCAATTTGACTTTTCTACTTCCAGTGGTTATCAAACTTTAATGTACATAGGAGTCACCTTAGCTGCCTGGTTAAAAAGAAAAAGAAAGATATTTGGGGACCACCAGAAATATTTAGATACATTTATTATGTCTGTAGTAGGACCTAGGAATCTACATTTTAGTAAAGCATCTCTGGTACTTTTGATGCAGTGTGTCCTTCATATCATACTTTGAAGAACCCTTAACTAGATTATGAATGCCTTGAGTGTGGGAATTTTGTCCTATTTATTCATTCCTCTAGGAGGAAGAACTCAACAATTTGCTGTAGAAATGAGTGAATAAATGAAATAAGGAATGGATTTAGTTATGTT
The DNA here is from genome assembly GCF_005190385.1 of Monodon monoceros. Classification (NCBI taxonomy): domain Eukaryota; kingdom Metazoa; phylum Chordata; class Mammalia; order Artiodactyla; family Monodontidae; genus Monodon; species Monodon monoceros. The sequence continues at coordinate 140,420,329 of NW_021703774.1, forward strand.
TAGGTGTCAAAGACTTATTCTCTCTAATTGAGAAGAACTTCTTTGACCTAGTTACCAGTCTCTGGTGTTTATGTTTCCCACTCTACTTGAACTTATTATGCTCCATAGGGTAAATAACCTTTTCTTGCTTCCTGTACATCAAACTCAGCTCTAGGAGAGAAAAAGATTTCCTATCATTTTAAATGTCATCCACCATTCGATTTGTGTGTTCCACACCGAAAATTGTGAGAAGGCTGCTGGGTAGGAGGGCACAAGCAGAGAGGTGACCAAATGGAACCTTGCCAGGTCTGCTCTCCTTTTGCTAAGTGAAACTATAGTCTTAGGGTGAACCTTTGGGGAAGAAGCATGGCAGCTGCTATCTCTAGCTTCTCAGCTACAGTCACAAACTCTGAGCTACAAACTTAACACTTCCACTGCTCCTCAGTCCCTGAGCCAACCCCGATCGTGCCATGGGTTCTGTCATCTAACTCATTGCATCTACTCATAAGTGGTCTCCGAAATCGTCTTGTTGCTATAAAGCTGGTAGGTAGCCTGCTTGAATTTCTTGGTCAATTTGCCTGCCTAAACCCCAGTCCTCTTCCTGGGAAGAGAAGACAGTCTTTTTGGGCCCAAAAAAGACTAGCTGAGGAGACATACCCAGTCCCTTTTTGCCTTTTTTACATTAGTCCATTCATCCATTCAATTTCCTTTCCTTCATTTCTAAACTTTGCTAGTTTCTATTCCAAAATACTACTTTATATTTGTAATAATGTTCAGCAGTTTTTCACATTCTGAAAGGGGAAGCCAAAATACCTTTGAGTTTTCATATTCTTAACTTTTCAGAGAGAATCATAATATTGACCTGCCTTACAGAGCATTAAGATTAACTAATTAACATTGAATAGTCCTTTGGAAATGTTAAATACTATAGAAATGCTAAACAGCTTTAATAGACTTGGAGTCTAAAAGGCAAATGAAACTTCATTTAAATGCTTTTATATTATGTTTTTTTTTTTTTCCTTTTCTCTCACAAGAGGTTTAAAGGAGGCTATGTAGCTACATTCCTGGTTCCAAATAGGAAATGTCACAATGAATATAAAACATGGATGTCTAATTTCCCCACCTTTCCTTTTATTCTCTGTTTCTCCACTGGATCACACATTCATTCAATTAGCATTTCCTGGTTGCCTCCTTGTTAAGTAGCAAGCAAGACACTGCAGTTACAGTCAATTTCTCTGACCTGTAGGAGAGATAGATACATGTGCTCTCAAGTGAACGTAAAAGAAGACAGACTCAATGACATTATAGAGATACAGGTGTGAGGGGAGAGAATGATCACATTCCAATCGTCTCTGTATTTCCATGGTGGATGGAAAACTCAGGAAGATTTCATGTAACTTGTATTAATGGGGCTATGCTTGAAAGATTAAATGAATTTTGATAGACAAAGGAAATAGCATGAGGAAAGTTCACGTGTGCATTTTCTAAGATGGGGGAACTATAGTTCATAGACGTTATACAGCTGATCTGAGGTCACACAGTGAGTCACTTCCTGAGACAGAAATTAAGACCCAACTTTCCTCATTTCTGTTCTAATGTTAGTTCATTGAACTAACTGTGCTACTTAATAGTAAAGGCAATTTTACAAAATGCCTATTTATCATAATTTGTAATGTATTTGTTGCAGAAAGTTGAGATCCTGCGCTGAGATGATCAAAGGGGAGAGGGCACTGCATATAAGCAGAAATATACACAAAGTAAAGATCCTTGGAATATTAAGGATATTAAGGAATATTAAGGTGCATAACAGGAGTGGGTGGGATTGGGTGAATGATCATCCACCTGCCATGAAGTGGAAGGTACTGGGGATAGTTGTAAGTAAAATTAGATAGCACATTGAATTAAGAAGGGTATTGAAAGTTGGAATAATGGAGTTTTCGTCATGTTGAGAGTGAGGTGTGGCAAAATGACAGAGTAGAAATGACTAGTGAATAGGTGAAGCTACTTCACTCCCACTCCACTGCCTGCCTTTCTCCCCCTAATATTTATTTTAACCAATTTAGGTGTTCTGCAATAGAGAAATGTAGTTGCTCAAGTGAATTTGAAACTTGAAATGGAAACCAAAATCATGAACAGGAAGAGAATATTGCCTTCCTTATTTTTTTTTATTTATTTATTTATTTTTTTTGCGGTACGTGGGCTTCTCACTGTTGTGGCCTCTCCCGTTGCAGAGCACAGGCTCTGGACGTGCGGGCTCAGTGGCCATGGCTCACGGGCCCAGCCGCTCCGCGGCATGTGGGATCTTCCCAGACCAGGGCACGAACCGGTGTCCCCTGCATCGGCAGGCGGACTCTCAACCACTGCGCCACCAGGGAAGCCCTGCCTTCCTTATTTTTAATCATTTTCTGCCCAGCAATTCTTAGGTTCAACTTGGAAGGCATGGCCTCTGGAGATAGAGGACTTCAGGTTCCCAGGAGATTATGTGTGGGTTCATTTCTATCTCTCCGGTTCCATTCCCCTTAGGTTTGTTTGTATTAATTTCCTTTCTTGGGGGACGGTTTGCTGAGAGACATTTGGTCTGTTGCTGGGAATATTTGGCTCCTTTTTCAAATCATAAATGCCCCCTTTTCCTCAGCTGCTGGGGAACCCTGCCCTGAACACACCCACTACCGCCTCAGCCAGGAGATTGTCTTGACATGTGCCCTAATCCCCACTCCCCTACACACCCTGCCTCACCAGTGGCAGAGAAATTACAAATAAATTTTAACCACTGTTTATTAATGACCATCTACCTTGAATCAGAGTTCAACTTAATTTGCATGAATTATTTCAATAGCCTAGTGTGATCAGTATAATTATATCCACCTTACAAATAAGGGAATTGAGAAACAGCTTATCTTAATAAGGGGTTATGTGACATGACTATGGTACACAGAATAAGGACCCTCTAAAGATGTCTATGTCCTACTCCCTGGAACCTGTGAATATGTTACCTTACATGACAAAAGGGACTTTGCAGATGTAATTAAATTAAGGATATTGAGATGAGAAGATTTTGCTGGATTAGCCAAGTGGGTCCAGTATGATCACAAGGGAACTTATAAGAGGAAGGCTGAAAGGTCAGAGTCAGAGAAGACATGATGATGGAAGCAAAGAGGTCAGAGAGAGCGAAAGGGAGAGACTTGAAGATGCTGTGTTCCTAGCCTTAAAGATGGAGGAAGGGGCCACAAGCCAAGGAATGCAGGTGACGTGTAGAAGCTGGAAAAGCAAGGGAACAGATTCTCCCCTCAGCCTCCAGAAGGAATGTCACATTGCCAACACCTTGATTTTAGAGTTTCTTATCTCCAAAATTGTAAGATAACAGATTTGTGTTGTTTTAAGCCTGTGTTAATTTGTTACGAAACAATAGGAAACTAAAACGATAAAGTCAGATAGCAGATAATTTTTTCCAGTGATTTCCATTTTACCAGATGTAAAGAATGCCTTTCTACACTCATGTAACTGAATCCTGCCTTGACACCATTGACTACTCATTTATTTGTGACTCTATTCCCTTCACTTCTAAAATATCACATACTCTTTAATATCTTCCTCCTTCTCTGATCATTCTGTCAGTTATGGGCTCCTTCTCCTCTTTATTTCCTCCTAATGATTTTCCATTCCTTTCCACCTCTTTTTTTCCTTCCCTTCCTTTTTCTTCATACTGTCCGTGAATAATTTCATTCACCCTCATGACTTCCACTTTTCACCTATGTGCTATCCAAAGATATCTCTCCTCTAAGTAACTTTAAACTATTAAAATCTACCCGAGGAGATTTGAAAACCAAGACAGAGAACATCTTAAACATAGATACAGATAAAAGATCAATAATCTTTGAAAGTGCAATAGATATGACCTTTCGGTAGACATGATGCAAGTCAGAGGATGATAGATTGACATCTTTAAAGTTCTCAAAGGATAAAAGCAACTAGGATTCTATTCTTAGTGAAAATACCCTTCAAAAATGGAGGCAAATAAAATCTGAGAAAATTCACTGCTTGTAGACCTGCACCACAAAAAGTACCTTAGGAAGTTCTTCAGGCTAAAGAAAAATGCTCCAAGATAGTTTCCTGCAGTTTCACAATGAAGTTCCAAAGTGTGATTTTCTTTGTTTTTCCACTGCTGGAAATATGTATACTGAGTTTCTTGAATCAGTGAATAAACATCTTTCATAAATTCTCAAAAATTCTCAGATCTGCAGCAAGGAATGAAAAGCAAAAGAAAAGAGTAAACATATGAAGAAAAGGATATTGATTGTTTAAAATAATAGTGATAATAATGTCTTCTGGGTGTTATAAAATAGGTAGAAGTAATATATTTGACAATTGTAGTGCAAACATGGAAGGGAGTAAATGGGATTAAACAAACATAAGATTCTTGTCTTTTTCTTGGGAAGCAGACATATGTAAACATTTAATGAGCTATACACTTACATTTTTTGTGCTTTACTGTATGCAAGTTGTCTTTAATAAGAAAGAAAAAAGTGAAAGTGAATAAGTGTTGATATAGCTAGGAAAAGTTATGCATAAATTCCTTGAGATGGGATTCAACTTGACAATATTTCCCCTTTCTCTTCCTTATACTCCTAACATAAGTCCTCTATGACTAGTCATTCATTCGACAAATATTCATTGAGATTCTGCTATGTGCTACTCACTGTGATAGGAACTGAATATATATAAAGATTGAGACTAACATTAGAAGTGTTCAGAAATGAATAAGAAGTAGTGATCAGTGAAAGCCTCTGAGTAAGGGAGAAGCTAATTGGAGCTAAACATTAGGGATTTCTGTAATAAACATCATGGCAGATTTAAGGATTGAGGCACAGAATCAGATAGTGCGATTTTCTCTTGGTTCTCTACTGCCTGAAGTCACTCCTATATCCTCGGCTTTTCTAAGACTCACTTCATTTTAGGGAGACAAATTCAGCACTTTCTTATTTTTTTTTTAATTTAAATTTTTTAACATCAGGTTCTTATTAGTTATCCATTTTATACATATTAGTGTATAAATGTCAATACCAATCTCCCAATTCATCACCCCACCACCCCACCCCACCACTTTCCCCCCTTGTTGTCCATACATTTGTTCTGTACTTGCAAACTGGTTCATCTGTACCATTTTTCTAGGTTCCACATATATGCGTTAATATATTTGTTTTTTTCTTTCTGACTTACTTCACTCTGTATGACAGGCTCTAGATCCATCCACGTCTCTACAAATGACACAATTTCGTTCTTTTTTACAGCTGAGTAATATTTCATTCTATATATGTACCACATCTTCTTTATCCATTCATCTGTTGATGGGCATTTAGATTGTTTCCACGTCCAGACTATTGTAAATAGTACTGCAATGAACATTGGGGTGCATGTGTCTTTTTGAATTATGGTTTTCTCTGGGTATATGCCCAGTAGTGAGATTGCAGGGTCATATGGTAGTTCTATTTTTACTTTTTAAGGAACCTCCATACTGTTCTCCAAAGTGGCTGTATCGATTTACATTCCCCCAACAGTGCAAGAGGGTTCCCTTTTCTCCACACCCTCTCCAGCATTTCTTGTTTGTAGATTTTCTGATGATGCCTATTCTAACTGATGTGAGGTGATACTTCATTGTAGTTTTGATTTGCATTTCTCTAATAATTAGTGATGTTGAGCAGCTTCTTATGTGCTTCTTGTCCATCTGTATGTCTTCCAATGGTCTATTTAGGTCTTCTGCCCATTTTTGGATTGGGTTGTTTGCTTTTTTAATATTGAGCTGCATGAGCTGTTTATATATTTTGGAGATTAATCCTTTGTCCGTTGATTTGTTTGCAAATATTTTCTCCCATTCTGAGGGTTGTCTTTCCGTCTTGTTTGTAGTTTCCTTTGCTTTGCAAAAGCTTTTAAGTTTCATTAGGTCCCATTTGTTTATTTTTGTTTCTATTTCCATTACTCTAGGAGGTGGATCAAAAAAGATCTTGCTGTGATTTATGTCAAAGAGTGTTTTTCCTATGTTTTCCTCTAAGAGTTTTATAGTGTAAAGTCTTACACTTAGGTCTCTAATCCATGTTGAGTTTATTTTTGTGTATGGTGTTAGGGACTGTTCAAATTTCATTCTTTTACATGTAGCTGTCCAGTTTTCCCAGCACTACTTATTGAAGAGACTCTCTTTTCTCCATTGTATATCCTTGCCTCCCTTGTCAGAGATTAGTTGACCATAGGTGTGTGGGTTTATCTCTGGGCTTTCTATGTTGTTCCATTTATCTGTATTTCTGTTTTTGTGCCAGTACCATATTGTCTTGATTACTGTAGCTTTGTAGTATAGTTTGAAGTCAGGGAGCCTGAATCCTCCAGCTCCTTTTTTTCCCCTCAAGACTGCTTTGGCTGTTCAGGGTCTTTTGTGTCTCCATACAAATTTTAAGATTTTTTGTTCTAGTTCTGTGAAAAATGCCATTGGTAATTTGACAGGGATTGCACTGAATCTATAGATGGCTTTGGGTAGTAGAGTCATTTTCACAATATTGATTCTTCCAATCCAAGAACATGGTATACCTGTCCATCTGATTGTATCATCTTTAATTTCTTTCATCAGTGTCTTATAGTTTTCTGCATACAGGTCTTTTGTCTCCCTAGGTAGGCTTATTCCTAGGTATTTTATTCTCTTTGTTGCAATGGTAAATGGGAGTGTTTCCTTAATTTCTCTTTCATATTATTCATCATTAGTGTATAGGAATGCAAGAGATTTCTGGGCATTAATTTTGTATCCTGCAACTTTACCAGATTCATTAATTAGCTCTAGTAGTTTTCTGGTGGCATCATTAGGATTCTCTATGTATAGTATCATGTCATCTGCAAACAGTGAGAGTTTTACTTCTTCTTTTCTGATTTGTATTCCTTTTATTTCTTTTCCTTCTCTGATGGCTGTGGCTAGGACTTCCAAAACTATGTTGAATAAGAGTGGTGAGAGTGGACATCCTTGTCTTGTTCCTGATCTTAGAGGAAATGCTTTCAGTTTTTCACCATTGAGAATGGTGTTGGCTTTGTGTTTTTAATATATGGCCTTTATTATGTTGAGGTAGGTTCATCTATGCCCACTTTCTGGAGAGTTTTTATCATAAATGAGTGTTGAATTTTGTCAAAAGCTTTTTCAACATCTATTGAGATGATCACATGGTATTTCTTCTTCAATTTGTTAATATGGTGTATCACATTGATTGACTTGCATGTATTGAAGAATCCTTGCATCCCTGGGATAAATCCCACTTGATCATGGTGTATGATCCTTTTAACGTATTGTGGGATTCTCTTTGCTAGTATTTTGTTCAGGATTTTTGCATCTGTATTCATCAGTGATATTGGTCTGTAATTTTCTTTTTTTGTCATATCTTTGTCTGGTTTTGGCATCAGGATGATGCTGGCCTCATAGGATGAGTTTGGGAGTGTTCCTTCCCCTGTAATTTTTTGGAAGAGTTTGAGAAGGATGGGTGTTAGCTCTTCTCTAAACGTTTGATAGAATTCACCTGTGAAGCCATCTGGTCCTGGGCTTTTGTTTGTTGGAAGATTTTTAATCACAGTTTCAATTTCATTACTTGTGATTGGTCTGTTCATATTTTCTATTTCTTCCTGGTTCAGTCTTCGAAGGTTACACCTTTCTAAGACTTTCTTAGAAAGTCCATTTCTTCCAGGTTGTCCATTTTATTGCAATAGAGTTGCTTGTCGTAGTCTCTTAGGATGCTGTGTATTTCTGCAGTGTCTGTTGTAACCTCTCCTTTTTCATTTGTAATTTTATTGATTTGAGTCCTCTCCCTCTTTTTCTTGATGAGTCAGGCTAATGGTTTATCAATTTGTTTATCTTCTCAAAGAACCAGCTTTTAGTTTTATTGATTTTTTGCTATTGTCTTCTTTATTTCTATTTCATTTATTTCTGCTCTGATCTTTATGATTTCTTTCCTTCTACTAACTTTGGGTTTTGTTTATTCTTCTTTCTCTAGTTCCTTTAAGTGTAAGGTTAGATTGTTTATTTGAGATGTTTGTTGTTTCTTGAGGTAGGATTATGTTGCTATTAAGTTCCCTCTTAGAACTGTCTTTGCTGCATCCCATAGGTTTTGGATCGTCATGTTTTCATTGTCATTTGTCTCTAGGTATTTTTTGATTTCCTCTTTGACTTATTCAGTGATTTCTTGGTTATTTAGTAACGTATTGTTTAGCCTCCATGTGTTTGTCTTTTTTACTTTTTTCCCCCTGTAATTGGTTTCTAATCTCATAGCATTTTGGTCGGAAAAGATGCTTGATATGATTTTAGTTTTCTTAAATTAACTGAGGCTTGATTTGTGACCCAAGATGTGATCTATCCTGGAGAATGTTCCATGTGCACTTGAGAAGAAAGTGTAGTCTGCTGTTTTTGAATGGAATGTCCTATAAATATCAGTTAAATCTACCTGGTCTATTGTGTCATTTAAAGCTTGTGTTTCCTTATTAATTTTCTGTTTGGATGATCTGTCCATGGTGTAAGTGAGGTGTTAAATTCCCCCACTCTTATTGTGTTACTGTCGATTTCCTCTTTTATATCTGTTAGCAGTTGCCTTATGTATTGAGGTACTCCTATGTTGGATGCATATATATTTATAACTGTTATATCTTCTTCTTGGATTGACCCCTTGATCATTATGCAGCATCCTTTCTTGTCTCTTGGAACATTCTTTATTTTAAAGTGTATTTTATCTGGTATGAGTATTGCTACTCCAGCTTTCTTTTGATTTCCATTTGCATGGAATATCTTTTTCCATCCCCTCACTTTCAGTCTGTATGTGTCCCTAGGTCTGAAGTGGGTCTCTTGTAGACAGCATATGTATGGGTCTTGTTTTTGTATCCATTCAGCAAGCCTGTGTCTTTTGGTTGGGGCATTTAATCCATTCATGTTTAAGGTAATTATCAATATGTATGTTACTATTACCATTTTCTTAATTGTTTTGCATTTGTTTTGTAGGTCCTTCTCTTTTGTGTTTCCCACTTAGAGAAGTTCCCTTAGCATTTGTTGTAGAGCTCGTTTGGTGGTGCTGAATTCTCTTAGCTTTTGCTTGTCTGTAAAGCTTTTGATTTCTCCATTGAATCTGAATGAGATCCTTGCTGGGTAGAGTCATGTTGGTTGTAGGTTCTTCCCTTCCATCACTTTAAATATGTCATGCCACTCCCTTCTGGTTTGTAGAGTTTCTACTGAGAAATCAGCTGTTAACCTTATGGGAGTTCCCTTGTATGTTATTTGTCATTTTTCCTTTGCTGCTTTCAATAATTTTTCTTTGTCTTTAATTTTTGCCAGTTTGATTACTATCTGTCTCGGCATCTTTCTCCTTGGGTTTATCCTGTATGGGACTCTCTGTGCTTCCTGGACTTGGGTGGCTATTTTCTTTCCCACGTTAGGGACGTTTTTGACTATAATCTCTTCAAATATTTTCTCAGTTCCTTTCTCTTCTCTTCTTCTGGGATCCCTATAATGCGAATGTTGTTGCCTTTAATGTTGTCCTAGAGGTCTCTTTGGCTGTCTTCATTTCTTTTCATTCTTTTTTCTTTATTCTGTTCTGCAGCAGTGAATTCTACCATTATGTCTTTTCATTCTTTTTTCTTTATTCTGTTCTGCAGCAGTGAATTCCACCATTATGTCTTCCAGGTCACTTATCTGTTCTTCTGCCTCAGTTATTCTGCTATTGATTCCTTCTAGTGTATTTTTCATTTCAGTTATTGTATTGTTCATCTCTGTTTGTTTGTCTTTAATTCTTCTAGGTCTTTGTTAAACATTTCTTGCATCTTCTTGATCTTTGCCTCCATTCTTTTTCCGAGGTCCTAGATCATCTTCACTATCATTATTCTGAATTATTTTCCTGGAAGTTTGCCTATTGCCACTTCATTTAGTTGTGTTTCTGGGGCTTTATCTTGTTCGTTTATCTGGTACATATCCCTCTGCCTTTTCATCTTGTCTGTCTTTCTGTGAATGTGGTTTTTGTTCCACAGTTGGCAGGAATGTAGTTTTTCTTGCTTCTGCCCTCTGCCCTCTCTCAGCACTTTCTAATGTCCTCTTAGATATGGATATTTGAGAAGTCCTCCAGACAACTGTGCCAAGAGGAAAGGAATGGTTGGCATAGTCTCTTTCTCTTTCTCCCTCAAATAATGTAAACAAAAGTGGCTCCAGTTTATCAGAATAAAAGTTGTGGGTGAGGCTGCTGGAGAGAGTGCCAAGCTGTCTCACAGAGTGACTCAAGATGACATTAGAGTACTAGTCCCAGTACCATTGGTATAGGATCATAGCCAAGAGGTGAGATGAGATTTTTGCTGTTAAATCAACTCTGCAGTTAGTTTCTGTTTTAATGCTCTTAGAGAGAAATTACTTTTGGAGTCTATTCTAGTTAATTTGCTTTTCTGCAGGATTCTTCCTTAAATTAACAATAGCTTAAGGGGACTTCCCTGGTGGGGCAGTGGTTTACAATCTGCCTGCCAATGCAGAGGACATAGGTTCAATCCCTGGTCTGGGGATATCACACATGCTACAGAGCAACTAAGCCTGCGCGCCACAACTGCTGAGCCCGCGCACCACAAGTATTGAAGCCTGTGTGCCCGAGAGCCTGCACACCACAACTACTGAGCCCACGTGCTGTAACTACTGAAGCCTGTGCACCTAGAGCCCATGCTCCACAGCAAGAGAAGCCACCACAATGAGAAGCCCGTGCACCATGATGAAAATCAGCCTCTGCTTGCCGCAACTAGAGAAAGCCCTCACACAGCAACGAAGACCCAATGCAGCCAATAAATAAATAAATAAATAAATGAAATTAAACAAAAAAACAGCACACAAAAAAACAATAGCTGATAATGTTTGAAACATATAGAATTTCAGGATAAGAAGCACTGAATTATGAAATAAAGTCATTCATTTATGTAGTTAGTATTCACTGGGTTCCTAAACTGTATCAGGCACTGTGTCAGGCACCAGTTGTGTTAGTTCTTGGGGATATAAATATAATTAATTGTAGTTTTGACAAACTCTATGTTTATAGTCAAAAAAAGACAAAGAAAACTCAATTAAAATGAAGTGACAACTTTAAGAATTCATTATGAACCAAATGCAAACAGGACACAAAGGAGGAACTAACTACTTTTGAGGAATCAGGGAAGGTTTCATTGACTGATGTCATTTGAACTGGATCTAGAAGAAGAAGTAGGAATTCCCCAGGCCTCAGTGGCCATTCTAGGCAAAGGAAGGAACAGGAGCAAAGGTATGAAAACTTAAACATTCCCTGTCTGGCAAACTATTGGTAATCTAGATCATGGAGTATGTTTCAGGAAGTTGTAGGATATAAGAATTAAGACTATGAAATGAGATGAAGGTCAGTTGTCAATGGCCTAGAAAGTCACTGTAATGATAGACTATCTATAATGGGCATGTTTACTGAACAACCCAAAGTGTTTCTTTTTTTAGAGGTAAGCATTTACAAAACAGTTAGTTGAATAAAGAGAGATCTACAACAAACTATAGTTAGGTTAATATTATAACTCCAGTATAATTCATTTAAAAAATTTCTTTGTGAGAAATTTAAAATATGTAGAAAAATACAAAGAGGAACATTACAAACATGCTTGTTTACCACCCAGAATTAATAGCCATTAATATTTTGTCATATTTGCTTCCAGTTTTTGTGGTAAGAAAGGGAGCATTACAGACTATATTTGTTTTCTCAGGCTCCTGCAACAGATTACCACAAACAGGGTGGCTTAAAACAGCAAAAATTTGTTCTCTCATAGTTCTGAATGTCATAAGTCTAAAGTTAAAATGAAATCAGTGGCCATGCTCACTCTGGAGGCTCTAGGGGAGAATCCTTCTTTGCCTCTTCTAGCATTTGTTATCCCCAGGCATTGCTTGGCTTCTTCGGCTAGTGACTACATCACTCCAATCTCTGTCTTCATCTTCACATCACCTTCTCTTCTATGTGTGTCTTCTCCTCTTCTGTTTCTTATAAGGACATTTGTTAGAATCAGGGTCCACTGGGTAATCCCAATTATTTCATCTCAGGATTGATAACTTAATTACATCTGGAAAGACCCTTTTTCCAAATAAGGTAGCATTCTAGGATTCCAGGAATTTGGATGTGGACATAAATTCTGGGGGAACACCATTCAATGTACTCCATAGATATAACTGAAATCTATTTTATTCAAAAAAATCATCTCATTTCTTATCCCCACTCACTAAAGCTCCTATGTTGCCTTCTTGTCCACTTTTGTGTTGTTTTACATCTTTTCTTTTTTTGTTGTTTTTTTTTTTTGGTTTGTTTATTTTTATTTGTTTTTAGTATTTATTTGTTTTATTGAAGTATAGTTGTACAATATTATATGTTACAGGTGCATGATATAGTGAATCAAAATTTTTAAGGTTATACTCCATTTATAGTTATTATAAAATATTAGCTATCTTCCCTGTGTTGTACAACATATCCTTGTAGCTGATTTTATACATAATAGTTTGTACCTCTTAATCCTCTACCCCTATTTTATCCCTCCCCGCTTCCCTCTCCCCCCGGTAATCATTAGTTTATTCTCTATATCTGTGATTCTGCTTCTTTTTTGTTATATTCACTAATTTGTTGTATTTTTTAGATTCCACATATAAGTGATATCATACAGTATTTGTGTTTCTCTGTCTGACTTATCTCACTTAGCATAATACCCTCCAAGTCCATCCATGTTGTTGCAAATTGCAAAATTTCATTATTTTTTATTGCTGAGTAATATTCCATTGTATATAACATATTTATATTATATATATATATATATATATATATATATATCCATTCATCTGTTGATGGACACAGGTTGCTTCCATATCTTGGCAATTACATCATTTATTTTCATTTATATAAAATCACCTAGTAGTTTTTCTATGTGTGTATGGTTTTGGATTTACAAAACTATCATCCTGTACAAATTGTTCTGAAATTTGCCTTTTTATCTCAGTGCTATATTTTTGAGAACTGGCTAGTTTTGGGAACTAAAAATAGCTATGTTGTAGTCTATTTCTCTTTATTTTTATTAGTCAGGATAAGCTAGGTCCCCCAAATCTCAGTTATTTAACACAGGAAATGTTCACATCTCACTCCTGCTATACAACCAGCATGGGTCAGTGGCATGCTCCACTCTATAGATTCACTCAGGGGCCCAGGCTGAAGAAGGTTTCACTATCTTGGAAGAACACCATATGAAAATCAAGGCCTCCTCAGTTACACAGTAGGAGAAAAGAAAGCTGTAAGGTTTCATACAAGCAATTATATGCTTCAGTGCAGAAGTGTTATTTCCATTCATAAGTTATTAGCCAGAAATAATCACATGACCCCACACCTAGATGCAAAGGAGGTGTAGACGTATATCCAGAAGGAAAGAGCTGGATACAGTGAGCAATAGAAATCTCAACCACTTTGCTATTATCCTATCACATGAATATATCACATTATAAACCCATTTCCCTATTGATGGACGTTAAGGGAGTTTCCAAGTTTTTGACATTATAAATAATGCTACACTAGGCATTTGTATATGGTAATTTTTATCCTTATGTGAACATTTCTCCAAGTCATATACCTAGAAATGGGATTGTTGTGTCATAGGTTATGCATGTTATTTATTTAGTAGAGGCTGTCATATTGTTTCCAAACTGGATTATTAGTTTACATTCTCACCAGCAGAATATGAGAGTACCATTTTCCCCTACATTTTTACCAGCCTTTAACATTTTCATGCCTTTTATTTTTCACCAGTTAGATAGGTGGAAAGGGCATCTCACTGTTGTTTTAATGTATAGTTTCCTGATTAATAGGTTTAACATGTCAGAGAGAGAGCTATTTTTGTCTATTTGACTTAGTCAGCAAATATTTATTGTGCACTTACTATACACCAGAAGCTGTGCTAGGGCCTAGGGATTAATGCCCAATTTTAGGCAATAAATCTGGTCCTGGGGTGTGGTAGAAGACAGGAGAGATCAAGTAGGTTCTTCAGGTCCTGACAGATTCAAAGTGGAGATGACCTCAGAGACAGCACTAGTAAGATTATGCCATCACCCTAGGGCAGAAGTTGTGTACTCTGAGCCACTCTCCTCCCCAAAGCATTTTTCTAACCTAGATGATAAGTATGTATTGAGGGGAGGCGTGGTGAGCTCTTAGCATACTGAGACCGAGCTAAGGGTAATTTAGATTCCTGTTCCACTGTCTGTGGAAGTCTAAGAGCTTCATAAGATTTCTGTGCAGCTTTCTTGGGGAAAACCTCACTCTTTCATGGTCACCTCTGCCTCTAGGTTATACTTGTTTATACTACCTCTGTTTCACACTGCACTGAAACACATGTAAAATTTCCTTTCTCTCTTTACAGACCGTGACACAGATTGTTACTTGACTACTTTACTATTCATTCTCCTCCTCTTCTTGTTTGTTAGTAAAGATTTAGAAAAGATTTATATCACAAAAAATGAAAAAAAAAACAACTTCTTATCTTAAAATATTCTTCACCCCACCACAAGGGAATTTTTATTAGCCTCTTAACTACGTGTAATCATCCTTACCTGTATTTACCACCATTTCTGTAGTTTCTTTCTCTGTCTACTTGGGTGCAAAACTCAAACTTCCCATTCGTTGCTGTTGAACCCTACAACTACCTGCTTATATTGCTTTGGCTTTTGCCATTTGGGCTTTACATATACCCAGATTTAGTTATTTTCTCAAGCATGAAATCTGTGCCAGCTTAACAGCGTAATAGATAAATTATTTTTACCTCATTGTACTTTAATAATAGTAGTAACTAACATTTATTGAGTCTTATTATGGGATAGGCACCATGTTATATTCTTCACATTTTTCTTTTTCACTTTTAAAAACAGCTATATTGAGGGATCATTGACATGAAATAAATCACACATATTTAAAGAGTAAAAATTGATGTTTTGACATGTGTCCACATTCACAAAATCATCTCCTCCCCAGGCAACTACTAATCTTTAACTTTGACTTTAATTAGTAGCTAACGTTTAACTACTAATTCTTTAACTCACTATATAATTTTTTGTGTGTTCTATAGTTTTTTGGGTTTTTTTTTTTTTTTGCGGTACGTGGGCCTCTCACTGTTGTGGCCTCTCCCGTTGCAGAGCACAGGCTCCGGATGCGCAGGCTCAGTGGCCATGGCTCACGGGCCCAGCCACTCCGCAGCATGTGGGATCTTCCCGGACCGGGGCATGAACCCGTGTCCCCTGCATCGGCAGGCGGACTCTCAACCACCGCACCACCAGGGAAGCCCTGCATTTTTATTAGGTGACAAAGACATTCATCTTTGGGGAAAAATATATAAATGTTCTATTGAAATGTTAAGTGTTTCTTTTTAGACACAGGGCATATTTCATTTTTTCGTTCTACTTTGTGTTTTACTGTTTCTTCTGGCCGTTTTACTTTTTATAGTAAACAAATATTATTTTTATAGTAAAAATGAAATCAATGCAAAATCAGGCATGGACAAACCATTTCTGACTTCTGATTTGGGCTTCCAAAACTCCCTGTTTTATACCACTTTTAAACATTGCCCACCTCTATATAGATCTAAACATAATAGACCCTTGTTATTCTATATCTCTGTGGACATCGCCTTCCTTAATTAGCTTCCCAGTCCTGGCCCACTATATCCAGCTCCAGGTCAAGTCTCAGTTGACTTGGTGTGATAATGAAACAGGGTAATGTTTAAGAACATCTGGGTCAAATAGAATTGAGTTCATAGCCTCATTCTGTCATTTACTTGCTATGCAGATTTGGACAAGTTAACCTCTCTAAGCCTCAGTTTTCTCATCTGTAGCACAGGCCAGAAATATTGATATTATTGGATTGTCATGAAAATTGAGTGAGATCATGCATATAAAGTGACTAGCATAATCCATGCATATTTCATAAATAAAAAGCTGTCATTATCTTTATTGATTAAGGAAAATCTAACCTTGCATTTCCCCCTAAATCAAATCTAGCAGGTATTGTGATGATACAACATTTGAAGGCAATTAGAATTCAACTCTCCTTCTTCTTTCTTCTCCTTTTCTAGATCTAGGTTCATGAAGACTGGGCAAAATAGATAAAGTAGGCAGAATCACATATCAACATATACAAATTAATTTTCTACAAGCGAGGCACTTTGCATTTCCAAATAGCTCAGGAACATACATCCATATACAGGATCAGACCATTGTAAAAGAGTGGCTCTGTGGTCTAGTGATAACAACCCTGGAGCCCAAACTGCCTGCCTTTCAATCTGAACTACTACTTACTAACGCTTACCTTGTAAAAATTATCTAAACTCTTTGTGACTCAGTTTCCTACCCTTTCGGTTGTTAAGAACATTAAGTTAGATTATGTGAAGTATTTAGAATTGTGCTTAGCACATAATAAGCCCCATGTGTTTACTATCATCATCACCTGCATTTGCATTTAAATATCCCATCTTTTGTGTACTTATCAATAAACAAATGCATTATGTTTTGTCCAAATATTAATATTGGGCTGAATAGAATCTTTATTCCTATTCTACAGTTGAGGAAATTGAAGCTCAGGGAGATAAAGTAACTTGCCCAATATTACACAGATAAGTAAAGGTATATAGAAGAGGGCCTTATACATAATAAACTCTCAATAAATATTATTATATGAAAAGTTGAAATTTGATCCTAGGTCTCCATAACTTCAAAAAACACTTTTTTTTTTTTGTCACTCCACAAAGCTAATCAACCAGCTCTTTTTTTAAATTTTGTTGGCTAATCTGCTTTTTTGCATTTACCTAATGGCAGTGAGCAGCTGCATATCTGGAAATACAGGAAAATATATTATTATAGTTTAAACAATTGAATAATTGACTATTTTCAGTGATGTGGCATTAAACTTTTTTGGAAAAAAAAGAACTAGAAAGTGAAATGATATATCCACATGAAAATCCTCTTAAGAGCAAAACATATACAGTAATTATATTATTAGGTGGAGCTGCCATCTTTACAAAGTTAGGTATTATATTACCCTATATTAAGGATGTTAGATTTTTAAAGTGGGTGTTTCAAATGTCTACTCTTAATTATCACTGTGTAACTGAAGCAACACATGGACTCCTGCCTGCTCTCTCATGTCTCCTTAGATTTATTTGGAGATTGTTTTCTTAATTTACATTGAGACACTTATGTTCACAGAGTCAGAAGCCCAAGCAGGGTAGCCACTGTTTTATTGTGTAATTGTGGGGAAGTCTAAGCCTATTTCCCACTTCTTCTCAAACCTGGATATTACATCTCAGTTGAAGTAAATGAACTTTGGTCTTGTCTGTTAATTCTCTGCTCACTTTATAAGGATGATGATAATATATTATTAATATTTATTGATCCCTTCTTATAGGACAAGCACTATGTTAAATACTTAACAATAATTGTCACATTTATTCCTCAAAATAATTAATATTCTCATTGCACAAAGGTGCAAAATGAAGCTTTGAAAGGCAGCATAATGAGCTCAAATTATAGCCAGGATGACTCCAGAACCTTTTCTCTCTCTTTTTTTAATTTAGCGTATATATTTTTTAACATCTTTATTGGAGTGTTATTGCATTACAATGGTGTGTTAGTTTCTGCTTTGTAACAAAGTGAATCAGCTATACATATACATATATACGCATATCTCCTCCCTCTTGCTTCTCCCTCCCATCTTCCCTAACCCACCCCTCTAGGTGGTCACAAAATACTGAGCTGATTTCCCTGTGCTATGCGGCTGCTTCCCACTAGCTATCTGTTTTACATTTGGTAGCGTATATTTGTGAGTGCAACTCCCTGACTTCGTCCCAGCTTGCCCTTCCCTCTCCCTGTGTCCTCAAGTCCATTGAATATGTCTGCGTCTTTATTCCTATCCTGCCCCTAGGTTCATCGGAAACTTTTTTTTTTTTTTTATTCCATACGTATGTGTTAGCATACGGTATTTGTTTCTCTCTTCCTTACTTCACTCTGTATGACAGATTCTAGGTCCATCCACCTCACTACAAATAACTCAATATCGTTTCTTTTTATGACTGAGTAACATTCCATTATATATAAGTACCACATCTTCTTTATCCATTCATCTGTCCATGGACACTTAGATTGCTTCCAATACTTTGCTATTGTAAAGAGAGCTTCAATGAACATTGTGCTACATGACTCTTTTGAAATATGGTTTTCTCTGGGTGTATGCCCAGTAGTGGGATTGCTGGGTCATATGGTAGTTCTATTTTTAGTTTGTTAAGAAACCTCCATACCGTGCTCCATAGTGTCTGTATCCATTTACATTCCCACCGACAGTGCAAGAGAATTCCCTTTTCTTCATACCCTCTCCAGCATTTACTGATTGTAGATTTTTTGATGATGGCCATTCTGACAGGTGTGAGGTGATACCTCATTGTAGTTGTTTTTTTTTTACAGCATTATTGGAGTATAATTGTTTTACAGTGGTGTGTTAGTTTCTGCTTTATAACAAAGTGAATCAGTTATACATATACATATGTTCCCATATCTCTTCCCTCTTGCGTCTCCCTCACTCCCACCCTCCCTATCCCACCCCTCTAGGTGGTCACAAAGCACCGAGCTGATCTCCCTGTGCTTGCCACTAGCTATCTATTTTACGTTTGGTAGTGTATATATGTCCATGCCACTCTCTCGTTTTGTCACAGCTTCCCCTTCCCCCTCCCCATATCCTCAAGTCCATTCTCCAGTAGGTCTGTGTCTTTATTCCTGTCTTACCCCTAGGTTCTTCATGACTTTTTTTTTCTTAAATTCCGTATATATGTGTTAGCATACGGTATTTGTCTTTCTCTTTCTGACTTACTTCACTCTGTATGACAGACTGTAGGTACATCCACCTCATTACAAATAGCTCAATTTCATTTCATTTTATGGCTGAGTAATGTTCCATTGTATACATATGCCACATCTTCTTTATCCATTCATCCGATGATGGACACTTAAGTTGTTTCCATCTCCGGGCTATTGTAAATAGAGCTGCAATGAACATTTTGGTACATGACTCTTTTTGAATTATGGTTTCCTCAGGGTATATGCCCAGTAGTGGGATTACTGGGTCATATGGTAGTTCTATTTGTAGTTTTTTAAGGAACCTCCATACTGCTCTCCATAGTGGCTGTACCAATTCACATTCCCACCAGCAGTGTAAGAGGGTTCCCTTTTCTCCACACCCTCTCCAACATTTATTGTTTCTAGATTTTTTGATGATGGCCATTCTAACTGGTGTGAGATGATATCTCATTGTAGTTTTCATTTGCATTTTTCTAATGATTAATGATGTTGAGCATTCTTTCATGTGTTTGTTGGCAGTCTGTATATCTTATTTGGAGAAATGTCTATTTAGGTCTTCTACCCTTTTTTGGATTGGGTTGTTTTCTTGTTATTGAGCTGCATGAGCTGCTTATAAATTTTGGAGATTAATCCTTTGTCAGTTGCTTCATTTGCAAATATTTCTCCCAGTCTGAGGGTTGTCTTTTGGTCTTGTTGATGGTTTCCTTTGCTGTGCAAAAGCTTTGAAGTTTCATTAGGTCCCATTAGTTTATTTTTGTTTTTATTTCCATTACTCTAGGAGGTGGGTCAAAAAGGATCTTGCTGTGATTTATGTCATAGGGTGTTCTGCCAATGTTTTCCTCTAAGAGTTTGATAGTTTCTGGCCTTACACTTAGGTCTTTAATCCATTTTGAGCTTATTTTTGTGTATGGTGTTAGGGAGTGATCTAATCTCATACTTTTACATGTACCTGTCCAGTTTTCCCAGCACCATTTATTGAAGAGGCTGTCCTTTCTCCACTGTACATTCCTGCCTCCTTTATCAAAGATAAGGTGACCATATGTGCGTGGGATTATCTATGGGCTTTCTATCCTGTTCCATTGATCTATCTTTCTCTTTTTATGCCAGTACCATACTGTCTTGATTACTGTAGCTTTGTAGTATAATCTGAAATCAGGGAGCCTGATTCCTCCAGCTCCATTTTTCGTTCTCAAGATGCTTTGGCTATTCGGGGTCTTTTGTGTTTCCATACACATTGTGAAATTTTTTGTTCTAGTTCTGTGGAAAATGCCAGTGGCAGTTTGATAGGGATTGCATTGAATCTGTAGATTGCTTTGGGTAGTAGAGTCATTTTCACAATGTTGATTCTTCCAATCCAAGAAAATGGTATATCTCTCCATCTATTTGTATCATCCTTAATTTCTTTCATCAGTGTCTTACAATTTTCTGCATACAAGTCTTTTGTCTCCTTAGGTAGGTTTATTCCTAGATATTTTATTCTTTTTGTTGCAATGTTAAATGGGAGTGTTTTCTTGATTTCACTCTCATATTTTTCATCATTAGTGTATAGGAATGCCAGAGATTTCTGTGCATTAATTTTGTATCCTGCTACTTTCCCAAATTCATTGATTAGCTCTAGTAGTTTTCTGGTAGCAGCTTTAGGATTCTCTATGTATAGGATCATGTCATCTGCAGATAGTGACAGCTTTACTTCTTCTTTTCCAATTTGGATTCCTTTTATTTCCTTTTCTTCTCTGATTGCTGTGGATAAAACTTCCAAAACTATGTTGAATAAGAGTGGGGAGAGTGGGCCACCTTTTCTTGTTCCTGATCTTAGTGGGAATGGTTTCAATTTTTCACCATTGAGGACGATGTTGGCTGTGGGTTTGTCATATATGGCCTTTATTATGTTGAGGAAAGTTCCCTCTATGCCTACTTTCTGCAGGGTGTTTATCATAAATGGGTGTTGAATTTTGTTAATAGCTTTCTCTGTATCTATTGAGATGATCATATAGTTTTTCTCCTTCAATTTGTTAGTATGGTGTATCACGTTGATGGATTTGCATATATTGAAGAATCCTTGCATTCCTGGAATAAACCCCACTTGATCATGGTGTATGATCCTTTTAATGTGCTGTTGGATTCTGTTTGCTAGTATTTTGTTGAGGATTTTTGCATCTATATTCATCAGTGGTATTGGCCTGTAGTTTTCTTTCTTTGTGACATCCTTGTCTGGTTTTGGTATCAAGGTGATGGTGGCCTCGTAGAATGAGTTTGGAAGTGTTCCTCGCTCTGCTATACTTTGGAAGAGTTTGAGAAGGATAGGTGTTAGGTCTTCTCTAAATGTTTGATAGAATTCGCCTGTGAAGCCATCTGGTCTTGGGCTATTGTTTGTTGGAAGATTTTTAATCACAGTGTCAGTTTCAGTGCTTGTGATTGGTCTGTTTATATTTTCTATTTCTTCCTGGTTCAGTCTCCACAGGTTGTGCATTTCTAAGAATTTGTCCATTTCTTCCAGGTTGTCCTTTTTATTGGCATAGAGTTGCTTGTAGTAATCTCTCGTGATCCTTTGTATTTCTGCAGTGTCAGTTGTTACTTCTCCTTTTTCATTTATAATTCTATTGATTTGAGTCTTCTCCCTTTTTTTCTTGATGAGTCTGGCTAATGGTTTATCAATTTGTTTATCTTCTCAAAGAACCAGCTTTTAGTTTTATTGATCTTTGCTATTGTTTCTTTCATTTCCTTTTCATTTATTTCTGATGCGATCTTTATGATTTCTTTCCTTCTCCTAACTTTGGGGTTTTTTTGTTCTTTCTCTAATTGCTTTAGGTGCAAGGTTAGGTTGTTTTTTTGAGATGTTTATTGTTTTTTGAGGTAGAATTTTATTGCTGTAAACTTCCCTCTTAGAACTGCTTTTGCTGCATCCCATAGGTTTTGGGTCATCGTGTCTCCATTGTCATTTGTTTCTAGGTATTTTTTTATTTCCTCTTTGATTTCTTCAGTGATCACTTGGTTATTAAGTAGTGTATTGTTTAGCCTCCATGTGTTTGTATTTTTTACAGATCTTTTACTGTAATTGATATCTAGTGTTATAGCATTGTGGTTGGAAAAGATACTTGATATGATTTCAATTTTCTTAAATTTACCAAGACTAGATTTGTAAACCAAGATATGATGTATCCTGGAGAATGTTCCATGAGCACTTGAGAAAAATGTGTATTCTGTTGTTTTTGGATGGAATGTCCTGTAAATATCAATTAAGTCCATTTTGTTTAATGTATCATTTAAAGCTTGTGTTTTCTTATTCATTTTCATTTTGGATGATCTGTCCATTGGTGAAAGTGGGGTGTTAAAGTCCCCTACTATGATTGTGTTACTGTCAATTTCCCCTTTTATGGCTGTTAGTATTTGCCTTATGTATTGAGGTGCTCCTTTGTTGGGTGCATAAATATTTACAATTGTTAAATCTTCTTCTTGGATCGATCCCTTGATCATTATGTAGTGTCCATCTTTGTCTCTTCTAATAGTCTTTATTTATTTTAAAGTCTATTTTGTCTGATATGAGAATTGCTACTCCATGTTGACTTCCATTTGCATGGAATATCATTTGACATCCCCTCAGTTTCAGTCTGTATGTGTCAGGTCTGAAATGGGTCTCTTGTAGACAGCATATATATGGGCCTTGTTTCTGTATCCATTCAGCAAGTCTATGTCTTTCTTTTGGAGCATTTAGTCCATTTACATTTAAGGTAAGTATTGATATGCATGTTCATATTACCATTTTCTTAATTGTTTTGTGTTTGTTATTGTAGGTCTTTTCCTTCTCTTGTGTTTCCTGCCTAGAGAAGTTCCTTTAGCATTTGTTGTAAAGTTGGTTGGTGGTGCTGAACTCTCTTAGCTTTTGCTTGTCTGTGAAGGTTTTAATTTCTCCTTCAAATCTGAATGAGATCCTTGCTGGGTAGAGTATTCTTGGTTGTAGGTTTTTCCCTTTCATCACTTTAAATATGTCCTGCCACTCCTTTCTGGCTTGCAGGGGTTCTGCTGAATGATCAGCTGTTAACTTTATGGGGATTCCTTTGTATGTTGTTGTTTTTCCCTTGCTGCTTTTAATATTTTTTTCTTTGTATTTAATTTTGTTTGTTTGATTAATATGTGTCTTGGCGTGTTTCTCCTTGGATTTATCCTGTATGGGACTCTCTGTGCTTCCTGACTTGATTGACCATTTCCTTTCCCATATGAGGGACATTTTCAGCTATAATTTTTCACATATTTTCTCAATTCTTTTATGTTTCTCTTCTTCTGGGACCCCTATAATTCAAATGTTGATATGTTTAATGTTGTCCCAGACGTCCCTGAGAGTGTCTTCAATTCTTTTTATTCTTTTTTCTTTATTCTGCTCTGTGGTAGTTATTTCAACTATTTTATCTTCCAGGTCACTTATCCGTTCTTCTGCCTCAGTTATTCTGTTATTGAACACTTCTAGAGAATTTTTAATTTCATTTATTGTGTTGTTCATCATTGTTTGTTTGCTCTTTAGTTCTTCTATATCCTTTTTAAATGTTTCTTGCATTTTGTCTATTCTATTTCCAAGATTTTGGATCATCTTTACTATCATTACTCTGAATTATTTCTCAGGTAGACTGCCTCTTTCATCTTCATTTGTTTGGTGTGGTTGGTTTTTACCTTGCTCCTTCATCTGCTGCGTGTTTCTCTGTCTTCTCATTTTGTTTAACTTACTGTGTTTTAGGTGTCCTTTTCACAGGCTGCAGGTTCGTAGTCCCTATTGTTTTTGCTGTCTGCCCCCTATGCTTAAGTTTGATTCAGTGGGTCATGTAGGCTTCCTGGTTCAGGGGACTGGTGCCTGTGTTCTGGTGGATGAGACTGGGTCTTGTCTTTCTGGTGGGCAGGACCACATCCAGTCGTGTGTTTTGGGGTGTCTGTGACCTTATTATGAGTTTAGGCAGCCTCTATGTTAATGGCTGAGGTTGTATTCCTGTATTGCTAGTTTTTTGACAGAGGGTGTCCATCAATGTAGCTTTCTTGTTGTTGAGTGGAGCTGGGTCTTAATGTTGAGATGGAGGTCTCTTGGAGAGCTTTCACCGTTTGATATTACACAGAGCCAGGAGGTCTCTGGTGGATCAATGTCCTGAACTCAGCTCTCCCACCACAGAGGCAGAGGCCTGACACCCAGCCAGAGCGTGAAGACCCTGTCAGCCACACTTCTCAGAAGAAAAGGGAGAAAAAAAGAAAGACAGAAAGAAAACAAAATAAATTTGTTAAATTAAATTTTTTTTAATTATTACATATAAAAAAGTAAAGAGAAAAAAAGAAGGAAAAAACAATGAAAGAAAGAAAGAAGAGAGCAACCAAACCAAAAAAGAAATCCACCAATTATAAAAAGCGCTAAAAACTATCCTAAAACACAAATTAAAAAAACAAACAAAACACCAGACAGACAGAACCCTAGGACAAATGGTAAAAGCAAAGCTATACAGACAAAGTCACAAAAAGAAGTATACACATATACACTCACAAAAAGATAAAAGGGAAATATATATATATATATATATATATATATATAAATGAAGAGAGCAACCAAATCAATAAACAAATCTACCAGTGATAATAAACGGTAATTACTAAACTAAGATAAACATAAAACCAGAAACAAATTAGAGGCAGAAAGCAAACGCAAGTCTATAGTTGCTCCCAAAGTCCACCACCTCAATTTTGGGATGTTTTGTCTTCTATTCAGGTATTCTGCCAATGCAGGGTACATCAAGTTGATTGTGGAGATTTAATCCGCTGTTCCTGAGGCTGCTGGGAGAAATTTCCCTTTCTCTGCTTTGTTCACACAGCACCTGGGGTTCAGCTTTCAATTTGGCCCCGCCTCTGCGTGTAGGTCGCCTGAGGGCGTCTGTTCCCGCCCAGACAGGACGGGGTTAAAGGAGCAGCTGATTAGGGGGCTCTGGCTCACTCAGGCCGGGGGGAGGGAGGGGTACAGAATGCGGGTGAGCCTGTGGCGGCAGAGGCCAGCGTGACATTGTAGCAGCTTGAGTCACTCCATGTGTTCTCCCAGGGAAGTTGTCCCTGGATCTCGGAACCCTGGAAGTGGCAGGCTGCACAGGCTCCCAGGAGGGGAGGTGTGGATAGTGACCTGTGCTTGCACACAGGCTTCTTGGTGGCTGCAGCAGCAACCTTAGCGTCTCATGCCTGCCTCTTGTGTCTGCGCTGATAGCCACGGCTCGCCACCGTCTCTGGAGCTCGTTTAGGCAGTGCTCTGAATCCCGTCTCCTCGCACACCCCGAAACAAGTGTCTCTTGCCTCTTATGCAGGTCGAACCTTTTTTCTGGACTCCCTGATGGCTAGCTGTAGCTCATTAGCCCCCTTCAGGATGTGTTCACACAGCCAACCCCAGTCCTCTCCCTGGGATTTGACGTCCGAAGCCCCAGCCTCAGCTCCCAGCCCCAGCCCATCCCAGTGGGTGAGCAGACAAGCCTCTCAGGCTGGTGATTGCTGGTCAGAACCGATCCTCTGTGGAGGAATCTCTCTGCTTTGCCCTCTGCACCCCTATTGCTGTACTCTCCTCCATGCTATGAAGCTTCTCCCCTGCTTCCTCTCATCTGTGTCAGTGAAGGGGCCTCCTAGTGTGTGGAAAGTTTTCCTCCTTCACAGCTCCCTCCCAGAGGTGCAGGTCCATCCCTATTCTTTTTTCTCTGTTTTTTCTTTTTTCTTTTGCCCTTTCCAAGTACGTGGGGAGTTTCTTGACTTTTGGGAAGTCTGAGGTCTTCTGCCAGTGTTCAATAGGTGTTCTGTAGGAGTTGTTCCATATGTAGATGTATTTGTGGTTAGGAAGGTGATCTCCATGTCTTAATCCTCTGCCCTGTTGAACGTCTCTCCAGAACCTTTTCTCCTAAACACAATATTTTTTTCTTATTACAAGTGCAGTGTATATTTGTTGTAGAAATTATAGAAAATATAGATGATAGAAATGAAGAAAACAAAAACAACCCATAACCCAATTAAAAAGAAATAACCACTGTTAGCATGTTGGCAGAATTTTACTTTTTCATTTATCTCCATAGCTACCTTAGTTACAGAGATATAGAGTCAAAAATGTAAGATTGTGTACATATTATTTTTCTTAACAATTAGATAATATGAAACTACTTTGCAAACCTACTTTATCTTCCACCTGGCAATGCATTCTCAGTATTTTCCACACTTTAAATATTTTTGTATAACATTGTTTTAAAGGATTCTCAGGAGATCATTGTTTGGCTACATCATAGTTCATTTTATCAATCCCTTGGCATTGGGCAATTAAGTTCTAGAATAAACAATACTATAATAGAGAGGTTGGTGTTCACTATGATTATTGAGTTACACCAAATTCCCATATATGGAATTGAGGCTAAATATATTTAAAACACTTCTGAGCCATGTTAATCAAATGACCTCCAATTTATACCATTTTATACCCACTCCAGCAGTGTATAAATGTGTCAGCCTGATTACTACCAAAATTAAAAACCCTTTTCTTAATGAGATAACATTCTTAACTGGTTAGATTAGACATTTTAGAGCTAATGGCACTCTATAATTTTGTTTTGTTTGTTTTTTTTCCTTTTGCAACTCTCCTATACATGTCCCCCACACCCTGAATCACCCTTCTCTCTCTCTCTGTCTTTCTCTCTCTGTCTCTGTTTCTCTTATAATAGTGATGATTTTTACTTGGTTGTGAGAGCTTTTAACAAAACTGATACAATTTTTATTGGAGCAGTTTTAGGTTTACAAAAAATAATTGAACAAATAGGGCTTCCCTGGTGGCGCAGTGGTTGAGAGTCCACCTGCCGATGCAGGGGACTCGGGTTCATGCCCCGGTCTCGGAAGATCCCACATGCCACGGAGTGGCTGGGCCCGTGAGCCGTGGCCACTGATCCTGCACGTCCGGAGCCTGTGCTCCGCAACAGGAGAGGCCACAACAATGAGAGGCCCACGTACCGAAAATAAATAAATAAATAAATAAATAATTGAACAAATAGTACAGAAAGTTACCATATACACCCCTTGCCACTCCCCTGAATTTCCCCTATTATATAACATCTTGCATTAGTGCAACATGTTTATTACATTTGATGAGTCAATATCGATAAAAATATTATCAGCTGAAGTCTATAGTGTACACTAAGGTACACTCTTTATGTTGTACATCCTATTGATTTTTACAAATGTATAATGACATATAACCATCATTACAGTTTCATATGGAATAATAGTTTCACTACCCTAAAAATCCTTTATGCTTCACCTACTCATCCCCCTCTCTCTCCCTTCTCCCAACCCCCTAACAACCACTGATCTTTTTACTGTCTGCATAGTTTTGCGTTTTTCAGAATGTCATATAGTTGGAATCATACAGTATGTAGTCTTTTCATACTACATAACACGTTCACATAGCAATGCACATTTGTTTCCTTTCTGTCTTTTCATGACTTGATAGCTCATTTCTTTTTATTGCTGAAAAATATTTCATTGTATAAATTACCATAGGTTATCCATTTACCTATTGAAGGACATCTTGCTTTTCTTCAAGTTTTAGACATTATGAATAAACTTCTATAAGCATGTGTGTGCAGGTTTTTGTGTGGACATAAGTTTTCAGCCCATTTGTGTAAATACCAAGGGCCATGATTGGTGGATCCTATGGTAAGAATATATTTAGTGTTGTAAGAAACCACCACTCTGTCTACCAAAGTGGCTGCAAATTTTGCACACTCATCAGTGGTAAATGAGAGTTCCTGTTGCTTTGTATCTTCACTAGTATTTCGTGTTGTCACCGTTTTGGATTTTGGCCATTCTAATAGGTTCATAGCAATATATCATTGGCATTTTAATTTGCAATTCCCTCATGACATATGATGTTGAGCATCTTTTAATATGCTTATTTGCCATCCATGTCTTCTTTGGTGAGGTATCTTTTCAGATCTCTAGTGAATTGTTTATTAATTGAGTTGTTTGTTTCCTTATTGTTGAGTTTTAAGATTTCTTTGTGTATTTTGGATACCAGTCTTTTATCTGTTATGTATTTTGCAAATATTTTCTCCCTGTCTGTGGCATACTTTTTCATTATCTTAAGGGAAAGTTTTTTATATTGAGTATATTAATTCTTTTTCTGTTTATAGAACTGGATGTATTTTCCCACTTTATTAATTACCTTTCAGTTTTCTTCAAAGTATTTTTTGATGTTCAGAGGTTTTTGTTTTCAAATTGTCAAATCCATAAATCCTTTTCCTTGGAACTCATTTCTTTGTGGTTAAACAAAGAAAGACCCTTTCCTTTCAAGAGTATATAGCAAATTGTTCAATTATACTCTCTTTAAAGCCTCTATGGCTTTACTTGGTTTTTCTTCCTCTCCTCCACTCCCTCCTCTCCCTCCTCTTCCATCTTTTACATTTAACCTTTAATCTACTATATTTTGGCTAGTTAAGTTAGACATAGGGACCTAAATTTACTTTTTTCTCAGTGATTAGCCAGTTATTCATCATTATTTGTTGAAAAATTTATTCTGTGTCATTAGAATATAGTTTTAATACCTATAAGTTTGTAATATATTTTATTACTTGAGCATGTCCCTCTTTATTACTCTTTTTTTAAAAAGTGTTCTTGACTATTCTCTTGTGTTTTGAAAGATGATTTTTTGAATTACTCTTTCACATTCTAAAAACATATTTGGCATTTTTATTGAAGTCATGTTTAATCCATAGGATAATTTGAGCAGAGTTGACATATTATGATATTGTCTTTCCATCCAGAAAATAGTGTGTTTTATCTTTTTCTGTTCATACTAGAGTTGAGTAACTTTATTTAAGCAAGTCTTCATTTTTTGTTAAGTTTATTTGGAGGTGGTTTCTATTTTTATTGCTATTGAGCATTAGATATTTTTTCTATTATGTTTTGGAACTGGGTTTTGCTAATATATGGAGAAGCTATTTATTCTTATATGTATGTCCATTTAAATCACGGGTTTTTATAAGGCATTAGTGTTTCTGGGAACTTTAGACAGCATTCAGTGCCCTTGCATATCTCTGTATTGAAGATTCATCTATTAGAGGCAACAAGAAGAATTGAAATCAAATGGAAATCAAATCCTGTCCCTTACCTCTGTGACATGACAAATCATTTAAGAACCACTGAGCCTCAATTTACTGATATACAAAATGGGAATAATTATGTGAGAACCCAATAAAAATAATGGTCCTAATTTTTTATCAACTATTACATCATGTGATAAAATTGATAGCTATTTATTATTAATTTGAGGGCTAAATAATCATTCTTATTATGCTCACAACAACATTCTAAAGTAGATAATATTATTATCCCAACTTCCATGTGAGAAAATGGTGGCTTAGAGAAGTCTTTAGTAGGTATATAGTATTGTGGTTAATGAGAAAGTTTTGGAGCCTGGCTGCCTGGTTTAAATTTCAACTCCCCAACTTACTCATTATATGACATCAGACACATTTCTTAACCTCTCTGAGCATCAGTTTCTTTATTCATTGTATGGAGAATAATAATAATGTGTACTACAGAAGGAGTTTATTTATATTGTTTGTTTGTTTGAGGTGCTTAGAATAGTGCCTGACACACAGAAAGTGATGAATAGATATAAGTCAACTTAACAGCTTGTGCCTCCTCCTTTGCAGCCAGAAATTCTGTGATAGTCATAGAGTCATGTGTGTTTCAGGGTCACCTTAATGGCTTAAAGGAGTGTCAGAGGATCAGAATCTTTCTCCTTTAATCAAATTCTGCTTATCCTTCAAAGTTTATTTTAGGTAAACAGATTAAAGAGAGGCTTATATGATTCCATTGATCACGACCACAATTTAGACAACATTTTCTGATCAGTTAGAGCAAAGTCTGAACAGCAGCCCTATATCTCTTAAATTCTTACCTCCTACGTCTAATCTTTTAGAAAATCCAATTGGCTTTTCCACCCACACTGCTCTAGACTGAACACTATTATCTCTTGCTTGGATTACTGCGACAGCCTCATAAATGGTCTTTCTGATTCTACTTGTGCCTCTATTGCTAAAACAGTAGCCAGGGCTATCTTTTCAAACATAAATTAGATCATGTCTTGCCTTTTGCTCAAAACTCTCCAATAACTTTCCACTTTACTCAGAATAAAATGATCTTAAAATGATTTAGAACTACTTAATCTGTGCCCCGCCCACCAGCCCCTTCCTCTCTGACCTCATGACCTTATCTCATTATTTTGTCCCTCAATCACCCTGTGCCTGCTACGCTTGCTCTTCTTTGAATATCCCAGACATCCTCCTATCTGTTTCCTTTGTCTGAGTATTCTTTCCTCAGATACATGTTTGGCTAACCCCATAGATGAGCATAGATGATGTGTCTCATCAGACTGGGGAATTTTTTCTTAAATTCATTTGTGACTACTTGAGAATCCCCAGGAGGAGTGAGCAACCTTTAATCTCCTACTAACAGAATGTCTGACTGGAGAATCAGCTATGCATCTCTGAAGCATGGTAGCAACGAACTTAGAGAGCTTAACACATTGTTAAGCTAGTAGGCTAGCACTAGTAGGCACTCAAAGAATAAATTTGGGAAATGTAAATTAATTTATATGATTTATCGTTCCAGGCATTATACTTGCAATGTCTCTAATCTTCCCATTAACCCTATTAGGTTGGGATCCTTCACTGCTCTTATTTTACAAATGAGGAATCAGAAGCCAAACAGATTACATATGGTGAAGTAGAATTCTGACCCAGGTGTGTTCCTATTTAAAGTCTATGTTTTTTCACCTCATCGGATCACTTTGGAGTTTATCAAGTAGACTAAGCTGTATTTCCTTGTTAAGCGTCAGGGTGCTGGCTAGGAGTGGTCAGTGGCAGAGCCAGTGGTTTCTGGTTGAGGCATTGAAAAAGTGACAGACTTGCCACATATGGGAATTTCCATTTGTCACAAGAGAATACAAGATGACCAGGTTCAAGAGAACATGAGAATCTCCATCCAGAGAAATTCTACTTTCCCAGCTTTATCTGGTACTAAATATTTGCATACTCCAAAATTACTGATTTGGAGGATATTCAAAGAGAATCTGGCCACATTTGAGACACAAGTTTAGTGGGGAGAGAAGAGGATCATTCCTCTTATTTTGCCCTCATACAAATGACCCAAACTTTCTTGGCCTCCACTTTCTCATCTGAAAAATGTCACAAACGGTGAAGAATTATGGTGATAAAAATTGCCATAGTATCTCCACAAGTTAATTAGTCTAGGTGAGATTAGAGACATGTTCTCAAGAAAAAGCAAACTGAAACAGGAAATAAGCAGCACCATTATACTGTTTTCAGATAAATAATACTCTGAGATTCACATCATTTCTTCTCTACCCCCACACACCCTTCTAAAAGCACTTATCATAGCCTAGAAGAGACAACCATGTATACCATGTGATCTCAACCCCAGAAAAGAGGAATAATTACCTTATCCAAGCTAAACCAGTCACATTTTCTCTCCCTGGAAATTAGAGGACTATGAGAAACAGCTAGAAAGTCTAATTGATTTGCACCTGAGGCTATGATTTTGTAGAGGCTATCATGTCCACATGAAAGTAGTTGAGTACAAAAGCCTATCAAAGAGAGAGAAGAATGAAATGAACACAGCAGAAATGAGAAACTGCAAGGAAGAAAGGGGCAGAAACTGACTGGTTTTTAATAACAGTGCAGCCCATATTTGGGAACCTGACATCTTTAGCATTCTTACAATAAACCGCACTTTCCTGAAGGAAGCTTGAGTGGGTTTCTGATCTTTGATCTTTGCAAACCAACAATTTTTAAGCTTATGTTATAAAGGATATCGTGTATAGAAATTTTCTGCAGCTATAGAATTTTTTTTTCTCAGTGACTGAACAGATCCCTTCCTTACCTTTTAAAAGACTTCTATGTAAATAAAACATTTATATGAAAGATGTCTTAGTCCATTCGGGCTACTATAAGAAAACAACTAGACTAGGTGGCTTATAAACAACAGGAATGTATTTCTCACAGCTCTGGAGTTTGGGAAGTCCAAGATAAGGCCCCAGCAGATTTGGTGTCTGGTGAGGGCCCACTTCCTCATAGATGGCCATCTTCTCACTGTAACCTTACATGGCAGAAGGGGGTCAGGAGAGCTTTCTTGGGCTTGTTTTATAAGGGCAGAGCCCTCATGACCACATCAACTCCCAAAGGCCCCACCTCCTAATTTCATCACCTTGAAGATTTGGATATTAAAATGTGAATTTTACAGGAGGAGAGGGGGATAAAAACTTTCAATCTATAGTATTCTGCCTCTGCCCCCCCACCCCCAAAATCATGTCCTTCTCTCATGGAAAATTCATTCATTCTTTCCTAATAGCTCTAAAAGTCTTAATGCATTCCAGCATCAACTTAAAATCCAAAAGACAAATATTGTATTATTTTACTCATATGTTGAATATAATAAAATGAACAAACAAGCAAACCAAACCAAACCAAATGCATAGATGCAGAGAACAGAGTAGCAGTTACCACAGGGGAAGGGGGTTAGAGGGAGGGCTAAATAGACAAAATGGGTCAACTGTATGGTGATGGATGGAAACTAAACTTTTGGTGGTGACCATGCTGTAGTGTATATCAGGGGTCCATGGCCTGTTAGGAACCGGGCCGCACAGCAGGAGATGAGCGGCGGGCGAGCATGTGAAGCTTCATCTGTATTTACAGCCAATCCCCATTGCTCACATTACCACCTGAGCTCCGCCTCCTGTTGGATCAGTGGCGGCATTAGATTCTCATAAGAGCATGAACCCTACTGTGAACTGCACATGTGAGGGATCTAGTTTGCGTGCTCCTTATGAGAATCTAATGCCTGATGATCTGAGGTGGAGCTGAAGCAGTGATGCTAGCACTGGGGAGCGGCTGCAAATACAGAGTATCATTAGCAGAGAGGTTTGACTGCACAGAGACCATAATAAATCATTTGCAGACTCATATCAAAACCCTATCAGTGAGTGGGAAGTGACAATTAAGCTGCATCTGGTGGCAGGCTTTATTGTGGCAAGTGAGTTGATGTACTTCAGTTGTACAGCTGCAACTGGTGGCAGGCTTTAAGTCAGAATCCGACACTTATTTTAGTCCATGAGTGGCCTGCCCATTATTTTATTTACCACTTCCATCCATGCCTCTTTCCCGCACTGGGCACTTGTCTCAGTCACAGTTTTGGTAAGCCCACGAGCTAACCCTAGCCAAAATGAGTAAAAAACAAACATCGCTGGAGAGCTTCTTTGAAAAGGGGGAAAGACCCAATGATGAGACAGCAGAAGACTCTAAGACTGCCAACAGAAAGCTGCATTTAAAAGAAAATACCAAGAGTCCTACTTAAATTACGGGTTCATTGCAACAGGTGATTCACATTCTCCAAGCTCACTTTGCATAATATGTGGTGACCGGCTATATGAGGAAGCCATGAAACCTTCAAAACTGCTTTGCCACATGGACACCAAGCACCCTGCATTAAAAGACAAGCCTTTGGAGTTTTTCAAAAGAATAAAACATGAACACGAAGAATAGAAGCAATTATTTGATGAAGGCCACCACTTCATCAAATGTGTCTGCAGTGAGAGCATCACTCTTAGTGGCTAACCGCATTGCTAAAGCTAAGAAGCCCCTTACTATTGGTGAAGCGTTGATCCTTCCTGCTGCTAAGGATATTTGTCATGAACTTTTAGGAGAGGCTGCAGTTCAAAAGTGGCAGCACCTTTTTCGGCTAGCACCCTAACTAGATGAATTGATGAAATAGCAGAGGATATTGAGGCACAGCTGTTAGAGAGGATTAATGAGTCTCTGTGGTACACCATCCAGGTTGACGAGTCTACCGATGTTGACAACAAGGCAACAATGCTTGTTTTTGTGTGATATATTTTTCAGGAGGATGTGCATGAGGATATGTTATGTGCACTTTTGTTGCCAACCAACACCGCGGCGACAGAACTATTCAAGTCTTTGAATGATTACATATCAGGAAAACTGAACTGGTCATTTTGTGTCGGTATATGCATGGACGGAGCGGCTGCCCTGACTGGACGGCTTTCTGGTTTCACTACTCGGGTCAAAGAGGCCACTTCTGAATGTAAGTCTACACGCTGTGTCATCCATAGAGAAATGCTGGCTAGCCTAAAAATGTCAGCTGAACTTAACGTTTTGCAGGATGTGATTAAAATTATCAACCACATTAAAGTACGTGCCCTTAACTCACGTCTGTTCACACGGCTCTGTGAGGAGATGGACGTAGAGCACACGCATCTTATATGCAGAAGTGAGATGGCTTTCTAAAGGTAGATAACTGGCCAGAGTTTTTGAGTTATGAGAGCTGTTCCAGAGATTTCTGGCAGCACATTTCAGTGACACAGAATGGGTCGCAAACTTGCTTACTTGTGTGACATATTCAACCTGCTCAACGAACTCAATGTGTCACTTCAGGGGAAAACGATAACTGTGTTCAAGTCGGCAGATAAAGTGGCTGCATTCCAAGCCAAACTGGAATTATTTGGGAGATGAGTGAACATTGTGATTTTTGACATGTTTCAAACAATAGCAGAGATTTTGAAAGAGACTGAGCCAGGGCCTTCTTTCTCCCAGCTGGTGCATGATCACCTATCTCAGCTTTCAAAAGAGTTTGAGCATTACTTCCCAACTACAAAAGACCCCCAAACGGAGAAGGAATAGATCTGCAACCCATTTGTGAATAAGCCAGGTGAATCGACTTTGTCCGTGCTAGAAGAGGATCAACTGCTTGAGATCGCAAATGACGGTGGCCTTAAAAGTATGTCTGAGACAACTTCAAATCTCCATACGTTTTGGATTAAAGTCAAGGCAGAATATCCTGAGATTGCCACAAAAGCACTGAAAAGGCTGCTTCCACTTCCAAGGTCCTATCTTTGTGAAGCAGGGTTTTCAGCAGTGACAGCAACAAAAACAAGATTACAGAGTAGACTGGACATAAGCAACACACGTCGGGTGTCACTGTCTCCCATCACCCCCAGATGGGACCATCAAGCTGCAGGAAAACAAGCTCACGGCTCCCACTGATTCTGCATTTTGGTGAGTTGTATAATTATTTCATTATATATTACAATTTAATAAATAAAGTGCACAATAAACGTGCTTGAATCATCCCGAATCATCCCGAAAACATCCCCCCTCCTCCCGCCCAGTACGTGGAAAAATTGTCTACCGTGATACTTGTCCCTGGTGCCAAAAAGCTTGGGGACCGCTGGTGTGTATGGAAGTTGAAATATAATGTTGTACACGTGAAACTTATACAATGTTATAAACCGAATTTATCTCCAGAGGCCCTTGCACTCTGGGCTTGTGATGGAAGGGGCAGCCCCAGTGATCTCAAAGACACCTTCAGGGTCATTCTTCCATTGTTTTGGACAGTAGCTCCTGGCATCTGTTTAGATGGCTGATCCTTACTAATCTCCTTATCAAATTTGTCTTCTCTCCTGTTCTTTTCCATCCCAATATGGATAGGCTGAGAATTTTCTAGATTTTCAAGCTCTGTTTCCCTTTTGATTAATATTGTCCTTATTTCTACCAACATTCTGTTCACAACCACTTAGGTATTCTCTAAGAAGACTGAGGCTTTCTTTAGGGTTCTCCCCCTCTCCTTCTGAGCCTTTAACAGTCCCTTCACAGCAATGTAGTCTTTTTCTAGCATGAACTTCCAAAATTTTCCAGCCTCTACCCATTACCCAATTCCAAAGCTGCTTCCACATTTTTAGGTATTTATTACAGTAGCACCCCATTCTCAGAACCCATTTTCTTTTTCAGTCCATTTGGGCTGCTATAATGATACTGTAGTCTGGGTAGATTTTAAGCAGCAGATATGTATTTCTCATAGCTCTAGGGGGTGGGAAGTCCAAGATCAAGGCACCAACATATTCAGTGTCTGGGGAGACATGCTTCCTTATAAACAACAGTCTTCTCACTATAACCTCACACGGCAGAAGGACCAAGAGAATTTTCTTGGGCCTCTTTTATACGGACACTAATCCCCTTTATGAGAGCTGTGCCCTCATGATCTCGTTGCCTCCCAAAGGCCCCATCTCCTAATTCCACCACCTTCAGGGTTAGGATTTCAGAGTATGAAATGGGGAGGGGGGTGGGCAGAAATATTCAATCTATAGCAAGAGAGATGGAAAGGGCTTTCACTGACCTGGGTAAGGGGGACCAGAAATTCTGAATTCTGAACCTAGCTCAATGTTATACCATAAGAATGATGACTTTCTATTACTCTCTGAGACCAGTGATGAAAATATCAACCACATGATAAAGTAAATGTTGATCTTCTTTAATGACATCATAAAGGATTAACTGATTTCTTTTAAAGAAAGTCACATTTCCTATAATGTGTGTATAACTTATTACACATGCCAATAGATTGAATTTAAAGAGAAGCTTAAAACAGATGCCAGTGTAATACTAGAAATAAAAATGAAATAATTTCATTACATACAATTTACTGTACACGTTGAGATTGGAGCCAGACTGCCTAGGTTCACGTATCAGCTCTAATAAAAATAACTTTTGGTTATTTAACTTCTCTGGCCTAAGTTTCCTATTCTGTAAAATGAGGACAGCAATACCCATTTTATAGCATTGTGAGGATTAAATTAGTTAATATCTGTTAAGTGCTGCATCAGCACATGGAAGATACTTAGTAAATGTCAGTACAGTTAATAAATTTAGTGCAACTTACTAAAACATTAGTAAGTACAAAAAGGATAATATACGTATTTGTCAATATTTATACATGTGGCCATAAAAAGTTATAATAAATATAATAGTTTATACTAGGTGCTAATTTCATGATATGCTGGCATCTGAGTAAAGTCCATTGGTGAAAAAATATTCTAGAAGAACAGTTTTAGTAATAATTATGTTTAACATTTGTAAGTTGATTTATAATATGAAAATTACTGTTATATACACCAGTTATTTTAATTTTCACTTTCACAATAACCCTACTGATTAGGCATTGCCTGTATTCTTCAGATATTGAAAGCAAGTTTCATTGAGGGGAACAATATTGTCATTTGGGACAGATAGCAAAACTGAAATATCCTTTATCCTACCTGACACTTGTGGACTATTGGATAAAAATAAAGCGTTTCAGGGTGTGATCAGGATGAGTTTTCTTTGTGGCTTCTGCCTATTTTCCAAGTCCCATTCACCTTCCTATATTTTAGGCAGAGCCGGGTAGTGATAACCATCTACAGGTGACCTCTGGATCACTCCCCCGCACCTGCCTGCCTGCTTCAGCCACCATGTCAAGGGTCCCTCAAGCGATAAATTCCCAGATTTTCTAGCTAAATAGCTCACACTGAAGTCCTTGAATATTCATGTGCGTGGAATCTTAGATTGAACAAATACAGTGTGTCCAGTTGAATTCTTTAAGCTGAAATCCATCCACTTTACTTTTTTCCTCCCCTCCTTCTCTCCACCCTTCCTCTTCTCTCTCCTCTCTCTCTCTCTCTCTCTCTCTCACCTACTTTCTTCCTGTTTGGTATGGATTTGGCTACTATCCTCTTTGGTAGAAAAGTTGAGCTTACTTAAAAAGGATACATTGTATAGCAGAAAGAAAGGACCTTAGATTCTAGTCGTTATTTACTATAAATTATAATAAAAATAACTGTCATTATAGGATAAAACTCTCATGTGTTAGGTCAGTTGAGTGCTTTCCATATATGAACTCCCTTAATCCTCACAATGTTCTATGTGGCAGACATTATTAACAGTATTTTAGAGGGAGAAACTGAACCTCAGAGAGGCTATATGACCCAAAATCTTCTGATGCCTGTATGTATTTTTCACTGCCACTCTTTCCCCTAACTCTGTGTGACATTAGGTGTCACATCCCCCAGGGGAAACTCAGTTTCACTAATATAAGATAAGAGAATCAAACTTAATAAGCTCTAAGTTTCCTTCCAACTCTAGCAGTCTAATACCTTTTATGTTTCAAGAGTTTCCCCAAAATATAAAATCTAGATATTTCAAAACTGTTAAGACATGTGTCAAAAATGATGATATTTTAAAAGTAAAAACATGCATTTGAAAGAAAAGTAGGAGAAAACATCATTGTTCATCAACTCCTAGAGTTCTTTCTTTTACAGATGTCAATACAGAGTAAAGTGCTACAATAATTATAGTGTAGATTTTCTCATAATTACTACTCCTCAGTTGGTTTGCTATACAAGGAAAGGGGGAAAAGGGGGAGGAAGAAAAGAGAAAAGTTCACCTTGCAATGAAGAACTAACTGCTGCAGAGGTAATCAGAAGAGGGCCTAATTGTTCCACAGAGAGGAATAATTTAGCCAACAGAAATGATGCTGTGAATTAAGAGATACTGATTGGTGAACATCTACTTCACAATGGATATTGATACCAAGGCTATTAAAGGGCCTTTCTTTTCTTATTAAATTAACAGACTTTATCTGAGCACCTATTATGTACCACAAATGAACAAGGTATGATTGTTGTCCTCAAGGAGCTCACAATCTAGTGGGAGAAAGAGATTATACCCAGGGAGTGAAATCAGTCATTACAGTTATGAGAGAGGCAAGCACAAGTAGTGCAAACACAAAGGAGGGGTTTCTAACCAGGACTTGGGGTCAAGAAAGTCTCCCTGGAGGAGGGGGATACCAAAGTTGAGTTGTGAGCATTAAAAAATATTTAGCCAGGCATAGAGTTTCAAGAAGGCATTCTATCGGAGTATGCACAACAGCATGATGAGCCAGTTATGGTGTCCATGGCTGAATACCTGTGTGTCTCCTGTTCAAGGAACAGCTATAAAAGCATACCAACTACTCTCTGGTTTTGTTATCAAGTAAGATTTTTAAAATAATGATTTTTTGTGTTATTATGTTTTAATGCCATATATCTAGCCTCTGTTTTTGTTTTGTTTTTTACATTCTCAGCATAACGTTGCAAGGAAGAAATTATTGTTTCTTACTTTACCAGTTAAGGAACAGAGGTCTGCTGAAGTGAAATACTGACTTAGGTCACAAAGTAATGGCAGAGCTGGGATTCAAACTCAGGTTCGTGTGACTCCAAATTCTCTGCTCTTTCCCTTTACTACCTCTGCAATTATAGGCTGGATCTGGAACTTGACTCCTAAACTTCTATTTCTAGGGAAGTGCCCAAATTTCTAAAAGAGGGTTAGAAGAATAGTATTTACATTTATTTATTTATGGCTGCGTTGGGTCTTCATTGCTGCATGTGGGCTTTCTTTTTAGTTCTGGGTGAGCGGGGGCTACTCTTCCTTGCGGTGCGCAGGCTTATCATTGTGGTGACTTCTCTTGTTGCAAAGCACAGGCTCTAGGTACACGGGCTCAGTAGTTGTAGCTCTAGAGCGCAGGCTCAGTAGTTGTGGCGCATGGGCTTAGTTGCTCTGTGGCGTGTGGGATCTTCCTGGGCCAGGGCTCAAACCCGTGTCCCCTGCATTGGCAGGCAGATTCTTAACCACTGTGCCACCAGGGAAGTCCCAGTATTTACTTTTATTATATGATAAAAAACAAATTGTCACCAAGACCAGATAAAAGCATTACAAGAAAGGAAAACTACAAACCAATATCAATCATGAACATAGATACAAAAAATCCTCAACAAAAATCTTAGCAAATTGAATCCAGCAATGTGTAAAAAGAATTATGTACCATGACCAAGTGGGATTTATTACAGGTGTGCAAAACTGGTTCAATATTTGAAAATTAATGTCATCTACCATATCAGCAAAATAAGAAAAACATTTGACTAAATTCAACACCCATTTCTGACTTTAAAACACATAAACAAAAAAACCTCTCAACAACTAGGACTAGAGGAGAATTCCCTCAAGTTGATAAAGAACATCTACAAAAAAATCCTGTAGCTTGCATTGTACTTAATGGTGAGAAACTGGATG
Organism: Monodon monoceros; assembly: GCF_005190385.1. Taxonomy (NCBI): domain Eukaryota; kingdom Metazoa; phylum Chordata; class Mammalia; order Artiodactyla; family Monodontidae; genus Monodon; species Monodon monoceros. The sequence goes on from NW_021703774.1 coordinate 140,460,196, forward strand.
TTTTCCTCATGAGATCAGGAAGAAGGCAAGCATGTGCCTCTCACCATTTCTAACCAACATTGTATGTATTGGGTGTCCTAGCTAGTATGAAATGACAAGAAAAGGAAATAAAAAGATATACAGTTTGGAAAGGAAGAAAAAGCAAGTTGTCTACTAAAGCAAATAAATAAAATATGTTCTACCATGGAAGTAAGTAATATCAATTACAACTGACTTCGAACATTGCCTTACTGTTTACAGTATATTTTCATTGATACTATCTTACTTGAGTTATTAAGTTAGGTGAGGTAGATGTTTCTCTCTCTTCTCTGAGGGAAGATGGTAGCTAATTTAATCTCCATTTTGAAGATGAGTAGTAATGGTTAAGAGTAAGGGCTTTGGAACCAGACAGGCCTTAAACAGAACTCCAGTCTACCATGAGTGTGTTACTAAACCTCTGGACATGTCCTCACCTGTAAAAGGGGGATAGTAAGATCTAGTTCAGAAAAATTGTTTCAGGTAATAATGCTATTTTTATCCAGACATCTCACATACTAGTTTTATGATCTTAGGCAAGATTCTTACAATCTCTGAGCCTCAGTTTCCTCAAATGTGAGATGGGGATAATAATAGAGCATACCTCTTGGGTTTTAATTTTTTTAGAATTAAACTAGAAAATATGTATAAAGCACTTGTCACACAGCCTGTTACACAATAAGCACTTAGCAATGACAGTAACCATTGTTATTATTCTTTTATCCTTTGCTCATGTTTGATGATAAGTGAACAAGGGACTGAATGAAGGGTTATGGGCAGGAGAGGACGGATCAGTTTAGGAGAGAAGACTGGATATGCACACAAGTGGCTAGACTGTAGAGGACCGTGAATGACAGACTAAGGCAAAGAAGAGGTGTAAAGTTTAGAATCTTGAGGAAAATGAGTTGAAGTTTCTATTGGTGCTTTGTTCCAAGCTCTCCTGTCAGGTAGCTCATGAATAGTTTAGGACCCTAATGATAGATTCTTTCTTATAATTTCCCAGGAAGTTCTGCTCTCTCTCTCTCTCTCTCTTTTTAGGCTTCTTTTATTCCAGGAAGGAAGAGGGAGGGAGGAGAGGCCAGGCATCCCAGTGATCCAGGGCCATTGGGAGGTACTGCTAGTAACTGCTGCTGTTCAGAGAGTAGGAAGCAACCCTCATTTAGCATGATCGCTGCTGAAGGTCCTTGGAGCCTGGCCAGCCTCCATCCTTCCTGGGGTTCGTATTTTGCAATCTGTTTGCAAATAGAAGGAATGCCGCCAATTTGACTGGGGCATAGAATCCAGCAGAGATGATGATGGTAATAATTCTGCAGTGGCTGGGCACTGACGCCATCAGGGAACCTGAGGGGAGTGGGGGTCTGTTGCTTTGAATAACAATTCCTGGCCCTATGGCCTTAGAGTGATGGGTGGGACTTTCAGCCCATTCTCCTCCCGAGCCAGCATCTGTTCCTTAGATTAAAGAAAAGGCTGACTGTTCTCTTCCAGAAATAAATACCCATTTGTTTGTTCTGAGCAAACTTGTGCCTTGCCCAGGTCAACCTCTTCTGACAAGGCAAGGAAAATGTAGAGATGGATAGGTCCCCGAAAAGAATTTACAGAAGTGTGAATTTTGCCAGGTCTGTGTGTTACTGCTTGGAAAGGGCTGGCTCAGGGTACCGGGTTAGGCTGGCAAATTCAAAGGCAGACGGTCCTGCCTACACAGCAGCCTCCTGGCCGGAAGTCGGGGGTGGATCCAGATGGGAATCATATGCCTGTGCCATGTGTGTTTGCATTGGAGGGGAAAGAATCTCATGGCTGACAACTTTCTTAGGGCTCTGTGCAGAACTCACAGCATGAGGTGTGAGGAAGCTGCTGGGGCGATTCTATGCTCTGAATTTTAGAAACCATAACAGGTACTTGAACTGAAACCATACTTGGGTACTTGAACTGAACCTGGCCTGTCATCTGATTGGATGCCAGACTATAAACTCTAGACAGCTCCAAAAATCTACTTTTTCTTGTCCCTGGACCTCCTACAGGGAAACTGTCCAATCCCACTGTCACGTGCTTTTTCAGTTTCCATCCTTCCATTATATTCCAGGATTCAGACTCGACGAATGTTTAAGCACCTACCAAATGATGAAAACCAAGTGCTACAGGAAGTATGAATTGTTATCTCCATCTTACAGATTAAGAAACTGAGATTGGTCACATAGCTAGTAGGTGGCAGAATCAGGATTCTCCATCCCACAGCCACTGTTATCCTGTGGCTACCCTTTCAGCTTCATCTCTTTCACCTTTCCCAGCATACTCTGCAGTCTAGCCATACTAAACTGCTTTTAATTTTGTGATAACTTTTTCTTTAACATGTGTCCTCTGCCCAGACCTATTTATTTGTCTGAACTTTCTTCTCCTTCCCAGCCCCTCACCACCATCAACTTCCTGCCCCAATAGCTTAGCATAGCTATCACTGACTTTGGGGAGTTTGTAGCTGGCATATAGTATGAACTCAATAAATTTTTAAAAACTGAGTGAAGGAAGCAAATTTCTCTTGTCCAGATGTAAGGCAATGGAACAGAAACTAGGGATCAGACAAAAATGAGAAAAGCCAGAGGGTGGGAGTGAGAGTCTGGATAAACTGAGTTAAAGAGATAAGCTGTCATGGATTTTAATGGAATGCCTTTGACCTTGTACATAGGTTGGGAAGGAAGCGTTAAAAATGCTGACCAGTCTGGATACCTAGGGTAAGATATCGGGTCTTTTGACTCTGAGTCTAGATCTAATGTGGAGTCTAATGTATTACTTGGTTGAAAAGTCCTATCATCTTCAGCAAAAATAACAGCATATTTTTTCTTAAGTCTTCACTTCGTTTGTGACAATGGCTGAGGTTGCTGCTGACAGTGCTGATGCACAAGAGCCGCTGTGTTGACTAAGTTCATCTCCCAAGGACTTACTCCTTTATTTTGGGGGCAGCTAGGTGCCTATTTTCCACTTTGATAAGCCCAGAGAACTCAATTCAATTTCGCTGAAGGTTTTATCCTCCTATCTGCCCACTACAGGCAACTCGCAGGGCCATGACCTTTTCATGGGGAAGTTGTTATATAAGAATATTTTAAAATTTCAGAGTCATAGACTGTCAGAACTACTAGAGGCCTTAGAAATCATTCAGACATACTCCTATCAATGGGAATGAGGTCACACAGAAAAGTTAAATAGAGTCCCCTGACTCTTGGCCTAGGATTCTCTCCCTGATCCCACAACCATAGTCACTAGGTTTGATGGGGAGAGAGATGGAGAGGACCTGCTTAACTGCGCAGTTACCAAAAATATGACTGGCTTTAAGAGTCAGACTTAAATTTGAATCCTGATTCCATCTCTATAAGCTCTGTGACCTCAGATATGTGACTTGATGTCTCTGTTTTCTCAACTGTGTAATAGATACGTTGATGTTGGTGTAGTTGTTAGGAGCAATGCTGATGAGCATAGAATGCCTAACAGTAGGCATTAACTACTGTATATTGCAGTAGGTGGATTGTTTTGATTTTTTTTCAGGTACTTTGGCAAAATTGGGATAACTGAAACATATTTGAGGGTCTTGGTTGACAAACCATTTATCTCGAGAATGCTTAATTACTCTGGTTCCTTTCAGCAACTCAGAGTTGTCATTCTTTAGACAAAGATGTTGTCAGAAAAAAATTCATTATTGGGTGACATTTGGGCTTTGTTTACATTACTTCACTGAGTCACTGCTAGGACTCCAAGTTGCTATGGAGGTTTGAACATTTTACAGAATTCCAGCAAACCATAGATGTCTTGCTATATGACAGCCTTCAAACCAAGAAGTAAACTGCTAAAATCTACTAGACATCTGCTACAACTACTGAGAAAGGAGTCCTGGGAGGTGAGGTCCACCAGCTAAAGAGACAAAGTGCCACACTTGGACATTTTCCATTGGAAAGTCATAGAAGCTAGTCACATGCAATCTAACAATACTGTTTTCTGGGATATTGGAAGTAGTACTGGACTAAGAATTAGGAAGCCTGGACTCTAGTCTCATCTTTTTCACTGATCTGACTCTTGTCCTAGGCAGGTCACTTATCCTTACTGCCTAGGATGCTCTCATAAACTGCAGTGTTTCACATCTCTATTCCTGTGATCATAAAATGTTTTACATCATCCACAATTCCCACCCTTTACCTGGAAATCTTATTTGTCCTTACATTCTTAGGTCAGGAAGAGCCTTCTTTAGATAGATATCTTTGATCTATCTGACTGGGGTTTGTCCTTTCTCCTACGATCCTACAAACTCCATCTCTTCATCTGCCAGGTCACACTGCATTGTAGACTATTTACATCTACCTCTTCCCTAATCTACTGTAAGACCCTTGAGAGTGGGGGTGCATCTTAATTTTTGTTGTATCCTCAGTGCTTATACTCTACTATGTAGAAGGTGGGACTCTAGCAGGAACTGAATGAAGGATAGGATTTGGGTAGGTGAGGGAGCAATCTAGGGAGACTTAGTGGTGAGAACAAAGGCATGGAGGCTGAAATGAATGAGCATAATACATTCAGTTATTTATTCATAGATTCACTTAAGCACTCATTGATTTATTCACTTATTTAGCACAAACATACAATAAGATCCTATTGAATGCCAGGATACAAAGAATAAAAAGAAGTTTCATCCTTAATAATTTTCTATTTGGTGGGAGGAAGGATACAGACAAGTAAATAAACATTTAACAATGTAGAATGACGATTGCTGTGAAAGGACTTCCAGGTTGCAGAGAGAGCATAGAGGAGGTACCTACGTGGGCTTCAGGGTTAAATAAAGCTTCTTGGCGGAAATGACACCTCAGCTGAGTTTCAGAACATGTGTAGGAGTGAACCAGGCTGACAGAGGAGAAGAAGCATTCTAGAGCTATGTTTGGGGCTATTGGTGAGCCAGGTTTGGCAGAAATAGAGAGCTTAGTCTGGAGAAGCTTGGGAACATGAAATCAGAGAGATTGACTTAGTGACATGGAATTCAAAACCATATTCAGATATGGGAAAGCACAGGAAAACTTAAAATTGGAGACCTGTTGTAGGCATGCCACAGTTGGAAGCAAGAATCAGTTTGGAAAGACTTAGCTGATGTTGAACTGGTCTAGTCTTGTAGTAATCTCTCACTTTGCTCTAAGGAAAAATTTAGAGGAAATATTTTCCTTCAGGAGAATTGTTCTGTTTGGGAAAGGGAATAACCTCAGTTTACATCCTGTGATGTGTTCCAAAAGTATATACTTAGAATGCAACTCAAGCATGTAGTTTATTTTGCCAGAGGGATCCATGTGGATTTTTCAACTGTCCAAATACTTTGGGTCACTGGGACAAGAGCCTTCAAAAACCAAACTGAAGACAAATATTTCAAAAATCATCTGGGAAAATGAATAATAATGATAATAATTAGTAGATTTTAGATGCACTCTATATGCATTCTCTCTGTAATGTTGGGAGGTACATATTATTGTTACCAGTTTTATACACAAAGGAACAAAATATGGAGACTTTAAGTTATTTTTCCAAAATCATTCAACCAATAAGTTATATATCCAGGACTAATATACAGTTTTTCACACTCTCAATTCTGTGCTTTTTCTACTATGTCATAAATTCTATGTCTCTAAATTTCAGGAACTCTGCTGTTGGCATTTCTATTCCTTTGGAACTGTAGAGGGTAAAACATTCAGTTACATAATTTGACATTTAGATTTAGCTTTCCTCCAGAGCTGAAATATCATATATTTGTCTAACAAGTTTTCTTTGTAATATTTCAGCTTTAGTTTTTTGTTGGTCCTGATATAAAAATATGATATTGTCCTACTTAAAGCACTGGCTTAACTCTCACTACAGAAAATTTCAAGAAAACTGTGAACTATTCAAAATAATTTGTGGTCTTTCAAATATTTTTCTCACTTAAGCTATTATAACTATTTTTAGATGTATTTCATACTATCTAAAGCTTTTAGTGCTGTTGTTAGTGTTGATCTACTGTTATTAAGGAGACATAATATAGGTTCTAATCAACTTGGAAAAGTGGGCAGTAGAAGCATAGGTTTTAAGAGCTAGGAGAGATATTAACTATATATTCAGAATCTCCTTAAGGAGTCATAAATATTAGTGGGAAGTTTTTTGGAAACTCTTTCATTGAAGACTAGCATGCATACAGTAAAATTCTCAAATCACAAGTGTATAGCTCAATGGATTTTTACAAATAAATTCACCAGTGTAACCAATTACCATGATCAAAATATAGAATATTGCCAGTTACCCAGAAGACTCTCTGGTGCCGGCTTCCAAGAAATACCCAGAAAGGTAACAAATATTCTATCAACTCAGATTAGTTTTCTTGTTCTAGAACTTCCAATAAATGGAATTTCACTATATATATCCTTTAGAATATGGCTTCTTTCATTCAACAATATATTGTCTATATTATTGCATTTAGCTATCACTTATTCTTTCACATTGATGTATAATATTCTGTTATACCACAACCAATTTGATTTGGTGTGATACTATTTGGTTTAGGACATTGGGTCTATATTCATGAAAGCCTATTAGCTTCCTTTCATGTCATAGTCTTATCAGGTTTGGTATCAAGGTTATGCTAGGTTTAGGACATTGGGTCTATATTCATGAAAGCCTATTAGCTTCCTTTCATGTCATAGTCTTATCAGGTTTGGTATCAAGGTTATGCTAGCTTCCTAAAATGATTTGGAGGGAGTTCCATCTTTTTTTTTATTCTCTGACTAGATATCAATTACAGGAAAAGCACTGTAAAAAAAAAAAACAAAAACACATGGAGGCTAAACAATACACTACTAAATAACCAAGAGATCACTGAAGAAATCAAAGAGGAAATCAAAAAATACCTAGAAACAAATGACAATCAAAAAACGACAACCCAAAACCTATGGGACACAGCAAACACAGCTCAAAGAGGGAAGTTGACAGCAATACAATCCTACCTCAAGAAACACGAAAAATCTCAAATAAACAAGCTAACCTTACACCTAAAGCAATTAGAGAAAGAAGAACAAAAAAAAAAACCCAAAGTTAGCAGAAGGAAAGAAATCATAAAGATCAGATCAGAAATAAATGAAAAAGAAATGAAGGAAAGAATAGCAAAAATGAAAAAAAAAAAACAACTAAAAGCTGGTTCTTTGAGAAGATAAACAAAACCAATAAACCATTAGCCAGACTCATCAAGAAAAAAAGGGAGAAGATGCAAGTCAACAGAATTAGAATGAAAAAGGAGAAGTAACAGCTGACACTGTAGAAATACAGAGGATCATGAAAGATTACTACAAGCAACTATACGCCAATAAAATGGACAACCAGGAAGAAATGGACAAATTCTTAGAAAAGCACAACCTTCTGAAACTGAAACAGGAAGAAATAGAAAATATAAACAGACCAATCACAAGCACTGAAATTGTAACTGTGGTTAAAAATCTTCCAACAAACAAAAGCCCAGGACCAGATGGCTTTGCAGGCAAATTCTATCAAACATTTAGACAAGAGCTAACACCTATCCTTCTCAAACTCTTCAAAAATATAGCACAGGGAGGAACACTCCCAAACTCATTCTACAAGACCACCATCACCCTGATACCAAAACCAGAGAAAGACGTCACAAAAAAAGATAGCTACAGGCCAATATCTCTGATGAACATAGATGCAAAAATCCTCAACAAAATACTAGCAATCAGAACCCAACAGCACATTGAAAGGATCATACACCGTGATCAAGTGGGGTTTATCCCAGGAATTCAAGGATTCTTCAATATGTGGGAATCAATCAATGTGATACACCATATTAACAAACTGAAGAATAAAAACCATATGATCATCTCAATAGATGCAGAAAAAGCTTTCAACAAAATTCAACACCGATTTATGATAAAAGCTTTACAAAAGGAGGCATAGAGGGAACCTACCTCAACATAATAAAGGCCATGTATGACAAACACACAGCCAACATAATTCTCAATGGTGAAAAACTGAAACCATTTCCTCTAAGATCAGGAACAAGACAAGGTTGCCCACTCTCACCACAGATATTCAGCATAGTTTTGGAAGTTTTAGCTACAGCAGTCAGGGAAGGAAAAGAAATAAAAGGAATCCAAAGCAGAAAAGAAGAAGTAAAACTGTCACTGTTGACAGATGACATGATGCTATACATAGAGAATCCTAAAGCTGCTACCAGAAAACTACTAGAGCTAATCAATGAACTTTGTAAGGTTGCAGGATACAAAATTAATGCACAGATATAACTTGCATTCCTATGCACTAATGATGAAAAATTTGAAAGAGAAATTAAGGAAACACTCCCATTTACCATTGCAACCTAGGAATAAACCTACCTAAGGAGGCAAAAGACCTGAATGCAAAAAACTATAAGACACTGATGAAAGAAATTAAAGATGAAACAAACAGATGGAGAGATATACCATGTTCTTGGATTGGAAGAATCAACATTGTGAACATGACTATACTATCCAAAGCAATCTACAGATTCAATGCAATCCCTATCAAACTACCAATGGCGTTTTTCACAGAAATAGAACAAAAAATTTCACAGTTTGTATGGAAACAGAGAAGACCCTGAATAGCCAAAGCAATCTTGAGAAAGAAAAATGGAGCTGGAGGAATCAGGTTCCCTGACTTCAGACTATACAACAAAACTACAGCAATCAAGACAGTATGGTACGGCTTCCCTGGTGGCGCAGTGGTTGAGAATCTGCCTGCCAATGCAAGGGACATGGGTTCGAGCCCTGGTCTGGGAAGATCCCACATGCCATGGAGCAACTGGCCCCGTGAGCCACAACTACTGAGCCTGCATGTCTGGAGCCTGTGCTCTGCAACAAGAGAGGCCACAACAGTGAGAGACCCATGCACTGCGACGAAGAGTGGCCCCCGCTCGCCGCAACTGGAGAAAAGCCTTGCACAGAAAAAAAACGAAGACCCAACACAGCCAAAAATTTAAAAATATATTAATTAATTAATTAATTAAAAGAAGGCTCAAGGGCTTCCCTGGTGGCCCAGTGGTTGAGAGTCCGCCTGCCGATGCAGGGGACGCGGGTTCATGCCCCAGTCCGGGAAGATCCCACATGCCGCAGAGTGGCTGGGCTCATGAGCCATGGCCACTGAGCCTGTGCATCTGGAGCCTGTGCTCCACAACGGGAGAGGCCACAACAGTGAGAGGCCTGCGTATCGCAAAAAAAAAAAAAAAAAAAAAAAAAAAGACAGTATGGTACTGGCGCAAAAAAGAAATATAGAGCAATGGAATAGGATAGAAAGCCCAGAGATAAACCCAGGCACATATGCTCACCTTATTTTTGATAAAGGAGGCAAGAATATACAATGGAGAAAAGACAACCTCTTCAGTAAGTGGTGCTGGGAAAACTGGACAGCTACATGTAAAAGAATGAAATTAAAACACACCCTAACACCATACACAAGAATAAACTCAAAATGGGTTAAAGACCTCAATGTAAGGCCAGACACTGTAAAACTCTTAGAGGAAAACATAGGCAGAACACTCTATGATATAAATCGCAGCAAGATCCTTTTTGACCCACCTCCTAGAGAAATGGAAATCAACACAAAAATAAAGAAATGGCATCTAATGAGACTTAAAAGCTTTTGCACAGCAAAGGAAACTATAAACAAGATGAAAAGACAACCCTCAGAATGGGAGAAAATATTTGAAAATGAAGCAAATGATAAAGGATTAATCTCTAAAATATACAAGCAACTCATGCAACTCAGCATCTAAAAAACAAACAACCCAATCCAAAAATGGGCAGATGACCTAAATAGACATTTCTCCAAAGAAGACATACAGACTGCCAACAAACACAGGAAAGGATGCTCAACATCATTAATCATTAGAGAAATGCAAATCAAAACTACATTGAGGTATCATTTCACACCAGCCAGAATGGCCATCATCAGAAAATCTACAAACAATAAATGCTGGAGGGGGTGTGGAGAAAAGGGAACCCTCTTGCACTGTTGGTGGAATGTAAATTGATACAGCCACTATGGAGGTTCCATAACAAGCTAAAAATAGAACTACTGTACAACCCAGCAATCCCACTACTAGGCATATACCCTGAGAAAACCATAATTCAAAAAGTCATGTACCACAATGTTCATTGTAGCACTATTTACGATAGCCAGGACATGGAAGCAACATAAATGTCCATCGACAGATGAATGGATAAAGAAGATGTGGCACATATATACAATGGAATATTACTCAGCCATAAAAAGAAATGAAATTGAGTTATTTGTAGTGAGGTGAATGGACCTACATTCTGTCATACAGAGTGAAGTAAGTCAGAAAGAGAAAAACAAATACCATATGCTAACACATCTATATGGAATCTAAAAAAAAAAAAAAAAAAGTTCTGCAGAACCTAAGGGCAGCACAGGAATAAAGACACAGATGTAGAGAATGGACTTGAGGACACAGGGAGAGGGAAGGGCAAGCTGGGACGAAGTGAGAAAGTTTCACTCACATATATACGCTACCAAATGTAAAACAGATAGATTGTGGGAAGCAGCTGCATAGCACAGGGAGATCAGCTCAGTGCTTTGCAACCACCTAGAGGGGTGGGATAGGGAGGGTGAGGGGGAGACACAGAGGGAGTGGATATGGGAATATATATATGCATATAACTGATTCACTTTGTTATACAGTAGAAACTAACACAACATTGTAAAGCACTTATACTCCAATAAAGATGTTAAAAAAAAACAGAAAGAAAAATATCCAAGTGTCATTAGACCCATGCAGTTCAAACCCCCATTGTTTAGAGGTCAATTGTAGTTATAATTTTTTTAAAGTCCCTGTTGATACGTGAACTTTTTGGATAATCTGTGGGTCAGGTTCCTTTCTTTTTTATTCTCATTTATTTGTTTCTATTTCTTGACATGACTCATAAATTTGGTTGATACAGGAATTTGCATTTGAAAATGTATATACTTTTATTAATATTTTTTCCTCTGGTGAATTTCATTTTCTTCTGGAAGGCAAATAACTTTTGGGAGGATCATATTTATCCAGTCGAGGCTGAATTTCAGGTATACAAATTCAGGTACATTTGCCTTCCCTTACTCCAAGGGCATAACCCTTCTGGTATCTCAAACAGTATGGAGTATTTACCCAGGTTTTCCAACTTAGTGGACTCTGAACTTTAAAATGTTTTCCTGCAGCACTGTGAGACTCTGTTGAAATCTCCACTTACCATTTTAACTTCCTTGATGCTGGTTTCTACTTGACTTATTAGCATCTTACCCTGTATATGAGCAGCTTAGAATTTTGCAAATGACTTGAAGGGAAATTGCACGCAAAATTTTTGTCTCACTTTTCCATGGGTTCTTTAATTCCCAACTGACTTGGCAGTCCTGAAAGCCAGTTTTTATTTTGCCAAGCTCAGATTCACTGGATTCAGCAAATGCTCTCTGTTGGATCTAGAATTCACTTAAATTTTGGCCTGATAATTTCATAGTATTTTGTTAGTTCTCCCATAGTTTTAAGAGTGGTTAAAGTCATTTTATGAAGTAGGGTCAGTCCGGGCACCCACCATCATACCATCTCTCTAGTGCCTTTTGCATTGCACCATACCCATACCCCTTTTTTGAGACTTGTCTCCCCAGGCCCATTGAAGGGAAATGACAAAATCTTATCATTTGTGTTTCCACAGTGTAAAATAAAAAAGCATGGACTTTGGAGCTAGACAAATCCAGACCTGGGTTTCATTCATTCTGTCTCTGCTACATAAGTTATATCATCTTAAGAAAGTATAGTAAACAGTCTGACTCCATTTTTGACATCTGACTTCTAACGCCTTTCACGATCCACCTCTCCTTTACCTTCTGTCCCATATCTGGACAAGCTGATAAGAAAGCACTGGTGCCGCCTCCTTTAGCACTGGCATGGAGTTCAAACTATACAGGCCCTTATTTGTGAACCTGGCTCTTACCCCAACCCACCGTAAAACTCCAAGCAAGCCTCCTTTCCTGCTCTCTCAAGCCATTTTCAGATCAGTATGGGGAACTATTCTACCTTTGCCATAAATCCTTGTTATGTGGGTAATAAAACTTTTTATATGCTCTTCATGAATGCTTAGCATCATTCTAAGCATCTGAACCAAATTTGGTGTGGGAGAGTGTATTTTATCTCTGAAGGGTGACCAAACAGAAAGTTACTTGATCTTTCAGTTTTCTTCTTATTACTTTACTAATCTGTAAAATGAAAAATAATATATACCTGTAATATTTTTCTAAGGATTAGAAATAGCATGCAATATAAGGGCACCTAACCATTTCTTTGGAACTTATCAGGTGTTCAACAAATTATATATATAAAACAATAATACTTTTCAGCCAACCTGACCATAGACTATCTTCCACTCTATATCCTGACCTTTGATTATTTTATTTTTCTTCTAAGTTCTTATTACTATCTGATATTGCATTATACATTAATTTACACATTTGTTCATCTATTCATTTACTTGTATGCTGTTTGTCTCCCTCACTAAAATGTAAACCACATGAAGGCAGGAACTATATATGTCTTATTTATTTGTGTATTCCCAGTATGTAAAATATTTTGAGCCCATAGGCAGAGTTCAATGAGTGTTTCTTGAAAAAATAAAGGAATGAGTCAGTCATATATATATATAGAATCTAGAGTCTCCCTTTTCACTTTTGACCTGATTTAACTGTGTTACTGTGTCCAAACTCCTCAGTCCATGACTCTGGACCCTAGTCAATTATCTCTACTGTAGAAATAGGAAAATAGAGGATCAGACATAGGAAGTAATCTTCCCAAAGTCAAACAACAAGTCAGTTGCATAAACCAGGAAGGAAAGACAGGTCTCCTTTCTTTCAGTCCAACTTTCTTCCCAGTATACCTCCTCCCATCCCGCACCCAAAGATAGACATTTTCCCATGGTGCTTTCTCTATTCATTTCCAAAATCCACTGAATGATGTTCAATAAAGCAAACACTACTTTTTAGCACAAGTCAACCTTTTCCTAATTGATTTTTCTCATTTTTCAACAGATTTGTAATTGTCAATTTACTTGCTGAGTTGAAGGCGGCACTTGGGTTTGTCATTCTAACCCTTGGAGTAATTTAACTCTACCTTGTAAGACAAGTTTTTATGCTTGTATTATTCTCTGTTGGCATTGTCTTTTCAATCAGTCATGAAAAATTCATGCCTAAGGTAAAGCCCTAGTGAAACACTCTGAGAAAAGAGTGATTATCTTTAAACAAAGTAGAGATCTTAGTGTTCTCTGAAATTCAGTGGAGAGAGCAGCCTTTAATAAGGAAACATTTTATCTGCTGTTTGCAATCCATAAGATACTCTGCTTTTTCCACTTAAAATTGATCTCTTCCAATTCTCAGGTTTCCAAAATTGCTATAAGGTGAAGCTCCATGAATGTGGAGTCTAATAATTTGAAGTTTGTAAAAGCTTAACATGAGCTTTTCATGAATGATGAAAAATGTGTCAGCTACACATAGCAGGATGATTGTGTAAATACAATTAGGATAATGTTGCATCAAAATTTTAAAACATGTTTATTTCAGGTTGGAATTAGAAAATATTTTGATTTATTGGATTGTCCTCTAATTATGGAGAGTGAGTGATTCCTTCTTCAGATGGACTGAAACAACTGTGGCTTCAGGCCGAACCATTATATTGGTATTAGAACTGACCTCAACCATAAAATGGAATGTGGGCCTGGGTATAGCCCTCAACTCTCTGGAGACTAAACCTCATCTCTATCGCTGGTTTATAATCAGTTACCATTGGCCTCAGAGGAACTGGATGAGAGAATTTGCTTGACTTAGAACAACCCTTCCTCCTGCTGGCAAACAACCTCAGCACCTGGTCTGATAGCAGTTAGTGCATCTCTCCCCTGGAAAGCATTACCATAAAGCAATGCTGTAATTTAGACAAGAGTTAACACCTATCCTTCTCAAACTCTTCCAAAAAATTGTGGCAGGAGGAACACTCCCAAACTCATTCTATGAGGTCAGCATCATGCTGATACCAAAACCAGACAAAGATGTCACAAAAAAAGAAAATAGTAGACCAATATCACTGATGAACACAGATGCAAAAATCCTCAACAAAACACTAGTAAACAGAATCCAACAACATATTAAAAGGATCATACACCATGATCAAGTGGGATTTATCCCAGGGATGCAAGGATTCTTCAATATATGCAAATTAATCTATGTGATACATCATATTAACAAATTGAAGAATAAAAACCGTATGATCATCTCAATAGATGCAGAAAAAGCTTTTGACAAAATTCAACACTAATTTATGATAAAAACTCTCCAGAAAGTGGGCATAGAGGGGACCTAACTCAACATAATAAAAGCCATTTACAACAAACCCACAGCAAACATCATTCTCAATGGTGAAAAACTGAAAGCATTTCCTCTAAGATCAGGAACAAGACAGGGATGTCCACTCTCACCACATTATTCAACATAGTATTGGAAGTCCTAGCCACAGCAATCAGAGAAGAAAAATAAATAAAAGGAATACAAATTGGAAAAGAAGAGGTAAAACTGTCACTGTTTGCAGGTGACATGATACTATACATAGAAAATACTAAAGATGCCAACAGAAAACTACTAGAACTAATCAGTGAATTTGGTAAGGTTGCAGGATACAAAATTAATGCCCAGAAATCTCTTGCATTCCTATACACTAACAACAAAAGATCAGAAAGAGAAATTAAGGAAACAATCCCATTTACCATCACAACAAAAAGAATAAAATACCTAGGAATAAACCTACCTAAGGAGGTAAAAGACCTGTACTCAGAAAACTATAAAACACTGATGAAAGAAATCAAAGATAACAAACAGATGGAGAGATATACCATGCTCCTGGAGTGGAAGAATCAATATTGTGAAAATGACTATAGTACCCAAAGCAATCTACAGATTCAGTGCAATCCCTATCAAATTACCAATGGCATTTTTCACAGAACTAGAACAAGAAATTTTACAATTTGTATGGAGACACAAAAGACCCTGAATACCCAAAGCAATCTTGAGAAAGAAAAACGGAGCTAGAGGAATCAAGCTCCCTGACTTCAGGCTATACTACAAAGCTGCAGTAATCAAGACAGTATGGTATTGGCACAAAAACAGAAATACAGATCAATGGAACAAGATGGAAAGCCCAGAGATAAACCCATGCACATAAGGTCACCTTATCTTTGATAAAGGAGGCAAGAGTATACAATGGAGAAAAGAGAGCCTCTTCAATAAGTGGTGCTGGGAAAACAGGACAGCTACATATAAAAGAATGAAATTAGAGCACTCCCTAACACCATACACAAGAATAAACTCAAAATGCATTAAAGACCTAAATGTAAGGCCAGGCACTATAAAACTCTTAGAGGTAAACATAGGCAGAACACTCTATGATATAAATCACAGCAAGATCCTTTTTGACCCACCTCCTAGAGAAATGGAAATAAACATAAAAATAAAGAAATGGGACCTAATGAAACTTAAAAGCTTTTGCACAGCAAGGGAAACCGTAAAAAAGACAAAAAGAGAACCCTCAGAGTGGGAGAAAATATTTGCAAATGAAGCAACTGACAAAGGATTAATCTCCAAAATATACAAGCAGCTCACGCAGCTCAATATCACAAAAACAAACAACCCAATCCAAAAATGGGCAGATGACCTAAATAGACATTTCTCCAAAGAAGACATACAGACTGCCAACAAACACAGGAAAGGATGCTCAACATCATTAATCATTAGAGAAATGCAAATCAAAACTACATTGAGGTATCACCTCACACCAGCCAGAATGGCCATCATTGAAAAATCTACAAACAATAAATGCTGGAGAGAGTGTGGAGAAAAGAAAACCCTCCTGCACTGTTGGTGGGAATGTAAATTGTAATTTTCCTCTCACTATGGAGAACAGTATGGAGGTTCCTTAACAAACTAAAAATAGAACTACCAGCAATCCCACTACTGGGCATATACCCTGAAAAAACCATAATTCAAAAAGAGTCACATACCACAATGTTCACTGCAGCACTATTTGCAATAGCCAGGACATGGAAGCAACCTAAATGTCCATCAACAGATGATTAAATAAAGAAGATGTGGCACATATATATAAGGAATATTACTCAGCCGTAAAAAGGAACAAAATTGAGTTATTTGTAGTGAGGTGGATGGACCTAGAATCTGTCATACAGAGTGAAGTAAGTCAGAAAGAGAAAAACAAATACCATATGCAAACGCATATATATGTAATTTTAAAAAGCGGAACTGATGTACCTAGTTGCAGGGCAGGAATAAAGACTCAGTTATAGAGAACAGACTTAAGGGCATGGACAGGGGGAAGGGGAAGCTATGATGAAGTGAGAGAGTAGCATTGATGTATATACACTACCGAATGTAAAATGTATGGCTAGTGGGAAGCTGCTGCATAGCACAGGGAGATCAGCTCGAGACTTTGTGACAACCTAGAGGGATGGGATAGGCAGGGTGGGAGGGAGGCTCAAGAGAGAGAGGATATGGGGATATATGTATACATATAGTTGATTTACTTTGTTAGACAGCAGAAACTAACACAACACTGTAAAGCATTTATACTCCAATAAAGATGTGAAAAAATAAATAAAGCTATGCTGTAGAACAGTCATCCCATAATAATTCCCAGGTGTTTTGGGAAAAGGAAAGACCCTTTCTAAGCAAGTGCTGCTCTCTGTCTTAGAATTACTACTCTCAGTTTGCTATCAAGAGCTTTTTTTTTTTTGAATTTTATTTTATATTTTTATACAGGAGGTTCTTATTAGTTGTCTATTTTATACATATTAGTGCATATATGTCAATCCCAATCTCCCAATTCATCACACCACCACCACCCCACCACCCCCACTTTCCTCCCCTGGTGTCCATATGTTTGTTCTCTACATCTGTGTCTCTATTTCAAAAGCTTTCTATAAAAAATCTTTGTCTCCAGAGGCAAATTGCCTTTTAATTTGTAACATGATTCTACATGGGAGGAGAGAAGTTTGCTATTTCTTGGTTTAGCCTCGATTAACCAGAACTGAGAAGAGGAATACAGTATTTTTTATTATATAGAGCTCCAGCTTTTGAGTCAAATTAACCTGATTTGGGGTCCTGATACTACGACTTGTCATTACTGTGCCCTTGGGCAAGTTACTTAATATCTGTGAGAACTTCAGTTTCCTCATCTGTAAAATGGGAATATTAACACCTTACAATTTTTGTTTGGATTATTAAATGAGGTTTCACACCTGATACATAACAATTATTTAGTAAAAATAGCACCAAAGAAACCTATATCTTGGAGCTGAAAGAACCCTCAGAAGAGTATTTACTTTAGCTATCTAGCTGAAGATTGAGCCTTCAGACCGGTAATGTATTATTATTATGATTGTATGGATGGGTTAACTGAGATAAGATAGAACACACTGAAGTTTAAAAACATAGTAAGTGATAGAGGCAAGATTTGAATTCATGTTTTTGCCTCCTAAGACTGTAATCTTATCCAAACTCCTTATAAGTCAAGAGAAAGAAACTGACATTGCTTTATAACATAACAATGTCACCTCCCATGAAACCAGCCAAAATGGGAAATTCTCAAGGGCAGGAACTGATTTTTTTCCCCACTAAAGTTGGAGAACAAAAATCTACAAACATTGATCAAAAATACATATTAGTATGCTGAAGTTTAAATATATTTTAAATATAGATAGACAATATTTAAAGAAGAATAGACCTATCAAAAACAATTACAAAGATGGTGAAGAAAAATTCAGTTTAATACAAATAGTGTGACTATGAACCCCAATGTGAAATTACTTTTCTTTTTTTCTTTTTTATTTCTTTTATTTTCTTTTTAAAAAATTGTTGATGTATAATTTATTGACATATAATTGACATATGGTATAAGTTAAAGGTATACAAGGTACTAATTTGATATATTTATGTATTGCAAAATCATTACCACTATAATGTTATCTAATACCTCCATTACGTCACATAATTCTTTTTTGCAGTGCGAACATTTAAGGTTTACTCTCTTAGCGACTCTCAAGTATGTGATACATCATTATTAACTATAATTACCATGCTGTAGTCCCCAGAACTTATTCATCTTATAGGTGGAAGTTTACCTTCTTTGACCAACATCTCCCCATCCACAGCCTCTAGTAGCCACCATTCTGGTCTTTGGCTTACATGAGTTTAACTTTTTCCATTCCACATGTAAGTGATTTCTTTCCCTTCTTTTTAACGTTTCCTTTCTTTCTTTTGCTCTCTTTTTTTTTTCCTGTTTTTTGCATATTTTTGATTACTGAAGCATTACATAATTTATCATTTGGATATTGCTAAATTACAAAGCACCCCAAAATTTACTGGTTTAAAAGAATAAGCATTTATTAATGCTCATGGGTCAGCTGGGTGGTTCTTCTTTATTGGTGGTTAGTTCTGAATCACATAGATTTTAGCTAGGTTCTCTCTGACTTGAGCTAGGTTCTCTCATATGTTTGCAAGTCAGCTGGCTGTAGGCTGGTCTGCGATGGCTTCAGCTGGAACAACTAGGCTGTGTTCAGTGTGGTCTCTTATGCTCTGTCAACCCACTCTAGATGTGATCAAATATTGGTGGTAGGATTTCAAGAACGAAAATGGAACTACTCAAGGCTTTCTGAGGCCTTGGCTCAGAGCTGGTATACTGTTACTTCCACCAATTTCTACTGATCAAAGCCATCATGGGTTGGCCCAGATTCAAGAGGATCACCTTTTAATGCGAGGAGCAGCAAAATCATAGTTCAGTGTATATGGAGAGGAAAGAATTGTGAGAAATGTTGCAATCAATCTACCACATCTGGTTTGTATGCACTGTAAGAAAATAGACAAGCATTCAGAGTCTCATCAAGGAAAGGTGATGACATTAAACAAGGTAACCAGGAATCAAAATCATTTCCAATATTATAATAAAATGATAATACAAGTAAACAGAGTACAAACATAATAGAGACCAGAAGTGGGTAGCATTGTGGTACCAGCTAGGGGGTGATAAATTCACCTTAAGAGAGGTACTGAATGAACAAAACAAGGAGGGATTTTTGGTTTTGCCTAAGTATAGAAATCTATGCATTCCTGTTCGAGAGTTTCAGAGGCACTGAAGAAAACCTGTGGCTTCTTCCCTGTGCCTTATGAGTAGCCCATTTAATAAATAAAATGTGTATACACACCTGTTGCCCCAACTGTCCTATGATCTCTGTAGTACCTCTGGGCAAGGGAAACATGGAGTGGGTAAATGTGGAGATTCACTCTCTTGTTGATTATAGTTTGGCCTAGGATTGGAGCCATCTAGGTAATCTATGCATTCTCCTTGACCTTTTCATCATCCTGGAGAACAGGAAGTCAATTTTGGGGTGTTCTTTTCAAAACCTAGGTCTGAAGCTTTCACACCTACACTTAAAACTCTTCAGTAGCCCCTTCATGTTGCTTTCAGGAAAGGTTAAAACCCGTTAACACGGCCCATGCACCTTTTTATGCCATAGTCTCATATCTTACCCTAAAATTAATTCTTTGTTCTAGCCACAGGAAAGAGCTTGTAATTCCACAAACCACTCAACCTTTGCTCTTGTTTTTCCTGCCAACTGGAATGGCTCCCACACTTTCCTTCCTGCCTGGTCAGTCCTTATTCATCAGTGAAGATATAGCTTTCTTTCACTTGGCTGGCTACAGATGGTAACTCAGCATTTTATTTGTGTATGTGTGTGCGTGTGTGTGAGTGTCTGTGTTTTACTTTATTTCCCCTGCTAGGTAGTTTCTTAAGGGCAAAGGATGTTACTCATTTCTAGTCTGAGCACACAGCAAATTAGGAGTCCTGTAACTGTTTATTAAATGAAATGATTAAGTGAATATTTCTTGAATGAATGAATGAAATTTAGAACAAATTTTCTGTAGGAAATGCTGTCAGATTGAGGAAAAGAGAGGCATTTTTTGTCTGATGTTGGTGAATATTTATTCTGGGTTGTAGGGAGAAGAAAGAGACTCCCTGAAAGATCTTATTTTTCTTCTGCCATGTTGCTGATGCCCTTGTTTGATATGCTGAACTTCCCTTGATGAGAATGTTTTGCTCTATTTCCCTTCTACCTCTTTTGGCTTCTTTCTCACAAGCCTTCAGTGAGAGAGAAGAATCTTCTAATGTGCAATCTGTAAGCCATTTCTTTATTATATCTATCAGACTGCAGTATCTGTGTGAAGATTTTGACAATTTCCAGTCGACAAGACACAGGTGCAGCTGAGTAACAAATTTTGCTGGTTCATTGTGAGTCCCAACAGCAGCTTATAATAGGTAAGGATTCGTTTTTCACATAGTGATTATCTTTATGCCAGGCTTCATGGCTTTGATACATCAGGTCCAGGATTTCCTGACACTTGACTGGCAACCTGTAGGTTCTTCATGGACAGGAAGCTTAACTTTATATATATATATAAATAATATGCACATGTGTATAGTTTTTTATTGTTTCCTGACCACATCATCTTGGCAATTATAGTTAATCCTATCAAAAACTCTACCAAATAAGTCTGATTTTCCTCTTTGCAGGTGAGGAAAACAAATCTCAGAAAGATGATAAAACATGGTCAGAGTTGCACAGAAAGAGGTCAGCTTGGAACTCCAACATTTCTTCTACAATGCTGGGAATCAGATTTGGCTCAGAGCTAGTAATATAAAAACAAAAATATGGCTCTGAAAGAAATTAGCTGATTGTTTGGAAAAACAGAGATCTAGATTTTATCCCCAGCTCAGCCCCACATTACCTAAATACCCTTTGATGTGTCATAACACCAAGGCAAATTTACCCTAAACTCTTGTGCAGTCCCCCTCAAGTCACACTTACCTGGTGGCATGTCGACACATTGGCAAACATGTAACTAGACATACGCCAAAGCAGCTTTCCTCCATTGTGTTATATACCTCTCTGTCAAGTAGTTGTCTCAAAAGGGGTAACTGATATCACTCATAGGAAAACTACTTATGCCTAACTTAAAGAATCAAATTCATTTTTTAATTTAAACATAATCATCAGTAGACTAAAACTAGGATGAATGAATGATTTCCAAATTACTAAAGAAAGAAAGAACAGCATAAGGAAGATTTTAGGCAATTGTTGTGAAATACAAGTTTTTTTAATTGTAAAGGAGCATAAACAATATACATTGTGAAAGAAAATAACCAATAAAAGATTTTTAAAAGACACTGAACGTGATGCCATATAAAAGGTAAAAGGAAATATTTACTAGAGATTTGAGATATATCGTAAAACCACAATTATCAAAACAATGGCTGCCTGTCACTAAAATGAGTATGCAAATCAGTGAAATAGAAATGGAAGTCCAGAAATAAACCTAAGCATTTAAAATTTATTTTATGGAAAGGGTGACATCTGAAATTAGAAAGGAAAGGGATGACTTAATAAGATGTAGGAAACACTTGCTAACAATTTGGAAAAAATAAAAAATAGATAACCAATAAGAACCTACTGTATAGCTCAGGGAACTCTACTCAATGATCTGTGGTGACCTAAATGGGAAGGAAATCCCCAAAAGAGGGGATATATGTGTATGTATAGCTGATTCACTTTGTTGTACAGTAGAAATTAACACAACATTGTAAAGCAGCTATACTCCAACAAAAATTATATTACACTGAAATGCCTAATGAAGTAAAATTATTTAAACTTCTGAAATTTAAAGTAGGGAAAATTTCAAATACATGTTAAATAATATAAAAACACTCAAGGGCCCACCACTAAGATGAAACAGATGTTAATATTTGGTCATCCTTTAGATTCTGCTTTCTTTTATTGATTTTGATAAATAGAACATTATAGGTACAGCTTTCCCTCTTACTTTACTTTCTCCCAGAAGTAGTCACAGTCCTGAAATTAATGGGTATAATTCCCATTTATGATTTTATACCTCTGTTGTACATGTATGTATTACATTAAAATATGCTATATGCTTGCCTTATATAATGCTTATCTTTTCACTAAGCATAGTTCTGGAGGTCTATCTGTGTTGATAAATGTAGCTCTGGTTCATCCATTTTAAGTGATAAGTATTATTCCATTGCAGTTATGAACCATAATTCATCCATTCTCATTCTGAGTTAAGTGGTTTTAGTTGTTTAAATTAAAAAGAAATTACTATTAAAAAGGAATAGTACTACAATGAACATTGTCATATATATCTCCTTGTGTAATGTATAAAAATTGTTTTAGGAAAACACATAGAAGTGGAATTGCTGGATCATAGATTATAAGCATCTTTATCTTTACTTTATTGTCAGGTTACCCTCAAAGAAGCTATTCTATTTTACATGCTCACCAGTGGTGTTAAAAAAAAGTCACTCTTTCTTACATAATTTCCAACACTTGGTATTTTCAGATTTACTAATTTTTTTGCCAGTATGAGGGTAAGAAATGTGTTTCATTATTTTCTTAACTTATATTTCCTCCGTTACCAGTGGGGAGATCATGTTTTCATGTATTTGTAGGCCATTTGTTTCTTCTTCTGTTACTTGTCTAATTATATCCTTGGACTATTTTCTATTGGATAGTTGGTCTTTTAAATTTTTATTTATAAGAGTTCTTTATAGGTTTGTGTATTAAACCTTTTCCATTATAAGCATTACACACATGACTTCTTCAATCATTGTCTTGTTTTTTCACTTATTTATGATATATTTTAACATAAAATATACCACATTTTTGTATAGCAGTCAAATATATTTTGTAAGGCAGTCAAATATATTTATTTTTTCCTCAGGGCTTATGTTTCTGGTGCTTTGTCTAAAAAGTCCTTACACATCCTGAGTCCATAAAATAATCTACTATATTTCAGTTTATACATTATTTTTCCTTAATGCATTTAGAATTTATTTGTATATTTGGCATGAGGTAGGGATCTAACTTTATGTTTTTTCCATATGGATGACCCATTGACCCATTCATTGATTATTCAGCTTTTCAATCTCATCTGTAATGATATCTCTGATATATATTGAGTCTGTTCCTAGGCCCTCTGTTTTAGTCCATTAAGTCTATCTCTATAGATTTGTAGCAATGTTAAGTCACATTGTTTTAATGTCTATAACTTCGTAGTAAATCTTCTTATCTGATAAGGCTGTCTTTGCTATTTTTTACCTTCTGTATTCCCATAGCATTAAAAAGAAAGTATACAATTTTTAAAGGTTACAGTCCATCCTTGTATCTTATACTCAGTACTTTCTACCTCCCCTCTCACTCCCCCATCCCTATAATGCCCCTCCCCTGCTCCCCACTGGTAACCACTAGTTTGTTTTCTATATCTGTGAGACTGCTTTTTGTATTCACTAGTTTGCTGTATTTTTTAGATTCCACTTGTAAGTGATATTATACAGTATTGTCTTTCTCTGTCTGACTTATTTCACTTAGCATAATGCCTTCCAAGTCTATCCATGTTGCCGCGAATGGCAAAATTTCATTCTTTTATGGCTGAGTAGTATTCCATTGTGCGTGTGTGTGTGAGTGTGTGTGTGTGTGTGTGTGAGTATACGTACGTATGCCACATCTTTATCCATTCATCTGTTGATGGACACTTAGGTTGCTTGCATATCTTGGCAATTTTAAATAATGCTGCTATGAACATTGGAGTGCATGTATCATTTTGAATTAGTGTTTTGGGTTTTTTTTTTTCAAATATATACCACGAGCAGAATTGCTGGGGCATACAGTAGTTCATTTTTTAGAAACCGCCGTACTGTTTTCCACAGTGACTGCACCAATTTACCTTCCCACCAACAGTGTACGACAGTTCCCTTTTCTCCACATCCTCGCCAACATTTGCTGTTTGTGTTCTTTTTGATGATAGCCATTCGGACAGGTGTGAGGTGATATCTCATTGTGGTTTTGATTTGTATTTCCCTAATGATTAGTGATGTTTTCCATCTTTTCATGTGCCTGTTGGCCATCTGCATTTGCTCTTTGGAAAAATGTCTATTTACTTCTTCGGCCTAATTTTTAATCGGGTTGTTTGTTTTTTTGATGTTGAGTTGTATGAGCTGTATATATATATATTAGATATTAACCCCTTATTGGTTATATCATTTGCAAATATCTTCTCCCATTTTTTGCCCTCTGCACTCCCATATAAATTTTATAATCAACTTATCAATTTTAAACACACACACACATGCCCCACAGCCACATCTGCTGGGATTTTAGCTAATTACATTGATTAATAATGAATCATCAATCTATGAATATAATAGATTAGTCTATTTAGTAAGCTTCTTTGATTTGCCTCAATAATATTTTAGAATTTTCTGTGTAGAGGTCTTGTATTTTTGTTGCAATATGATTTTGTATCATTATTTCCTATAATGATATTTTTGACACTATCATAATTGGTATCACTTTTTTTTTTTTTTTTTTTTTTGCCGTATGCGGGCCTCTCACTGTTGTGGTCTCTCCCATTGCGGAGCACAGACTCCAGACACGCGGCCTCAGAGGCCATGGTGCACAGGCCCAGCCGCTCCGCGGCATGTGGGATCTTCCCGGACCGGGGCACAAACCCGTGTCCCCTGCATCGGCAGGCAGACTCTCAACCACTGCGCCACCAGGGAAGCCCTGGTATCACTTTTAAATTCTATTTTCTAATTGTTCATAGCTAGTATATATACAATTAATTTTTAATATTGACTTTGTATCAATGAATTCTAATAATTAGTAGGTTCTTTGGGGGTATTCTGCATACATAATCATGTTGGCTATGTAGATATTAAAAGTTTAATTTTTCCTTTCCAACTCTTCTCCTTTTATTTACTTTTACTGCCTTACTACAGTGACTAAAAACTTCAGTGCAAGGTTGAATAGGAGTGTCAGTAGCAGGCATTCTTTTCTTGTTCCCAAATTCAATGGAAATGCTTTAAAGTTTTCATGATTAAGTATGATGTTGCCGTTGGTTTCTTCAGTTTTTTTTCCTTTATAAGATTAAGGTCTTTTTATTTTCCTTGTGATTGATTTTATTTTATTTATTTTTTTATTTAAGTAGAGTTGATTTACAGTATTGTGCCAATCTCTGCTGTACAGCACAGTGACTCAGTTATACACATAGCGACATGCTTTTTCTTAATATTCTTTTCCATTATGGCTTATTACAAGATGTTGAATATAGTTCCCTGTGCTATACATTAGGACCTTGTTGTTTATGCATTCCAAATGTAATAGTTTACATCTACCAACCCCAAACTCCCAGTCCATCTCTCTCCCTCCCCCTCTCCCCCTTGGCAACCACAAGTCTGATCTCTATGTCTGTGAGTCTGTTTCTGTTTTATACGTATGTTCATCTGTGCCATATTTTAGATTCCACATATAAGTGATATCATATGGTGTTTGTCTTTCTCTTTCTGATTGACTTCACTTAGTATGAAAATCTCTAGTTGCATCCATGTTGCTGCAAATGGCATTATTTTGCTCTTTTTTATGGCTGAGTAGTATTCCATTGTAAACATGTACCACATCTTCTTTATCCATTCATCTGTGGATAGACATTTAGGTTGTTTCCAACTTTTGGCTATTGTGAATATAGCCTATGTTCTGCTATGCCTAACATAGAAAAACATAGCCTAACAGCACTGCTATGAACATAGGGGTGCATGTATCTTTTTGAATTATAGTTTTATTTGGGTAAATTCTCCGGAGTGGGATTGATGGATTATATGGTAATTCTATTTTTAGTTTTCTGAGGAACCTCCATACTGTTTTCCATAGTGGCTGTATCAACTTTTCAAAGAGTTGATTATTATTAAAGAGTGTTTGTTTGTTTGTTTTTATGATAAGGGGTGCTAAGAGGTGTAACGCTGACACTTTATTTTATGTATTTTATTTTTTACATCTTTATTTGAGTATAATTGCTTTACAATGGTGTGTTAGTTTCTGCTTTATAACAAAGTGAATCAGTTATACATATACATATGTTTCCATATCTCTTCCCTCTTATGTCTCCCTCCCTCCCACCCTCCCTATCCCACCCCTCCAGGCAGTCAAAAGCACCGAGCTGATCTCCCTGTGCTATGGGGCTGCTTCCCACTAGCTATCTACCTTACGTTTGGTAATGTATATATGTCCATGCCTCTCTCTTGCTTTGTCAGAGCTTACCCTTCCCCTTTCCCATATCCTCAAGTCCATTCTCTAGTAGGTCTGTGTCTTTATTCCTGTCTTACCACTAGGTTCTTCATGACATTTTTTTTTCTTAAATTCCATATATATGTGTTAGCACACGGTATTTGTCTTTCTCTTTCTGACTTACTTCACTCTGTATGACAGACTCTAGGTCGATCCACCTCATTACAAGAGCTCAATTTTGTTTCTTTTTATGGCTGAGTAATATTCCATTCTATATATGTGCCATATCTTCTTTATCCATTCATCTGTTGATGGACACGTAGGTTGTTTCCATCTCTGGGCTATTGTAAGTAGAGCTGCAATGAACATTTTGGTACATGACTCTTTTTGAATTATGGTTTTCTCAGGGTATATGCCCAGTAGTGGGATTGCTGGGTCATATGGTAGTTCTATTTGTAGTTTTTTGAGGAACCTCCATACTGTTCTCCACAGTGCCTGTATCAATTTACATTCCCACCAACAGTGCAAGAGGGTTCCCTTTTCTCCACACCCTCTCCAGCATTTATTGTTTGTACATTTTTTGATGATGGAAATTCTGACTGGTGTGAGATGATATCTCATTGTAGTTTTGATTTGCATTTCTCTAATGATTAATGAAGTTGAGCATTCTTTTATGTGTTTGTTGGCAGTCTGTATATATTCTTTGGAGAAATGTCTATTTAGGTCTTCTGCCCATTTTTGGATTGGGTTTTTTGTTTTTTTGTTACTGAGCTCCATGAGCTGCTTGTAAATTTTGGGGATTAATCCATTGTCAGTTGCTTCATTTGCAAATATTTTCTCCCATTCTGAGGGTTGTCTTTTGGTCTTGTTGATGGTTTCCTTTCCTGTGCAAAAGCTTTGAAGTTTCATTAGGTCCCATTAGTTTATTTTTGTTTTTATTTCCATTTCTCTAGGAGGTGGGTCCAAAAGGATCTTGCTGTGATTTATGTCATAGAGTGTTCTGACTATGTTTTCCTCTAAGAGTTTGATAGTTTCTGGCCTTACATTTATGTCTTTAATCCATTTTGAGCTTATTTTTGTGTATAGTGTTAGGGAGTGATCTAATCTCACACTTTTACATGTACCTGTCCAGTTTTCCCAGCACCATTTATTGAAGAGGCTGTCCTTTCTCCACTGTACATTCCTGCGTCCCTTATCAAAGATAAGGTGACTATATGTGCGTGGGTTTATCTCTGAGCTTTCTATCCTGTTCCATTGATCTATCTTTCTGTTTTTGTGCCAGCACCATACTGTCTTGATTACTGAAGCTTTGTAGTATATTCTGAAGTCAGGGAGCCTGATTCCTCCATCTCCGTTTTTCGTTCTCAAGATGGCTTTCGCTATTTGGGGTCTTTTGTGTTTCCATACAAATTGTGAAATATTTTGTTCTAGTTCTGTGAAAAATACCAGTGATAGTTTGATAGGGATTGCATTGAATCTGTAGATTGCTTTGGGTAGTAGAGTCATTTTCACAATGTTGATTCTTCCCATCCAAGAAAATGGTATATCTCTCCATCTATTTGTATCATCTTTAATTTCTTTCATCAGTGTCTTACAGTTTCCTGCATAGAAGTCTTTTGTCTCCTTAGGTAGGTTTATTCCTAGATATTTTATTGTTTTTGTTGCAATGGTAAATGGGAGTGTTTTCTTGATTTCACTTTCAGATTTTTCATCATTAGTGTATAGGAATGCCAGAGAGTTCTGTGCATTAATTTTGTATCCTGCTACTTTACCAAATTCATTGGTTAGCTCTAATAGTTTTCTGGTAGCATCTTTAGGATTCTCTATGTATAGTATCATGTCATCTGCAAACAGTGACAACTTTACTTCTTCTTTTTCGATTTGGATTCCTTTTATTTACTTTTCTTCTCTGATTGCTGAGGCTAAAACTTCCAAAACTATTGAATAAGAATGGTGAGAATGGGCAACCTTGTCTTGTTCCTGATCTTAGTGGAAATGCTTTCAGTTTTTCACCATTGAGGACGATGTTAGCTGTGGGTTTGTCATTATGTTGAGGAAAGTTCCCTCTATGCCTACTTTCTGCAGGGATTTTATCATAAATGTGTGTTGAATTTTGTCAAAAGCTTTCTCTGTATCTATTGAGATGATCATATGGTTTTTCTCCTTCAATTTGTTAATGGTTTATCACATTAATTGTTTTGCATATATTGAAGAATCCTTGCATTCCTGGAATAAACTACACTTGATCATGGTGTATGACCCTTTTAATGTGCTGTTGGAATCTGTTTGCTAGTATTTTGTTGAGGAATTTTGCATCTATGTTCATCAGTGATATTGGCCTGTAGTTTTCTTTCTTTGTGACATCCTTGTCTGGTTTTGGTATCAAGGTGATGGTGGCCTCGTAGAATGAGTTTGGGAGTGTTTCTCCCTCTGCTATATTTTGGAAGAGTTAGAGAAGGATAGGTGTTAGCTCTTCTCTAAATGTTTGGTAGAATTCACCTGTGAAGCCATCTGATCCTGGGCTTCTGTTTGTTGGAAGATTTTTAATCACAGTTCCAATTTCAGTGCTGTGATTGTTCTGTTCATATTTTCTATTTCTTCCTGATTCAGTGTTGGCAGGTTCTTCATTTCTAAGAATTTGTCTATTTCTTCCAGGTTGTCCATTTTATTGGCATAGAGTTGCTTGTAATAATCTCTCATGATCCTTTGTATTTCTGCAGTGTCAGTTGTTACTTCTCCTTTTTCATTTCTAATTCTATTGATTTGAGTCTTCTCCCTTTTTTTTTCTTGATGAGTCTTATCAATTTTGTTTATCTTCTCAAAGAACCAGCTTTTAGTTTTATTGATCTTTGCTATTGTTTCCTTCATTTCTTTTTCATTTATTTCTGACCTGATTTTTATGATTTCTTTCCTTCTGCTAACTTTGGGGTTTTTTTGTTCTTCTTTCTCTAATTGCTTTAGATGCAAAGTTAAGTTGTTTATTTGAGATGTTTCCGGTTTCTTACAGTAGGATTTTATTGCTATAAACTTCCCTCTTAGAACTGCTTTTGCTGCATCCCATAGTTTTTGGGTCATCGTGTCTCCATTGTCATTTTTTTCTAGGTATTTTTTGATTTCCTCTTTGATTTCTTCAGTGATCACTTCGTTATTAAGTAGTGTATTGTTTAGCCTCCATGTGTTTGTCTTTTTTACAGATCTTTTCCTGTAATTGATATCTAGTCTCATAGCATTGTGGTCAGAAAAGATACTTGAATCAACTTCAATTTTCTTAAATTCACCAAGGCTTGACTTGTGACCCAAGGTATGATCTATCCTGGAGAATGTTCCATGAGCACTTAAGAAGAATGTGTATTGTGATGTTTTTGGATGGAATGTCCTATACATATCAATTAAGTCCATCTTGATTAGTGTATCATTTAAAGCTTGTGTTTCCCTATTTATTTTCATTTTGGATGATCTGTCCATTGGTGAAAGTGGGGTGTTAAAGTCCCCTACTATGAATGTATTACTGTCGATTTCCCCTTTTATGGCTGTTAGTATTTGGCTTATGTAATGTGGTGCTCCTATGTTGGGTGCATAAATATTTACAATTGTTATATATTCTTCTTGGATCGATCCCTTGATCATTACGTAGTGTCCTTCTTTGTCTCTTCTAATAGTCTTTATTTTAAAGTCTATTTTGTCTGATATGAGAATTGCTACTCCAGCTTTCTTTTGGTTTCTATTTTCATGAAATATCTTTTTCCATCCCCTTACTTTCAGTCTGTATGTGTCTCTAGGTCTGAAGTGGGTCTCTTGTAGACAGCAAATATATGGGTCTTGTTTTTGTATCCATTCAGCCAATCTGTGTCTTTTTTTTTGGGAGCATTTAGTCCATTTACATTTAAGGTAATTATCAATATGTATGTTCCTATTCCCATTTTCTTAATTGTTTTGGGTTTTTTATTGTAGGTCTTTTCCTTCTCTTGTGTTTCTTGCCTAGAGAAGTTCCTTTAGCAGTTGTTGTAAAGCTGGTTTGGTGGTGCTGAACTCTGTCAGCTTCTGCTTGTCTGTAAAGGTTTTAATTTCTCCATCAAATCTGAATGAGATCCTTGCTGGGTAGAGTAATCTTGGTTGCAGGTTTTTCTCCTTCATCACTTTATATATGTCCTGCCAGTCCCTTCTGGCTTGCAGAGTTTCTGCTGAAAGATCAGCTGTTAAACTTATGGGATTCTCTTGTGTGTTATTTGTTGTTTTTCCCTTGCTCCTTTAGTATGTTTTCTTTGTATTTAATTTTTGACAGTTTGATTAATATGTGTCTTGGCGTATTTCTCCTTGGATTTATCCTGTATGGGACTCTCTGTGCTTCCTGGACTTGATTAACTATTTCCTTTCCCATATTAGGGGAGTTTTCAACTATAATCTCTTCAAATATTTTCTCAGTCCCTTTCTTTTACTCTTCTTCTTCTGGAACCCTTATAATTGGAATGTTGGTGCATTTAATATTGTCCCAGAAGTCTCTGAGACTGTCCTCAGTTGTTTTCATTCTTTTTTCTTTATTCTGCTCTGCAGTAGTTATTTCCACTATTTTATCTTCCAGGTCACTTATCCGTTCTTCTGCCTGAGTTATTCTGCTATTCATCCCTTCTAGAGAATTTTTAATTTCATTTATTGTGCTGTTCATCGTTGTTTGTTTCATCTTAATTCTCCTAGGTCCTTGTTAAGTGTTTCTTGCATTTTGTCTATTCTGTTTTCAAGATTTTGGATTATGTTTACTGTTATTATTCTGAATCTTTTTCAGGTAGACTGCATATTTCCTCTTCATTTGTTAGGTCTGGTGGGTTTTTACCTTGCTCCTTTATCTGCTGTGTGTTTTTCTGTCTTCTCATTTTGCTTATCTTACTGTGTTTGGGGTCTCCTTTTTGCAGGCTGCAGGCTCGTAGTTCCCGTTGTTTTTGGTGTCTGTCCCCAGTGGCTAAGGTGGGTTCAGTGGGTTGTGTAGGCTTCCTGATGGAGGGGACTAGTCCCTGTGTTGTGGTGGATGAGGCTGGATCTTGTCTTTCTGGTGGGCAGGTCTACTTCTGGTGGTGTGTTTTGGGGTGTCTGTGGACTTATGATTTTAGGCAGCTTCTCTGCTAATGGGTGGGGCTGTGTTCCTGTCTTGCTAGTTGTTTGACATAGGGTATCCAGCACTGTAGCTTGCTGGTCGTTGAGTGAAGCTGGGTGCTGGTGTTGAGATGGAGATCTCTGGGAGATTTTTGCTGTTTGATATTATGTGGAGCTGGGAGGTCTCTTGTGGACCAGTGTCCTGAAGTTGGCTCTCCCACCTCAGAGGCACAGCACTGACTCCTGTCTGCAGCACAAGAGCCTTTCATCCACATGGCTCAGAATAAAAGGGAAAAATAGTAGAAAGGAAGAATTAGTAGAAGTAGAAATAAAGAAAGGAAGAAAGAAAGGAGGGAGGGAGGGAGGGAGGAAGGAAGGGGGAAAGGATGAAAAAAAGACAGAAGATAAAGTAAAATAAAATAAAGCAAGATAAAATATAATAAAGTTATTAAAATAATAAAATAAATATTAAGAAAAAAACCCAAAATAACCAGACTGATAGACCCCTAGGACAAATGGTGGAAGCAAAGCTATACAGACATAATCTCACACAGAAGCATACACATACACGCTCACAAAAAGAGGAAGAGGGGAAAAAAACAGAAATCTTGCTCTCAAAGTCCACCTCCTCAATTTGGGATGATTCGTTGTCTAAAGGAGGGAAGGAAGGAAGGAAGGAAAGAAAGAAAGAAAGAAAGAAAGAAAGAAAGAAAGAAAGAAAGAA